>NW_024580654.1:0-50373 GCF_017639235.1 Corvus kubaryi
GTGTGAACTGGGAAGGACCAGAGTCTTTCCTCCCTCCCAGTTCACAGTGGATATTGGCAATATCGTGGGAGAAGAAACAATAACAGGAAATGGAGGTGGAGCAGCATGTTTTGACCCCGCTTCCTTTCCACTCTGAGACTCAGGATATGTCAACTCCCTTTCCCCTCGTGACTCAATTCTTGTAAGAGGGCTCAAAGAAACGATAGTGAAAGTATGCAGCTTCAACAGTTTAGCCACAAAGGAAAGCAGACCTGTGTGTTTCTCTCCTTTTTTTTTTATTTTCCCTCTCGCTCGCCCCTTTTGTTATTCCCAGCTCTGGACTATCCACGCAGCAGGACCAACGCGGGATCTAAGGACTGGTGATACTCTTTGTTCTCTTTCTCTCTTTTCCTCCTTCATCTCTCTCCTCCCTTGCTTTGTCTGGGCAGAACGTGGCTGTCATATTCTACCCCATACTCTGTACCAGAGTTTGCTATGGGAGTGGGAACTTGTGGAAGTGTGTTGTGGCTCATGAGCCAGAGCCTTTGAGAAGTTTTCTGTGGGACCTAGGAGCTGATTGAAGTGTACTGTAAAAATTGAGGGCTTGTTTTGAGAAGTGTATTGTAAAGTGTTTATAAATAACATAGAGAAGAGAAATTTTCAGCTCCCCTGAAGCTGCTGGATAGAGTTTAAAGACTATCTAGCAAAAAAGATAAAATAATATAAAGTATGCACTGATGATGATGAACACGGCTGGAACCAGTGGAGAAACAGATAAAGAGAACTACAGTGTGTTTTTAGCAAGTCATGTAATATGAAGCAACAGCACATGGGCAAAGAAAAAGTTCAAGGAAAGATCACATTTAGCATTGAAACATTCAGTGATTTTGACCACCAGAGACTTGTTTAGATGACCTCCAGGAACATAAAAGGATTTCCAGTAGGAGGCAGAGCCATGCAAATTATTTCTAGGAAAGTGATGTTTATGTATTAGATAAAAAGCCCATTTTAATGAATGTTTGATTATGAAGGATAAAAACCCTGTTGTAAAGTTGTCCTGTCCCAGACTTAACAGAGCATGACTCTGCAGTTGATGGACAGCAAGATGCTCAGTAAGCGATGTCAGGCTCAGGCAGGAGACACAGCAGTGGCAGGAAAGGTGGCAGGGAGCAAGGGCTGCAGGCAGGATCGGGACAGTGGTGGCTGAGGGCAGGATTGGGACAGTGGCAGCTGAGGGCAGGATTGAGACAGCAGTGAGGAGGATCTGAGGGCAGGATCAGGACAGCGGAGGCTGTGGCAGGGACAGTGCAGCAGAGCAGGATGACAGTAAAGGCTGGGCAAGGAGGCCTGGTGAACAGTGGGCAAGAGACAGAGCAAAGGCTGGGGCCATGAGTGAGGCTCTGTCAGCGCTTGGAGGCTGTTGCTCATACACTGTGTAGCCTCTCCCATGGTCCGACTGTCCGAGGAAGATTATTTGGTTGCCTGGAGAGTCTCCCTAGTGACAGAGGCTTTCTTCACCCTGATAAGCTGCTGGGAGAAATTTTCCCCAGAGACAGAGCCTTTCTCTGTGCACACGCTGTCACATGCTGCCAAGCACTGCACTTGGTACTGCCAAGAACATGCGGCTTTTCCAGTACTTTCCATTAATGTTAGAAAAAAGAGATTTATAACCAATAGTTCAAAATAAAATCCAAACAATGTTGAGGCGTTCTTATTCTAAAATTAGTCAGTCCATCACAAAAGTCTCACCACAGTAAGGAAATACATTTCTCATGTGTCCTGCACAGATCAAGAATTCCTGCTTCCTAATGCTTCAAATTGTGTTAGCAAATTTATTCTGGCCAATTTCGGTATCATTCCTGGCAAACCCAGGTGGGACACCTGCTTGATCTCCTGTGGAGGCAAGGGGGGTCTCTGGATTTTCCATGCCAACACTGGGACTTTCCTGGAGAAGCCCACAGATCCCCCTTGATTCATTTGGGACACAGGCAAGATCCCATTTTGATAATAAGGCATTCTTTTGGGAATCCTGTCCCCGACAGACATCTGGAATTTGATATTTTGGAATTTGATATTTTGAAACTAGGTTATTTTGATGTTTTGGAACTTGGTATTCTGGTATTTATTTTGAAACTGGATTATTTTGGTGTTTTGGAACCTGGTTTTCTCATACTTTGGAACTTAGTTTTCTGGTATTTTAAAACTAGATTATTCTGGTAGTTTGGAACTGGGTTTTTTGGTATTTTGGAACCTGGTTATCTTGTATTTTGGAACTTGGGTTTTTTTGGAATGAAATAATATATTGTCATTATAGGTTTGGGTCAATCTTAAGGGACCCTCAGGGATGGTATTTTGAAAAAGCACCACTTGGATGTATATTGAAATACTGAAGGAAGGTTGGTGGACCCCCCAGTGGAACAGCTTTCAGGGAGAATTTAATTAAATATTGTAATCAATTGTAGCCTTTGAATAAATTAGAAGTGGAAGAAAAGTGGGCACCAAATGGTACCTTAGACTATAACACTGTTACAACTAATGCTATTCTTGCATTGAGAACAAAAAATAGGATGATGTTATGTATGCTGATTTTTTTTTTAGAGAAACCACCCTGCATGGCAGCAGGATTGTGGCATTAACGTAGCACCTTTGATTGCTTTGTTTTGGCTTTGAAGAAGGAAAATAAGGAGAAAATATTAAGCATTGCTATTCTGTGTGTAGCATGGGACAAGTGCTCTAAACATTTAGACAACCAAGAAGAAGAAGATTTAAATTTAGCTGCAAGTCCAGTGTATAGAGGACCAGGAAGGCCAGGTGGAGGTGTAGATAGAGGCATAAAGATAAGAGAAAACTCAGGCAGAAGACTTGAGGGTGGAGAAGGCTTTAGCCCTGCAGCAGGAAGGATGTGGGGAAAGCAAAATGATTTAATAATAGCTCCTCTTTGACAGGCAGCAGGGGCTGAGGGACCAATAACAGTACAAGTCCTGTTTACAATTACAGATCTGAATAATTGGAAACTGATAGCTGGGACTTAACAGGGATGATGGCTAAAGCCCTAGAAATTATGATTAAAACTGAAGACCCTGATAGGAAGGATATAGACACTATGTTGGAAATGTTACTTGATAAAATAACAGGGAGATGGTTCTTAAGACAGGTGAAAGATTTGTCGAAGAACAAACCCTGGCTGGAACCCTTCCCAGAAATCTGGAACTACAACTCCCTTTGGTACATCCTGGATGGGACCCAAATATACCTGTACAGAGAGAAAGATTGACAAGATATCAACAGTGGGTTTTATATGGGATTAGACAAGTGATTCCAAAAGCTATAAATATGTTTATGTTTTTTGAGGTAAGACAGGATTTTAAGGAAACTCTTACAGAATTTATGAACCATCTCAAAGATACTGCTTGGAAATACACTAATATAAACCCAGAGATGGAAGAAGGTAAAAATAACCCAGCCCCTATTTTTGTAAGATGGTCCTGAGATGATACTAGAATGAAACTACAGAAAATCCAGGGAACAGACACTTTTGGTACAGGGAAGCTGCTTGATATTGCATGGGCAGTAAAGTGGTGGCAGTTATAGAAGGAATCAGCAAAAGATTCTTACCCCCAGGGAGATGCGGTGGGGAGTCTTGTTACAGGAAAAGGGGTTAGGTTCCTCAGCCTTCATTAGGAAGACTGGGAACAAATCAATGCATACATTGCAAAAAAGATGGACATTGGAAGCGAGAGTGTCCTCAGCTAAAATCCAGGACTTCTCTGAACCCTCTCATGGCAATAGCAGAGGACTTATGAAGGGAACCAGAGGTTTCTTCCTCAGCAGAGCCTCTGGTTACAACCATGCTGGGAAACTAAAAACTAGAATTTTTGGTAGACACAGGAGCTGGTTATTCAGTATTAAATACCCTGCAAGGGAAGTTATATGATGACTCTGTCACAATTGTTGGTGCCACCAGGACTCATGAAATGCTCTCCTTTTTCAAACCAATAAAATTCAAACAGGGAAAATTATGGATTACTCATAAATTTTTGTACCTGCCTAACTCTCCAAAACCATTATTAGGAGGAAACTTATTGGAAAAATTGAATGCAGAGATCAAGTGTCAGGAAGGGGACATTCAAATTAAAATCCCCAAGTCTAAATATGTGGAAGCTTCAATTCTTATGTGACAGGAACTGATTTGCCAATCTGAACCTATTAAAAAAAATAAATTAAGGATGCAGTAATCCCCATTGTGTGGGCCAGCGAGAGCCCTGGAAGATCAAAAAGAGCAGAATGTGTAAGAATCAAACTAAAATCAGACACAGGCCCAGTAAGACAAAAACAATACCTTTCAAAACTGGAAAGCTGAAAAGGCTTATTACCTATTCTTAAGTTTTTAAGGTACCAGTTATTGGTAGAATTTGCATCCAGATATATGTAGCGGGTTCGGTTCATAACCAGGCAGAAACACCAATTTAGTGTAGTGGTTTGGCCCAAAATACTCATTACTGCTTATCTTCTGTGAGATAAGAATTAGGAGAAATGCAAAGCAGGCACCAAACTTGAAAGAATATAAACAAGTTTATTAACAGACCTAACAGAGGGAAAAAAAATTATACCACACCTTCAGAACTCTCCTCCTCCCCCCACCTTCCTCCCTTCTCTCACTGACAATGTAAAAAGACAACCCTTAAGATGTTCAGTCTGTTACCACTTCCATAATAACCTTGTTCAGTCCATTTAGGAAGAGGAGTCTCTCTGCTCGCATGCGAGTCCCTTCCCCCGACTTGCAGCTTTGCCCACAACTGCTTTCGAGGGTCCACTCTTGAAGGTTTTTTGGGGTACAATTTTAAGGTTGAGCTGTTCAGAAACAAAAACAGAGGCCCTTCTCCTTCCCTGGGAGCAAAGGGTCTTCCTCATCTTCATCATTAGGACTATCTCTGGGAGCATCTCTAGGAACTGAGGTTTCTCCTTTCCTGTTTGGAGCAAAAGTCCTCATCTGGTTCACCTCTCCCTGTCCAAACTTCTCATGAAATTACAGCTGCGTCAGCATCTGCCTATCTCAGCGCAGGTGCTTTTGCTTACGAGTTGAACACTCCACCCCCCATATCTTCATGAAATTACAACAGGATACTCTGATATATCATAGCTTCACAACAGAATTTCAGCTTTAAGCATCTCCTCTCTCTCTTCCCTCAGGTTTTCAGCTCTTCACAGCAATAAAAGGGTTAATCTCACCTCGGCCTTGCAGCTTTGCAGCTGGAATGTTGAATTTTTCTTATCACAGTGGAGAGGGGGGAGAGCCGAGCCGCTCCGGCTGCCCACAGCAAGGCAGTGGGGGGGGGTTCCATGGCTGGAACAGGTCCATGGCTCCAGGATGGCCGTGGCCCGGCCCGGCCTGGCCCAAGCAGGGCCTGGCCGGGCCCGCTGGCCCCCACAACGGGGCCCGCAGCCACCTGTCCCAGCGCCGGAAACGAGAGAGAGCTTGGAGGGGGAGTTTGTCTATTCTTAAATGTGGATCACAGAGGCGGTCACAACTTTAAGTGGCCCAAAGAATTGTCCATATTCAAACTGGCCAGCTGATAGGTTCTGTCAGGTCATAGAGGAAGCTGTAAGAAGAACATCACTTCCGAGACTCAGCTTGCTAGCCTATGACAATATAATATTCCAATTTTGCGAGTCACAAAGGCTAGTGTCAGTTAGTAAGTTAGTCCAAGACTTAAGAGCAATTAATAAAATAGTATGATAACTAACCCATATACACTCTTAATCATGCTAAAAGAAAATTCAGAATGGTTCACTGCAATAGATTTAAAAGATGCTTTTTTCTGTGACAGCCAGGAACTACTTACTTTTGAGCGGGAAAATCCACAGACACGACTGTATTACCACAAGTATCTAAAAATAGCCCCACAATTTTTTGGCAAACAACTGGCAAAGGAATTAGAAGAATGGAAGACCTTTAATCCCTAAGGGGCTGTATTACAATATGTTGATATCCTGATAGCCACCAAAACTAAATAACAGTGCCAAGACCTAACCGTTGAATTGTTAGAGTTTTTAGCATTAAATGTATACAGAGTATCGAGGAAGAAGGCCCAAGTGATGATCTTTCTGGGTTTAGAAATTCTACAAGGTCAAAGGAAACTACAGACAAGCCACAAACTGGAAGAGAATTGTGTGCCTTTCTTGGAATGGTCAGGTAGTGGATCCAGTAATTACAGATCCAACCTGTAATGGACTTCTGAAAACTGCACATAAAGATTTTATTATATGTACAGATGGTACTTGGGCTGCATTCAAACGTGGGTTTGTCTTTGGGCTTGCCAGATCCCCCGAGATCTTTTGAATTATTCATTTGTGCCAAGGATGGCCCAGTTCTCTGCAAGCAGTCACAGATATGGTGCTGTTGATTCAGGAAGCTCCTAAATTGACTCTGGGACAAACGCTGTGTACCGTGTGTGGTACAGATGGGCTTGGAACAGAAGGGGGGCCACTGGCTGCTCCCAGATGAATGTTCGAGTACCAAGTGGTACTTGTGGACCCCCAAAACCACTTCTATTGTTAATCCTGCTTTTTTCTGTCAACCACCAAAGTAGAAAGTACTCCAGAACATGATTGCTTACAAACAATCAAAGAAGTTTATTCCAGCCCTGGATTTAAAGAACAGCCCGACAGAGAACCCATATGGGGAATTATACATGGACAGAAGTACCTTTGTTTGCAATGGGAAATGCGTATCAGGGTACGTGGTGACTATCCTGAGCGAGGTAACTGAATCTAAGGCTCCAATGCCAGATATTTCAGCACAGAAGGCTGAACTGGTTGCTCTAATACAGGCATTGGAACTGAGAAAGTAAACATCTGGATGGATTCTGAGTATGCTTTTGGTGTAGAGCATGCCACAGGGCATGGGAGAGAGAGATTTGTTATAAGCACGAGGAACGTTGATCAAACATGGGACACAAATATTACACTTAGTGGAAGCAGTACAAAACCCAGCTAAAGTTGCAATAATTCACTGTAGAGTACACCAGACAAATCAAATAGGGCCAAAATGTGGAAATTACTTGGCCAATAGAGCAGCTAAAGAGGCTGCAGAAAAAGGCATCTGTAGCAATGGGAGATTAGCCTATCAGATATTAGGCCAGAAGAGAGTGCAAAAGATTGCCAGTTAATTGAAGCATTATATTCTAAATTTCTCCCCTATGGATGGGCAGTCATTGTTACTGCACAAGAAATAGTTTCCAAGAAAATAAAATGGTGATAGGGGCTATCAAATCTGGTAATTCCCCAGGAGATTACTGGCAAATTGGCTTTACAGAACTGCCACGTAAGGTGAGCTATAAATATCTTTTAGTCTTAGTGAATGCATTTTCTGGATAGCCTGAAGTGTTTCCCTGTTGCACCAATATGGCAAAAGAAGTAGTGAAAATATTGCTAAATCAAATTCTGCACTTTGAAGTTCCTCTAGGAATGCCATCAGATAGAGGGCCTCATTTTATAGCAAGAATAGTAGAACAGGTCAGCAAGGCCTTGGAAACTCCGTGGGATTTACACACTCCATACCGGCCATAAGCCAGCAGAAGGGTAGAGAGGATGATTTGTACTATTAAGCTGCAACTCAGTAAACTGTCAAGGAACCTCACTGACTTGGGTACAAGAGCTCCCAATTGCTTTGTTGAGAATTAGGATCCAACCCAGGGGCACAGGAAGATTAAGCTCTTCTATGGGCAACTCTATCAAACCCCACACATCCAAGGGGATGTGCATGTTAAAGGTGGGGCAGACCTCAAGAAGTTCCTCATGTCTTTAGGCAAAACATTGCAGGATTTATGACAGGCAGTTGTCATCACCAGAGTGATAGGACTGGACATAGCAGCAGCAGAATTCCAACCAGGAGGCTGGGGGTACCTCAAGGACTGGGTACCTGGCACCTCTCCAACCAAAGTGGGAAGGACCCTACCAAGTATTGTTAATCACAGACCCTGCGGTAAAGCTGAACAGCAAAGGACCTTGAGCGTGTTATTCTAGAATTAAAGAAAAAGTGTCGGCTCTGTAGACAACTGAATTGTGGTCCCCAGCCCAAATAAGAATGAATAATGTTGTGACTAAAATATTACTTACATCTGTAGTATAAGTAGTATCTTGATATTTAACTGAAGTCTCTGTTGGCAAAAAACAGTTTTAGAGTTTCACCAAGGAATCAGTCATGAAAATTCTTACGAAAATTTAAAGATCAAAGTAGGTAGAATATTAAATGTAACTAATTTCTGGATACGTTCTCAAATAATGTTGGGAGGAACGGGGCTCTGCAGAATCCCATGGCCTTAGATCATCTGCTGGCTAGCCAAGGAGGAAGGTATGCTATTATAGGACAGGAATGCTGCATTTTATTAGTGATGGGCTGGAAGTCCAACAGACAGGAATCAATAGAAAGAGCAGTAGAAGAGTGGCAGAAAGAAGAAAATTCTTCTTGATGGGATTGGCTTATTTTAGGTCTACCAAATTTGAGACTGCTATGAAATGCATTTGTGGGCTCACTGTAACCATTGTAACGTGTGCACTTTCTTGTATTCAATGTTAGAGCTGTTCTAACACTTTGCGCTGGAAAACGGAGTACTAAGACAGTCTCAAGAAAAGGGGGGACTTGATAAATAGGTTAGAGAATAGAAATTTTCAGTTCCCCTGAAGGTGCTGGATAGAGCTTAAAGACAAACTGTCAAGAAAGAAAAAGGATTTAAAGTATGCACACAGGATGGTAAATTTATCTGGAGCCAGAAACAGATAGAAACAGATAAAAAGGACTACAGTGTTTTTTGGGCAAGTTATGTAACAAGAGGCAACAGAGCATGCACAAAGAAAAAGTTTACCTTTACTATTGAAGCATTCAGTGAGTACAATCACCAGAGACCCCTTTAGATGACCCTCCAGGAGCATAAAAGGACATGAAAGTATGAGGTGGATGCATGGCAATTAGTTCTAGAAAGTGATGTTTATGTAATAGATAGGAGGCACATTGTAATGAATATGTATGGTTATGATGGATAAGTACCTTATTGTAAAGTCTCACCTCACACACAGAATAAGGAGAGATCCTCTGTGTATCCTGCACAGGTAAAGAATTCCTGCTTTCTAATGCTTCAAATTGTGTTAGAAAGTTTCTTTTCTGGATGATTTTGATACCAGTGTGAGGGCTTGTTAGCCAACACTTTTCAGTCTAAACTGTGTGTGTTTCCTGGAATTGAGGCAACTGTGCCATAAAGCACAAGAGCTCCCTTGAAGGAAAGCTTCATCTAGAGCATCTCTGTCATCCACAAGGCAGGCTTCATCGTAGAATGATATCAGATTAGTTAGAGACCTTTCCAAACAGCACGTAATTCCTAGGGCAGCAAGAAATACTTCTGGCACAGTCTTTGAAGGAAGAAACAGCTGGGAAATATGACACCAAGAGGAAAGTGCAGAGGGAATCCAAGAGCTCTTCAGTTCATAGATGTGACATAGATGTTCCATAAGCAGAATTACTCCCATTTCAAGCTGATTTCTCTGAAGGGTTATTTGTCAACTCCCAGGGAAACCCTGCCTTCATTACCTATGTAACCTGTCAGGAAAACATCAGTCTTACAGAGTCCGTGATCTTCAGGCAGAGCCACACCCGGAGTTAATCCTCACTGTTTAATTCTTCATTTCACATTCTCTGTTCAAAGTCAATAAGAACATTTCAGTTTATCTTTGATTCATAGATTGAAGACCTGAAGATCATTCTTACCTCACAACAGGTAAAATCCAGGTTTAACTTTGAAATAAGGCTCACACATTTTATGGGCATGGAGCAGGATCTCTGCTTATCCTAAACTTCTCAGTGCCATCAGAGATCTATTTATACCCAATTGCCTACAATGCCAACAGAGACACGTGACCTTCTTTAGCAGGGGGGTGTCCCGGGTGCAGGAGAGCCGGCCTGAGACACGACACGAACACCGATACGATTTGAGCATCGTGCTCCAGTTTTATTCTTTACCTCCACCAAGTTATACTTATTCAAAGTTCACGCACCTTTCCCATGAGAAAGCCTCTAAGCAGCGGGGGAGCTGACCAGTGTATACCTTTTCCCAAGGCTGTTCAAGGCTGCTGCCTAGCACATGCCTTGCAAGCCTGTTTTCAGCCTGAGGCCCTGTCAGGGGTACTTCTGCAACAGCCCTGGGATGCCCAAGCTCTCCTGGGGTATCCTATGCCACCGCTCCACAAGGAATTCCTCTACAACCTTCAGGCATCAAGGTGACTTTTTGGACACTTACAGAAACACTGTGATTGAACTTCAGAACCTGATTCTTCTGTTCATTTTCCTTCCCTTCTGCAGGTGGAAGTTTCTCTGGCAAGAGGAAAAATACCTGTCCCATATCAGTGTTCACCTTTGCTGACCGAGGCAGGTAAGCAGCTCTCTGTTGTTTCTTTCTCTCCTGAACAAGTGGTGAATGTGCTGCTGCTGTCGGGGTGGAAAGGAACCACTCTCTTCCCTTCACCCCAGCTGTGCACACAGGGACCAGCAAGCTCTTCCCATCCCCCATGCCCCCCATCTCCTCAGGCAAAGGTGGCAAGAACTGGGAGCATCAGCAGCACAGGTGTTTCCAGGGGGGCTCAGAGAGGAACTGAAAGTGACAGGGAATGGTCATTTGGGGGAAAAGCTGAGCTATGGACTGGCCATCTGGGTCTGGTGTTTGTTTCCCCAAGGATGGTTCTGCTGCCTTTGGTGTCCAGAGCTGGCTGTGCTGTCCTGGTACAGCTTGGAAGGGGAGGCTGCAGAGCAGGAGAGAAGGGTGGAATTCCCCCTCTGCCTTGAGGCAAAGCAGGGCTGATGATAATGCTGGAACTTCCTTCCCAGCAAGCAAGGCTGGTCCCAAGTCTGGCCACTTGGAACTCTTTCCTGTTGGAAGCTGCAACAGTGTGAAACTGCCTTGATTTTATGGTAGCTCAGGATGATGATGACTCCCAGAGCACCCAGGGGTCAGCAGCCCCTGCAGAAATGTGAATAAGCTTAAAAATTTCCTGGTTAGTACCTTGAAAGATTAAAGTTGTCACTTCCTAAGCACCAAACCTCATGTCATCATGCATCATCTTTGTTTATCAATTAAATCATTCATCTCATGATTCCAGGGAGTTCAGTGATCTTTGCAGATCTCACAGGTGTTGCAGAGTCAATGTCAACCCAACTCCATTTTCTCCCTTTCTAGTGTAACCAGACCAATTCTTGCCCTCAGTTAAACTGTGTCCCAGTGCATCTGTTTAGCAGTGCTGAACATGAAGCCTTGGGGGACAAAGGAACTCTGCCTTTGTGTGTTTGGTTACTGTTGTTTTGAGGTTTTTAGGGTTAGTTTCACATGTCTTCTTTTGAAAAGCCTTCTGCTTCTTTGGGAATGTGGTTTTGGTCTCAGAAGTAATTGATCACATTAAACAGTGAGGATTCTTTTGGGCCCTCCTTGGATGACAGGAAATTTGTTTAGTCCACAGAGAGAACCAGAGAAGGGCAGAATCTTTAGTGCAGTGGAGCAAAGCTGACCCTGCTGCAGCTCCCTAAATGGTTTCAGGTTTGTGCTGAGCTGATGCACTGTCACTCTGCAGCCTGATGGTTCCCAGGGAGCTGTAACGCCAGGATAGCAAGTGCCATGGATTTCCCCACCTCGTAGGCATGGGAAGGGGGGAAACAGTTTCTTCCTCCTTTTCCCCCTTCTCAGAGCATGGAGAGAGAAACTTGAGCAGTCTAAACCAGAGATTGAAGCTGGTGTGTTAATTAACATGTCCATCAAATTTAGGAGCAGGTAGTGGGGCTGGGTTGAATTTTCGTCTCTTGCATCCCCTGTCACAACATCCTGGGAGCACGTTGGACTGAGAGAAGCTCCCTGTATCTGCAGGGGTAACTGAGATCTCTGGAAAGGCACAAGTTTTCTTGAGGTCTGAACTCAACTGTCTGAGACTGTTGCACCTTCAGAAGTCACAGCTGGTGCCAGGTGCCAGGTGAGAGAGATCAGAGGGGTTTGGAACAGGATTTCCCTTCTTTGCTCACTTCCCTTCTGTGCCTGTTCCGGGTCAGCTGCGGGACTGTCCCATCCCTGGGACTGCAGGGATGGAGCAGAGGAGATGGCTCCTTTTGGCTCTGGCCCTGCTTCTGGCCATCCCTGTCTCAGGTAACGCTTCCAGGAGCTGTTCTGCTCCTTTCTGGGGGATTCCAGTTTGCGGCTATATATAGAGGACATCTACACACATGGGCAGTTTGGGGATGAACCAATGCAGAAATACCTCAGGCGGACATCAGTGCCAGGAGATGGATTTGCCACTGGGAACGTGTCCCTGACACTGAAGAATGTCCAGCCAGCAGATGAAGGAATGTACAGTTGCACTGTGATATCCAGGGACTGGAGCACTGATACATCCACCAAGCTCAGCATTGCAGGTTGGAGACTTTCTGGGCTGGGTGGGGAAGGGGGAAAGCTCTTACAGAGGGAAAAGAGCTCTCTGAAAGGTCACTGTCCCCCAGCTGATGCCCTCTCATATGACCCAACACATCACCTCCCCACTCCCAGCAGCCCGTGGGACACCTGTCCTTTTATCAATCCAGCAATTACTGAGGTTTGTTACCAGTGTCACAGCTGGCATTAGCTTTAGGTGTGAATTTCTTTTCCAAGGGTCAGGTACTGTTTGTTCTACATGTGTTTTATTAGAGTGATCCTTAGGAAAAAAGACATTGCTCTCTTTTCTTTCTTTTCTAATTGTAGTTGTAAGGTCTTGTTGGGATGGCTGAGTAATCCAGTGTAAATAACCATGCTGTAATATTAAAAACATTTTTCTGCAAACATAAAACGATAAACCACTAATTATTTTTTTATCATGCTATTTCAGAGTTTCTGATTCTGTTGCAGCCTTAGCTACAGCAGATTCATTAGTTACTGTGCTGTCCAGTATAGTCCCTCTGTGTCTGGAACTGGCTTTATTCCTTTATAAGAGCCCAGGAGTCTCCATCAGGAGCCATCACAGCTGTGTAGGTAATCAACAGTCCTTCCCTCTGCTGCTTGAGTGACTCCTCATCTCACATCCAGATGTACACTCAGTTTTCTGTCTGGTAAGGATATACTTGAACATCCAAGACTATCAGAGGAACTAAACCAACAGAACTCATGCAATGATTGATGCATGAATCATGAAGTTGCGGACTTCTCTGCCCACACTTTCAAACCCCAACCTTTCCACCTCCCTCAGAGATCTCCTTCCCTAGTGCTAGCACAATATCAGTCCCCTCTTTAACTCACCTTTCTTTCTGTGCTTCTGCCTTTCTGTGCTGGGTCCTAAAGTCCTGGTCACAGTCCTGGATCATCACTCCAGCCCCTCTGTAGTTCGCCAGCAGAGAGAGGGGCAAAGCAAGATGTATTTCAACCCAAGACTTCGAGTTTCAAGGTCTTCAGGGTCCCTTTGTGGTCACCAGCAACTTATGCCTTTTCCTGGTCTTAAAATCAAGACTCATACATGGTTAGAAGGGGAAAAGGGATTTTACTTTGGTATTTATTTTAAGGATCCTTAGGTGCACACATCCAGGTCGAATGCACCTCAATGCACACTGCAATGCACACCCCCAAAAGATCGGGTATAACATTATAGGTGTTACTAATTAACATATCTATCAAAGATTCCCCAGTGAGAGGCTCGAGTGAGCCCCCCCTCCCCAAGGAGCCTTCTCCTGGATGGTTCTATCTTAGTTTATAGAAAGTGTTCTGGAGAGGACCTTGGGGTCTGGGGCACACTGATCCCTAGCTACGAAGCTTCTAAAATGTTTACTCTCAGCTTGACAGACAAGTCCAAAAATGTAGGCAAAAAGCACTAAGAATACAGAAGTTGTAAAAAAGTATAACTCTATATATAGTTGGTATAAAAGGTATATATATAGGTATAAAAGAAAAGGCAAAAATCATCATAGCATCATGATACAGGTGTTTTTTTCTAGAGTTACTGAAGGTTTCTGGCCTCCACTTGCAGACACAGCACTGTTCTCAACACTGCCACACAGGGCAGCGTAAGAGCAGTTTGCGAGGCTTCTTTGAGAAACTTCCGTTCTGCTGAGAACATAAAACAACCTTGTACAAAGAGAAGAGCAGTTTAGAATGTGGGGAATATCCATCGGGAACTGATTGTGTGTTGGTGGCCATTAGAATCAATAGCACCCAGGCCATCAGTCCTCAATTGTCCATCAGTCATAGGTACAATCCCAGTTTGGGGTAACTTCACCATGGCTGGTTGGCCCACCCTTAAGCTGTCCTGAAAAGCTTCAATTTCATCATTTTGAGCTGTTTCAAAAAACATAGGGCTGAAGAAAGTTTATGAAACTGGACTCCCCATTGGTCCATGGTGGTTATTTATCTAACAAAGAGAGTAACCTTTTATCCCATCCAGATTTGTGTGGCCTAAGGTAGCGCTTTAGCAAACCATTGGCACACTCTACAATCCTGTTGGATTTGGGATAATAAGGTGTATGGAAAACCCATTTAATACCTTCCCTTTTGGCCCAATCTTGTACCATCACACCGTTGAAGTGTGTGATCCATTGTCACTCCGTGTAGAGTCTGGCACAGGGAGACTGGAAAACCAGTTACTGAGTCAAGAAATAGTAGCTTTGGCACCAGCATGCCTGCTTTAATGGCAACTAACAGTCCAGATACCACTTCCACACCTGTTAGTTTGTACTTGTAGCCATTAGATGTTTTCAGAGGCCCAATATAATCTATTTGCCAACTGCACCAGACCATTCTGTCACTTTTGATATGTAAAGGCAGTGCCAAGTCTGGATGATTTTGTTTGAGTCTCAGCTGGCACTGGGACACTGAGTGAGAATGCCTTTACACATCTTCCTGGTCAGTGGCCAGCCTCTGCTTTGTGCTGCAAAACCAGAGCTTCTTGTCCAGTATGCCCCAATTCACAATGTAACCATTCACCTAATCAACACCAATGTTGTGGATCTTCCAACTGCTAATTTTTTCTCTTTTCTAATTTTTGTCAGCAGATCCAGCTTGTTGTTGGAAGAAGTCAGTAAAGTTTGGCCCTTTGCATGAACTTTGACCCATTCTGTGACAATTGGTTGCGACTGAGCCTGTAACGACCATTTTCAATTTTCCTTCTGCCAAAACAAATTTCCATTCACTTGCTAATTTGATGCTTCCCACTGACACAACCACTGTGTGGCACCAGCCCAGACTATATAAGAATCGAGATCCACTGCCCTTGCTTACTCCTTTACTGCCAGCAATTCAGCTTTTAACTCTTCCTGTGCACTTCCTACTCCTTCTTCTAACCCTAACCCTAACTGTAACCCTAACTGTAACCCTAACCCTAACCCTAACTACTTCCACTCCTATTTCAATGTTTAGAGCAACTGCTCTGTACTTCCATTTACCATCAATGTGTTTGGCTGAGACATCAGTGAACCAGACATCTTCAACTTCAGCATCTGAAGTGAGTGCCGGAGTATCCAGTATAGGACTAGGTTTATATGGCTGTTTTAAAGCTGACATGTCTGGAGTCACAGCTATCTGTAGTTTTGTAGGTTTTGTTGGCCCTTCAGTGACATCCATTTGATCTGTAACCCCAGAGATATTTGCACACCATTTGTGCAGCATTGGTGTTTGTGCAATTCCCTTTGGCAGAGCACTGCCTTTCCTAATACTGGCCAACAGATTGAAAGGTCCTTGGATTTTCACAGGCTGACGCTGTTGAATTTTTCTCTAAGAGCATGGGTCAGAGATAATAATCCCTTTTCCCAAGCAGTGTATCTCTTTTCAGTATCTTTTAATGCTGTGGAGCTGAACCCTAATGGTCTTTTGGGTCCATGTGGCCTTTCTGAAACATTATGTTAAGTCCCATGTTCAGCAAAACCCCAATCAGCAAAACCCCCAGTAATAGGATCACTGGGCTGAACTGGCTCAAGAGTTTTCAACTCGTCTATCAGCATTGCAAAGCCTGTTTGTGACTGTCAAGCCATTGCCAATTTTAGTTTTTCCTCATTAATGTGTACAGGGGCCTTGCTATTATAGAAAATCCAGGAACACGATTTTTTCAGTATTATAATGTCCCACAGTGGTAGGGAGGAGAAGAGAGATCCAGCAGGCAGGAATTGTGCAGCAAGATTGATTTATTTAATTATTTTACAAACGCTTTTATAGACTTCTTTCTTCATAGTCTAATTGGACAAGGATCCAATTGGGGTGATTGGCTAAAATCCTGAAACATCCATTGTCAAAATATTTTTCTACTGTACCATAAACAAAGCTCTGCAAGGTTGCAGGTGTTCATAGTTTATAGAACTCTGCTAATATCTTCTGTGAGAGAGAAAAGTATCTCATGGGACTGGAAAGAAGCAAGAAAAATTCTTGCTAGCAGCAATATTGTATCCACACTCCAGTATCCCAAAGTAACCCCGATCTTTTGGAGCGTCTTGTTACTGGTGGGGTAGATACAGCATCTAATTTTGTAATGGTTGCATCTGGAATTACAATTTGGCCTGCTAATCCCCCAGGCATTTCACCTCCTCAGAAGGCCCTTGGCACTTAGCTGAGGATGCTTCTATCCCCTCCTCATTTAATGTATTCCATATATCCAGTGCTCTTGTTCTTACTGCACTTTCCTCCTCACCTACCAACACAGCATCAATATATTGATAGATTTGTACTCCTTCCTGAGTTTTTGTTTGTGGAAGGGGTTCAGCTAAAGCATTGTGTGCTATGATGGGTGAGTGCTTATACCCTTGGGGCAGGCGGCTGAGAGTGTATTGTGTTCCTTCCCAAGCAAATGCAAATTTGGGTTTAGCTTCTTCCTGAATTGGGACCATAAAAACATGTCTTTTATATCCCAAACTGCCATCCATTCATGTGCAGCTGCCTGTAGCACAGAAGTGAGGTTTGTAATATTTGGGATGGCTGCAGTGAGTGGTCCCATGTTTGCATTAAGCCTTCAATAATCAATCGTTAAACACCAGCTCCCGTCTGCTTTTTTCTCTGGGCAGACAGGAGAATTGTAAGCAGAATGCATCCCAAATATAACACCTCTCTGTTCTAAACCTTTAATTACTTCCTTTGTCCCTTATTTGGCCGCAGGAGGCATAGGCTACTGTTTAATGTTAGTTACAGCAGCAGCAGGTAAAACTGGAACCACTTTTACTTTTTTCTATCTTTCCCAGAAGGATTACTGTGTGGGGTTTTTTACTGAGTGGGGTTTTTGTGGGCCTGAAGGACCAAGCATGCCCGTTGAGTAATTGCCAAACTTTTCCTTTAAGGATGTCACAGCCTAAAATGTTTTTCATGATCTGCAATCGCAAATATGTGTGAAGTAATTTGCTTTTCCCCAAGTAACCATAGTTGGACTTTGTCAGTGTAACAGATAATAACCTTTTCCATTAAAAGCAGTCAAACAATTTTTTTTAAATTTCTAAAATATAAATTTAGTTTTTCAGCATCCATGGGGCCAATTAAAGAAATTTCAGCTCCCATATCAATTGAAAACTTCAAAGGTTGCCTTTTTGCTCCTAGAGATAAATAGATATGGGTCCCCTTGCTATCAGAAAACTGTTGATATGCAAGAATGTTCTGGGTGAGGGGCCCAAAGTTCATCCAGCACCTAGGGGTTTTCTTTCCTGTTGTGGTGCAATAGGATTGGAGATGTGTTTTTCCTGTGGAGGGTTTGAGGTTGCCACTTTCCCCACACCCCACCTCTGAACTTCCCTGATTAGCTCTGCTATTACACTGTCAGATTGTTTTCTTAAGGCTGCTCTGGGTATCCCCAAAGCCAGGGCTGTTCTCCACAGCTCATTCCTTTGCTCTCAGGTGGATTAGGTGTTTCTTTCCTCTCAGGGGGACTATGTTTCATAGTCCTCACTTGACTTTCAGGGGGCTTCCCACATTTCAGTATTTGGGCTCTTTTTTGTGATTTTCCCTGCCCATGTCCCTTGCATGGTTTACCACATCACGCAGGAGTTCTGCCCACGTAGGGATCAGCCTCTTCAGGGCTTGTGGATCTTGCAAAGCTTCATTATGCATTACATCTCTTTTGATTTTCTCTCCTCTCCCCACCAAATGACTTTTAGCATACTTGGAGCTCTTAACTAAGAGGTCTTAACATATCCATCTCTGCAGAGATTGGACTGTCTCCCTCTGTGTGTCTGTGCATTGCCTGCACACAGGCGGCTTTTGTAACAGCAGCAGAGATGTCATTAACTGTCTGCATGGGGATTGAGGCTGTTCCCCTCTCTCCATAATATTCATTCTTCCTGCCCAATATGCAGTTCTGCTGGTTATTGAATGGGGCTCGTCAGGAGGCTCAGGTCTAAGGTAATAAAACCCCTGCAACCCAAAACTCCAAAATTCTTTGCACCATCCAATAATGTCCAATCACCCCAGTGAGACAAACTCTCCACGATATTCAGGTTCTGATTCTTCCATATTTTTCCTGTTGATTTGCCAGTTGCAGAGAATGCCAGGGAGCAGTTTTGACTGTGTTCCTTCTCTGACCTCCTTGGGGTCCTTTGGAAAATTCAGTCTTAATTATGGGTCTCATTTTAAATCCTGGAACTTCTTTGTCTTTAAGAGGTGGGGGTTCTGTGCTTTCATCAGAATGCCATTCAGAATTTTCATCACTAATTTCACCAGGGCTTTCCCATAAATCACCTTCCCAATGTTTGCATGATATTATCAATTTTTGAATTTTTTTAACATGCATAGATTTGGGGTTTTTTAATAATGTAGATTTTAATTTTCTTCCAAGGTTTTTGTCTTTCCCTTGGATTCTTTTAACTATTGTTTCAGTTTGTCATTTTGGTATTGTAGAGACAATTCTACATGTTTTCTTTCCTTTATTTCATTTTTCAGCTTGTAAGCTTCTTTTATCATCTGTTCCCTCCATCTCCAAGCTGATTTTAAGCATCGTTCCAGTGCATGACAAATAATACCTTCTCCTTTCTTATCCTTCAGCGACCCCCATTTTTCATCTGTTTTCTCTTGTATTTTTTCCCCACTCAGACCAGTTCTCTACTGGCCAAGGGTCGCCAGTTTCTATAGGAAAGCTGTGCCTCCACAGAGAATCTGCTAAGCCTTCGGCCTGTTTCTCTAAATCGTTTGCCATCCTGCCTTTGACTATGCCAATAACGTCACGGGACAAGTGGAAGCTTCAGACAAGCCCTGCCTTAGCCTTGGATTTTTGACAACAGCTTAAATATAAGAGATTACTCTGGCCTGCAAGTTCCAAAGATGGCAGTTCAGGTCTATTTATAAAATTACTTATTTACTGAACAGATAGGAGATAACAGACAAAATATCTTAATCACAGTTACTTACTACACAGTATAAAACTAAAAGAACTACTAGTAGATGATACTAAAAAGTTCATGATATCAAGGTACCTATATTAAAGCTAGCAAAAGAAGTAGCATTGATTAGGAGCCAAATGTAACTTACCACTGAAATGACAATAATGGACACGGAGTCCTTTCACTCAACCTCCAGAGGAGTAGCCACAAAGCAGGCATCCCTGCTCAGGGCAGAAACTCCACACATCTCCAGGGAAAGATTTCTACTTTGTCACAGTTTGGTGTAGATTTATAGTTTTGAAGTGAGGTGTCCGTCAGTCAGAACTGCTGCTTATCTTTCCAGGTCTCACTTGCACAGTAAGATTTTTATTGGCACTTGGGAGCTGCCAGACCAGTGTTAACCCCACGGTGCCAAAATAACTCACCGCAAGACAGCTTGTCCGGTTTGAGTTATCTCACCAGTTAACAAGCAACAGATAAGCTCTTGTGGGGGGCAAGATGCCCTGCTACACCCCTACTGCATCTGTACCCAATTCCTGTGTGTGTTTAACTTTCATGTCCTCTTGGCTCTTTAATCTTTTGCAGATGTGGTGATAGAAGGTGTGCATAAGAAGAGGAGAGGTACAGAATCCTTCTGAGTTGGTGCAGTATCGATCACCGAGCAGAATGGAAGTCAGAAAGAAATTCCAAAGTGTTTGGAAAAATCATTATAATGTATTGTCTGTATCACTTTATTCCTTAATTATGGTTGTGGTAGAGGAAATAATGGAGCTGGAATTTAAATGTCCTCAGGAAAAGTCATTAAGGGTATGGTATGTTGCTTCTTACTTTTCCTGTCCAGCCTTCATTACATTTGTCCTGAGCTTGACCTCCCACCCCACCTGCATTCCCTGGGCTCGCTGTGTTGGGAAGTGCTCGTGCTACCGCAAGACTCAGATCATTTTTAGGGCATTTTTACCTCCTGTGATTTGGTGTGTGATCCTCCTGTGCGATGGCAGATACATCGACTGTGTGGTTTCAGGAAATGAAGGAAACAACATCCAAAGCAGAGCAGCTGAATTACCCAGTGAGTTCTACACCAAATCTCAGGTAAGAGCCCTGGGAAGCTTGGACTGTAAGTGTTTAACCAATCTGTGTGTGTGAAGAATCTGGGATGTACAGCAATATGGGAACCATTTCATCTGGAGAATGAAGTGTTAAGTTGCAGTTATGATTTTTATGTGATAGATTTACAATATTTGTATTTCCTGTTGTTTTTCCATGCTTCTGGATTTAATTAGCCTATATAAATGAGAGTTCATAATCATCATGTTCCTTCTGAGGCTGAAACCTGAACTGTGAACACCTTGCTCCAGGGTTATTCTGGAAACTTACACGTGTGTTTTGTGTCTGGTTCTTAAAGGAAGTTTTACAAAAATAAGAAATAGGAGAATGCCCTGAGATTGAGAGAGAGAGAGAGGCTGCTATTCCTTGTTCCAGTGAGTCTCTGTCTTGCCATCACTTATCACCTGACCATGGCAGGAGCAAGGAATATATTCTGTAAGAAGAACTGTGGCACTTAATAATGCAAGGGCTTTAATTTAAACCAAAAAAAAAAAAAAAAAAAAAAAGTGCAAAGCATCTTTAGGAATGTAAAGTCCAGTGAAAATTAGCTTTAGTATTTTCTCTTCCAGGTGTCAGGGCTGTTCATTCTCACTGCTGTTGTCACTCTCTGTGGCCTGTGCCACGTGTTCCCCTGCTGGTTCTGCTGTAAAAATGAAGAAGGACATTGGAGAGAGGAGCTGCAGAGCCGATTAGAGGAAGGAGCCAGGAATCACATTGAAGAATTGAAGAACGAGGGTGTAGAGCAGATCATGGAAGAGAGAGTGAAACCTCTTCTGCAGCCTGCTAATGCCAATTTCTGGGAAAACATAGATTTAAGAAGCATAGGAAAAGAAATAAAGAAAGTGGTAGAGTCTGCTCTTAGAAATAAGCCAGCAGAGAGACAGCCAGCAGGGCAACAGGGTTTGCCTCTCACCCCTCTGGTTCGGGGACGCCTTTCCTAGAATTAAGGGTCCCCCTCAGCTCCCCTTAACTTAGCGGGCCCCATCATCCCTTAGTGCCTCTTCTCCATCACAGACCCCCCCATCCTGCAGGGATGTGACCACAGCACAAGCGGCTCCAGGAATTAACTCTGCGCTCTGAGGAGGTGGCAGCAGCTATGGCCAAAAAGCCAGAGCAGGTGCTGACGTGGCAACACCAGGATACTGGACCTGCCCACCCTGGGCTTGCTGGGGAAAGCTCCCACTGTTCTCCCAGCTCAGCTCTCCTGGCCTCCAAAGCAGGTCTGGCTCTTACACTGCTGTCAGAAGAGTAAGTTGGGTTTCTCCTCCTCTTCTCAGCTCCAGCTTAGAAGCCAGCAGGTACCATCAGACAGCACCTGTCACCTTATTATCCCTCTTCCTATTGCTTGGCCCTCATTTTGTTGCTCTTTTACCTCTCTTTCTTTACCCTTGTGACTAATTTCAATTTTCAATTTTGCTATGGATATACCCAGAAATTGTTATTCTAGTAATGTAAATAGAAAAATCTTCAGTAATCAGAGGCTTCCTTTGCATAAAGCAAGGAAGAAAGAAGTAAAGAAGAAGGAACAATAATCAAGCTTAAATGGCAGCAGAAATGTGAGCTGGTCCTTGCTGAACATTGTGCTGGTTTGCCCTGTTCCCGTGGGCAAGGACTCAAGAAGGGCCTCATGGCAATAAAACTTCGTGAGCCCAAGTCAGGTGTCCGTGTCTGTATCACCCTCGCAGGGTGAGCGATACATTCAGATGCTCCATTCCTCCTCAGGTGGATTCGCTGTCTGGGAGGTTCAGCAGCAGCGTTCTGGCAGGAAAACAGCCAGTCTGACCACAGCTCCAAAGAGGGGACACAGGGAATGAGCATTCCCAGCTGCAGGCACTCCTGGCCTCTGGGTTCAGAATTGGAAACTCAATCCCAGGATGGGTTTTCTATCCCAGCAGAGCTCTGCCCCTTCATTGTGTGCCTGCAATGTGGAGGCTGCTGCTGTTCTTTCAAAAGGTGTTGATGTGGATGAAGCCCTCCAGTCTTGCTGTGACCCATCCCACTGCGGGGCTGGGGCAGCGTGATGCCAATCAATCCCAGCCCATCCCCTGGATCGAGTTTCCCGAAGAGGCAGACTCAGAGGGTGGGTCGATGGGCGGCTCAGAAGCCTAAGCTGCACCCCTTGGGCAGTGCCCGGGTACAAGCCGCCTCCTCCGGTTCGGGAAAATTCTCGGTTACTCAGTTGTTCACTGGTTCTCTGTTATAACTCCTGCCTCTCGGTTTCCCCCAGTGGTTCTTGTTAAATTGTATCTGACCCCTGGCTTGTAACTCATTGGTTGTTTTCCCCTTTCACTGTGGTTTTCAAATTTCCTATAAAACTGAGGACAAGCCTCAGGGGACCATCCCATCACATCCCGTCACATTCCATCCCTTCCAAGCTTGTTCTGGTTGTGAAACTTCTAACAATAAACCTGTTAGGAGCCAGACCAGAACAGCCTCTCTCTTTCTCTGTCTCTGAGCTAACGTGAGCCGATACCATCGGCTCCTGCCGTGTTCCCTCTGCTGAGGAGCCAGCGAGCTCAGCCAGCAGCACCTTCCTGATGCCGAAGTCGCTTCTGCGATGCACAGAAGAACACAGCTGGACTCTCTCTGACCTGGGGCACGCCAGAGCTCGTGCTTCGAGCACAAGAACTGCGTTACTCCAGGACAGAGGAGGGACCTTGAGCTTCCTCCGGTATTTTTCACAGAGACAGTCCATGGGTGGGGGTCACTGGGATACGTGACCAGGCACGGCCATGGCTGCAATGGAGCTTGAGACAAAAACACCTCTAACACCACTCAGACAGGGACTCAAGGCCCAAGCTTGAGCTTAAATGGAGCTTCTGGAATCTAAATGGAGCTCCTGAAGTTCGAATGGATTTTCAGGCTATGTGGATGGGGCCCCAACCTAGGAATATTGCTCTCTGCTTAGTTGTTAACCAGCCCTCAGTCCTGCAAGATCAGAGACCACAGAGTTTCAAGTTAAAACAGTTTCAAGAGCCAGCACAGACCAAGTTTGTGCCTCAGCTGCATTGTGCCTTCTGCTCCCATCTTATGTACCAGAGTGACCAAAATCTGGAAGCTGGCACAAAAACTGACGTGAGGAGCACTGATAAGACATCAAAGATCAGGGCATGCTTTTGGCCTAAAACCAAAGGGCCAGGAGCTGGAAACACGGATATTTCCTTGAGGGAAGTGCTGATGCTTGCACATCTCTGGCTGGGGCCCTTCCCCACTTCTGTGGTTTGGCTTTCTGGAACATGCCAGTTAAAGAAGGACTTTCTTGGGACAGAAATCTGCCAAAAAGACCAAAGCAGAGCAGACAGGGCTTTACACTCTTCAGCTACACCTGCTGTGGGAGGACAAGGTGGGATGGGGCTGTCCCTGCTGCTCTTGCACTTTGTGCTGCTGAGGAAGCTGAAGCCAGAACTGCCAGACCAAGCCCTGCTTCCCAAAGGTCGATGGTTGCTGTAGGGTTGAACCCACAGAAAACCGGGGATCCTTTGTTCTTCTCCTTTTAGACAATGCCTGAACTGCACCATCAGAGCTGTTCTGGGACAGAAAAGGGTTGAAAGGGGAATAACTCAAACAAACTGTGAGGAGAACACTGGGAGCCAACCCAAGGGAAAGAAAAGGTGTGAAGATTGAGCTCTCAGGCGTGGACCAAGAGTGCCCTGGAGAGACAAGCAGATCAGAGGATCCCCAGCAGCACTCCCAGGGCTCCAGGACACCAGAAGGGCTCTCCTTGGAGTGGTCTGAGATGAGATCCCACTGTTTCTGGGGTCTCTCCCATTCCACTTTGTCCTCTTGTGATGTCAGTGGCCAGTTTGACCAGGACTGAAGACTTCCTGCAACTTGTTGTGTCTTCAATGGGAACACGTAGAAGGAAGCGGGAGCTGGAGGTGAGGAGATGGAACTCAGAGAATATCCAGAGGGCACAGGCAGGTTTTGAGGTGAAATTGACACCAGAGCTGGTGGCAGCTCCGGGACAGGGCACTTGCTTGAATCCATTTTGGGTGGAGACATTTTGGCTTTCTCTAATCTGACTGATGCACCATTTCTGAAAATAAAGTGACTTTCCAGGCTGTCCCTTGGACAGGCAGCTCACCCAGCGTGCCTGCTTGTCCCAGAAAGAGCAGTGGCAAGGAGCACTGAGCTAGCAGGAGATTCCAGTGCCAGGTCCTGGTTCTCACCCTTCAGCACCACCAAAATAGCCTTTGGATAACACCTAAACACGATTCCTTGTGACCTCCTTGACCAGAGCAGAGCCTCCAGGGCTTCAGATCTGCCCTGCTCTGCTCATTTGAACACAGAGACTCAGACACCAGTTTCCCCCAGCAGCAGCCCAGCAAGGCACTGGGGTTTCTCTGAAAGCAGCTGTGGCTGTTGGTCAGGGGCCCTTGCTGGGGCTTTGTTCTTTCCCGCACCTGCAGTAAGTGCTGGGACATGACCTTCAGCCCGGCTGGGTGAAGACCCTGCAGAAACCTTCTGCCCCTTCCCACCTGCTGTGAGACCTTGCTCAGGCTCCAAATGCCAGTCTGGAGAGGCCCAGGGCACTGCCAGGGTGTGCATTGTATCTGCCTGAGCTGCACAGGGCTCTGGATTCAGGGGCTCTGGCCCCATGCAGGGAACTTTGTCATGTCCTGTGTCTCTGGCTGAATGGCAGTGAAATTCCTGGCTGCAGCACACGCAGCCATGGGAATCCTACCCTGAGAGATCCAGTGCTGTGCATGGAGGTTTCTGGTGGCACTTGGGTGTTGTGTGGGTGTCCAGGAGATTGCATGCCCAGGTGTGATCAGCAGGACACAAGGCTTACAGGAGACACACACTTTTCTGCAGCAGCTGAACATGGGGCTTGAAGCAGGAAAAGTTTTACTTTCACATGCATGCTGGCTGGGAACAGTGAGAGGTTTTATAAACAAATCTTTTATCTTGCACCTGCAAGATTGTTATGCAGCTTGTTATGTTACTGACTGGAGAAATAGTTTGAAATGGGTGTTGTAGGGTTTGACCAATCATTCGAAGAGGTGGATGGTCAAAGGACCAATAACCTTACGCCATTCAAGCAAACCAGATTGTATAAACAAGTTTGGAAATTAATAAATAATTCCATCCCTTTCCTGGACTGAAGTCTATGTCATTTTTCTCGCCGTCCCCCGTACAACAGCGACACCCAGGCTCCTGCCCACTGCTTCAGGAACTCCCAGCAGCACCTTCCGCTGTTCTCCTCTGATTCCCAGCAAAGCCAGCGTGAGGATGAGCAGGAGAGCCAAGCTGAGCCAGGTTCATCCCTGGTGGAGCTGCATGGCTTGGGGACCCCTATCCCAGGGACCTGAGCCCACCTGTGCCTCTGTGCTGACACCCCCTGAGAACTGAGCGGGGAGAGCAGCTGGAGTTCCAGGCACACCCGAGTGGAGAGGGAGATTTCTGTGGGGTGGGAAAGGCAGAACAGGAGCTGATAACTGGGGCAGGATGGAGCTGTGAGGGGGGTGGGCAAAGGAGGACCCACCCAAAGCAATGGTGCCAGGGCTTGGCATGGCCATGGCAGAGCTTTGGGAGTGCAGGTGTGTGGAGACCTACACAGAGTGTTCTGCCTTTCTGCTTTTGTGTCTCTGTCTGCCGTAAGATTTTGGAAAAAGCTGTGGAGATGAGACGCTCTCAGCAGTTTGTCCTGCATTCTCTCATCCTTCTTTGTTTTAATAAAATTTTCTATTCTCTCTATAATTGAATCTTCATACTTTTCATCTCATAATTCTTTAGAAATCTTTTTGAATTCTTTAGATTTCTTTTCATTCACTGTACCGACTTGGAATAATGGTGTAAATGAAATAAACACTCACAATTAAAAACATGGAAAACAATGCAGAAAAATGAAGAGAAAGCAATTATTAGAGGTCACTATCAGTGGAATTTATTGTAGTAACTGAACGTTTGTTAGCATTTAAAATTTCACAGCGACTCAGGTATTTTTTGCTCACAGCAACACCAGAGCCAAGGCAGCTCGTTCCCTGGCCGGAAGCTCTGCTCTCCAGCTGCTGGGCACAGCACAGCCCCGCTGCTGTGGTTTTCCTCCCCACACTCGCAGCCTGCACAAACACAGCAAAGCAGAGAGGAAACCTCTGCAAGGGGCTCCTCCTGCACAGCTCCTCTCCCCCAAGGCAATTCCTGCCCTGGGGACTGTTTCACACCCTGGCTGAGCTTGCAGGTACCTCTGGAATTCCTCTGCTCCAACCCCACTGCTCCAGTCCAGCTGATTGCAGGTGCTTGCCCAGGATCAGGTACATCCAATGCAGCTGCCTACCCCAACAATCAAGTTTCCAAACTTTTCATGTGATTCTCTAAATCTGCCCTGAGTGACTCCCCTGGCTTCAAGTTTCTGTTCCTGAATTCCTGCGGGGCAATGGAGCCCCTTAAAATAGAAACATTCTGGCTCACCAACCTGAAAAAAATCTCTAACTGCCCTGAGCACAAACCCGTGGGTGAGGTAGCTCTCCTGTGGAGCAGAGCTGTGCCCTTCTGGGGCTCCATGGATGGACAGCCCGGGGCAGCTCTGCTGTCACCAGAGGTTTGTGTGGGAGCAGCTGAGTCCAGCACCCGCTGTCCTTACCATGAGCTCAGAACAAATGAGAACAACAGGCTTGGGGTTAACATGTCTTCACTTCTGCACTTCTAGGTTAAAACACACTTTACTCAGATTTAATTTGTTCTGGTTGTTGTTTCCTCTCCCATGATGTTCCCAATATCAGCTGTGAACTGGGAGGGAGGAAAGACTCTGGTCCTTCCCAGTTCACACAGAATGGCTTTTCCCTTGGAACAGAGAAATGAAGGGCTGGGCTCTGGTCCCAGACCTTTAGCAGTGCCCTGATGGTCAGTCCCTGCCCTGAGAGAGCCTCCTCTGCTCTCACAGTTGGCAGAACTGCACCCATGAGGAGAACACCAGCCCTGCAAAGCCCAGCTCTGTCAGTGAGACAGGCCTGTACAGCTGTGGTGAATGTGCACAGCCCCAGAACCTCCTCCCTGAGGACACTTTGCTGTCAGGGGGGGAGATCAGAGCAGGATGGTCAGTGCTGGCCTGAGCAGCCACAGGAGTCCAGCAGCCCTCTCCAGCCTCCCCCAAAGTGGTGCCCTGGTTTGGCCTGATGGCTGCACGTCCCCCAAAGTGGCACAGCTGGAACAGTCCAAGAGCTCTCTCAAGTCCTTACTGAGTATCTCCAGACCTCCCACATTGAGCAGGAGGGACATAAGGGCAGTTGAGAGCTATGGAAAAAATAAAAATCCAAATAATGTTCTAAGGAGACGGCTCCAGAGTGCCTGTATTACCAGCACTGTCACTTGGGTCTGTGTTGGGCTTGGCCAAAATGGGTTTGGCTTCCGGTATGGGGAAGGGCCCTTGCATTTGTGGTGCAGAGAAAAAGCAACCTCTGTTCTGTGCTCAAGGTAAACAGGCACCTCAAGGGAGGAACAGGCACCTCAAGGGAAGAACTGCTAAAGCAAAAATCAGCGTTTTGGACATCAGGAATGTCTTGGTTTGAAAGACAGGTGTCTGCTAAGGAAGGAAGGAGCCTCCCTTGGAATGGAGAATATGACCCCCTTCCCTCCAAATTATTATAACTTCAAAATTAAGGGGCTTTCAGGCAAAGATATGGGAAAATGAATAACAGTTCTTTACTAATATATCTACTCAAGACAAACAAACAACAACAGTGGCGGCCACAACAAACAGAACCAGAGTCCCAGTAACAGCCTTGTCCCGGCCGCAGGCCCTTTCCCCCCGGTGCAGTTCCGGTCACAGCCGGCAGGGGCGCTGGTGGCTCCCGGCCAGGCAGGGCGGGTGTGATGGTTCCCCCGCGGCTGCAGGGGGCGCTGTGGCGCGGGTCCCGCCGTCTCTCTCCGTGTGGACAATGGCGGGCACAGCCGGCAGGAAGGGATGGAGAAGGAACTTCCTTTACGAACCCCATGGGGAAGCCGATCCCTGTGCCCCCTCTGGATAGCAAAAGGAGCTGTAGCACGAGCCTCAGGAGAAGCACGCTGGAACAGCAGAACCTCCCGGCAGGCAGAGGGTGAACAGCTACGGTGTAGCACAAACGCGGCGCAGACGGCAGAGGCACGGCAGGGGTTGGGCAGCAGCAGCAGCCCGGCTCTGGGACACGGCAGAGAGAGACTCCCCAGGATTTCTCATCGGTGCTGGCTGGAACCTGGGTCCGGGCTGTGCAGGGGGGGGCGGTCCCTGGCGGGAAGTGGGGTGTTCCCGGGTCCTGGGGGGCACACACTGGCTCTGGGCTTCACGACAGCAGAGCAGTGAGAGAAGCCAAGCCGGCAAGCTCAGTCACAGTGCCGAAGCAAAAATAAACCGAAAAGAAGCAGGCAAAACCCACAGGAACAGCAGGATCTCTGGCCCACGATACCGGCCATGTGTGTCTCATTGAACAGCCCATGCTGGAAGAGAGGGGCTGCCTTTTGCACCGCCCCCGACGCCCTCCAGAAATGCCGGCTTGGCTCCCGAACATTGTGATAGCCCCAGAGCCAGGGAGGATAGGGGGTGGGGACAGCTGCCACCCCTGGCCACAAACAAAACAAAACAGATTAAAACCCCACAAATGGGATGGGATGGGATAACATATCATCCCCAACACAAGGAACCTCTAGAAAATCTGGCTCGGACATCAAAGCACCTCAGCAAAATGCATGCAAAGGACATAGATGCAATCCTCTTTAAGAGGAACTTGGATAGAGGGGTGTCCAAGGCAATCTGAGCAGGAAAGGATTTGGGTCTCCCTTGATGAGCAGTTTTATATGAGACCCACAATTCATAGTCAGTGAAAGTCAGCACAACATCTGAGCAGTTGGGAGCACAAGAAAAAAACATCATTTCCTATTTGTTTGTCAATCTAATGAAGTGAAAGATGGAGTGCAAACAGGCAGGAGGGGTGAATCCAAGGGAATGACAGCTGCAGAAACTGTGGATACATCTCCTTGGTCCAGGCTGACAGCTCCTGGTGGCTCCTGTGGGGAGGGGATGGAGCAGGTGGCACTGCAAATGTCATGCACGGGGATGTTTTGGTCTCAGTGAATTTCACAGTCCAGACATGTCTGACTCTCCCAGCCCTGGAACAAGGAGATATCCTGCCATGTTGTCCCTCCAGCAGATATTGGAGCTGTAGAAATTCCCCACAAGGACCAGGCCCTGTGAATGTGAAGCTGCTCCTGTCTGTCAGTAGAGGCCTCATCCCCTTGTTCTCCCTGCTCAGAAGGAAGGCCTGGAGAAGACTCTCACTGTAATATCACCTGGAGCTCTGCTCTCTTTAATCCTCACCCAGGAGCTCTCCCTTGGCTCCTCACCCATCCTCAGGGAGCTCCATGCAATCCAGGTTCTCTCTCATATCTGGCAGAAGAGCTGGGAGTAGCAGTGAGGAGAGGGCAGAGCAGGGTGGGGGGCAGGTTCAGGAGGGCTTTGCAGGGAGGAGGCTGCCCCAGAGGGACAGGCACACACGGCTCGTGCTCTGGGCTCGCAGGGTGCGGAAATGAAAGCGGGGGCTCTGCAGGCTCAGTGGCCACAGTGGGGGCTGAGGCAGGGCCCCCGCTGGCCACAGCCGCTCGGTGTGGGAAAGGCCCTGCCAGCCCCAGCCCTGCAGCAGGACCAGTCCCAGGCACGCTGCAAGCCCCGGGACAGGCAGCTCTTGCAGCGCTGGGCAGAGCTCAGCCCACAGCAGACACTGCAAGGAGAGGCTGTGGCTGCAGTGCCCCAAACAATGCTGGCCCAGGGGGGATGTGCCAGGCTGTCTCCTGCTCGCCCGGCCTTCCTCCTCCTCCTCCTCCTCCTCCTGCTGCTGCTGCTGCTGCTGGGTGAGTTGGGGATGGCTTTGCCTTGGGGCTCAGCACTGCAGGGCTGCTGAGCGGGGCAGGACAGGGCCCGTGCTGGGCCCAGGGCAGGCCCCAGGGGAAAGGGTGTGTGGAGCAGCCGTGCAGCACTGAGGGGCAGAGCTGCTCTGGGGAGGGCAGCAGGACCAGTGCTTCCTCCAGCTCCCATGCACCTCTGAGAAAAGGGGGCAATCTCCAATTCCTCTAAAGGGGTTCTGTTCATAGTGTGAGACATGGGAGACACTAAAATGCTTTAGGGAGCCAGCAGCATCCATCTGGAATCAGAAGCCAATCCACAATCGGCTTAAAGTATAAATCTGGGAGATCAAGCAGATGCAGTCCGGAGCCCCATGGGTGGGAAGGTGCTGGCCCAGCCAAGAATCAGCAGTGGGAACATGGACAGGGGCACGGGGCTGAGCTGGGCTGCTGCCCATCTGACCAAACCCCTCTGTGCCCCATGGTGCAGGTGCTGCTGTGATGGCCCAGGACATCTGCAGCTCCCCAGGGCATGGTGAGTACAGGGACAGGTCCTGTAAGGGGAGTTGTGTGGGACTGGAGATGGAAAGGGAGAACATCTTTGTCCCCCATGTGTGAAGCCCTGGAGGGGAAACTCTTCCCCTTCCTGCCCTGACACCACTAACACTGTCCGGAGCCATTCCTGTGCCATCTCTCCAGGTGACCTCCCAGCTCCTGCCTTTGACGTGACCCCCACTGCTGCAAAGGAAGGAGAACAGGTCATATTGCACTGCCAAATTTCTTGGAAATCTCCTGTCACCAGAATCATCTTCTGCAAGGATGGGGTGCAGGTGCACAGCCTGAAAGCCCAACAGGGGCAGGGGAACTATGTCACCTTTTTCCCTATGACAAAGGGGAGCACAGGGACATTCACATGTGGATACCAGCACAAGGACAGCAACAACCGAGTGAGGAACTCTGCCCTCAGTGCTCCCACAAACCTGAGGGTCACAGGTGAGTCGTGGCACTGGGGCACACACAGGAAACACTCCCAGGCCCCCTACACCCCAGGTGATGGAGAGGACCCTGCCCTGCCCCATGGCATGTCCCCGGACATTTGGAATGCTGGGGGTCAGGGTGCACTTCAGCACAGCCTTGGGCACCAGGGACACTCCTGCCAGTCCCAGCAGAGCATCCTGCTCCTCTCCTGCCCCAGCATCACAGAAAGGGCAGACTGGTGGTGCCAGAGCTAATGCAGAGCCACAGCTGAGCAGGGCATTCATTTATTGATCCCCACAGTTGATAGAGGATGGATCAGGGGGTCCCTGCAGTGTCTCAGTCTGTGCAGGACCTGGGGCAGCTGCAGACTCTCTCCCTGTCCCTTTCTCCTCCCAGGCAGCGGGTCCAGCTCCCAGGCAGGGACATCCACTGCTGGTGAGTGATTCCCTCCCTGCACACCAATCTTTCTTCAGCATTGGGCTGAAGGGTCCCCATCTGCCAACACCAGGACATTGGCAGGTACAAGGACCAGTATCTAGGTCAGTTCTAAGGGCATATCCTGCTTTCTGCTTTGTCTCCCCATGTGACCTCCTGTTCTCCAACAGCTTCTGTGCCCCCAGCTACCAATCCCCAGAAACTCCACACCATCATAGGAATCACAATTGGAGTGGTGACCCTCTCCCTCCTCCTCCTCCTCCTCCTCCTGATTGCAGCCTGTGCCATGAGAAAAGGTGAGTGATTTGGGGAGATCAAGGGCAAAAGATTAGGACAAAATTGTACCCTGATGCGGAGTTGCTGCTGTCTGACACATGATGCTTTAGAATGCGTGGATCCTACAGCTCATGTCCCAAGAAGCTTAGTCTCTCAGGCTTTTCCTTTGTCATCTGAGGGGAGAAAAACTTCTGAACTGAGGAAGATTCTACTTTTCAGAGTTCTTGTGCTTGAATGCTAAAGTGGGGAGGGACAGACCAAATGCATCCCTGCCTCAGGCACACATTGACTCCCATCCTCTGGGAACAAGGATTGAGGCTCTGAGCTGCCCTGAGTGCAGCCAGCACAGCTGCTCCACACTCTGGCTGAGCACAGCTGCTGAGAGCTTGGGAGAAGCCAGGCTGGGAAAGGGGATTCAGGGTTGTGAAGGCTGGGACAGAAAAATCCCTCCCCCAGCGAGGTGTGCAGGTTCAGCCCATCATCTTCACTGCTTGGTCCAGAGCAGGGAAAGGCAGGGCTGTGCAGGAACTCTGCCTCCCACCTCTGCCTTTCTTTCCTTGCAGGGGCCTGCAGAGAGAGATGCCAAAGGTGAGCAGCAATCCCTGGGGGCTGCGGGGCTGGGGCTGATGGAGACGGGGGCATCCCGGCCCCCTGGGGTGGTCCTTGTCCAGGGGCAGCATGGTCTGTGCCCATGGGGGGATTCCCCCATGGTGCAGGCAGGGAGGAGCAGGGCTTGCCTTGGCCTTGACTCCAGCCATGGATCTGATGCAAGACAGAATCATCCATGGCAATGACTCCAATGGGCTCATCACAGTCTGAGTGCAGACCCCAAATCCCTTTCCCCAACTCTCTCCAGGCAGCAGCAAGTTCCCAGCCACGAAGTTGAATCAACAATTTATGATGAAGTAGAAATGTGATTTCCTCCTCTTCCCTCTGGGTGACCCATGGACCCCTCTTTCTGTGGGATCCCCTTCTTGTGTCCTGGCACCAGCAGAATCCCCGAGCCTGTGAACCTGCCTCAATTTCTTGTTTTGACTCTGCCATAATCAGTAGATCAATAATATAATATCATTCACCAATATAATGGTGAACAATGATAGCACCTGACCAGAGCTGCTACAGCAGCTGCCACCCGCTGGTGGCAAATGGAGGGACTGTGTTTACATCTCTGAGGGAATACCTGAAAAGTGCATTGTTTTTGTTGCCAGGTAAAGGCAAACTGGGTCCTGATTTTCTGAAGCAATGGGTTTTGAAAAGCAGGCATTGGGAAGACCTTTAAACCACCTTCCTGGGTTGTTGATTTTTGCTGATTTTTTCTATGAGGGTGTCTTGGTTTTGAGAGACAGGTGTCTGCTAAGGAAGGCAGAAGCCTCCCTTGAAGTGGCAGATCTAACCCCTTTCCCTTCGAGTTATTATAATTTTGAAATCAAGGGCCTCTAGGCAAAGATGTGGGAAATACGAATAACAGTTCTTTACTATTATATATATATAACCAGTCAAACAAACAACAATAACTATGGCAGAAACAGCAAACAATCACAAACCCAGTGCCAGCCTTCTCGGCTGTCAGGCCCTTTCCCCTCGGGTGCAGTTCCGCTCGCAGCCGGCAGGGGCGCTGGCGGCTCCCGGTGAGCAGGGCAGGTGCGATGGTTCCCCCGCGGCTGCAGGGGGCGCTCCGGAGCGAGCTCGGGGAGCACGCGGCACCGGTGCCCCGGGATCCCGGGAAGGGATGGGACAAAGGCTTCACAAACCGCTGGGCAGCCGATCCCGGTGTCCAGCTGGAGCCTCGGGAACAGCAGGCTGGAACAGCAGGCTGGAGCGGCAGGCTGAAGTGGCAGGGATGAGCACAAATCCCGGGTGGCAGACGCGATGTATCCAAGCGGGGAACCCCCCGGAGGTCCAGGCAGGCAGGGCAAGCAGGGCTACAACACAGCGAAGGCTCGAATCAGCGGCGGGGCAGGGCGGCCACAGCCCGGCCTCCAGTGGGGCAGGGAAGGTGGGCCGGGGGTCCTGGGATCTTTCTCCGCAGAAAGAAAAACGGCCGAAAAGAACCAGGCTCCTCTCCCTGAGTATGCTGAGAGTGAACTGACACCACACCCAGGTGAAACAAAAGAGTAGCCAGGTCTTTTGTCTTCTCTTATGCACCCAGCAATTTGTATCTTAGTAACAGAATGGGGGAAAATTCCTTTAACAGAAAAAAAAACTAGATCTCTTAAAACCCCAACAGAGGGTCACCATATGTGGTAACGTAACTGCAAGCTGGGAGGGACTTTATTCAATTCTCTGTAATCAACAGTCATCTTCCAAGTGCCGCCATCTGACTTCCAAACCAGCCAAATGGGGTTGTTAAAAGCAGCCACAGTTTCTCTAATGATTCCCACTTGTTGGAGTGCCTCAATTGTTGGAGTAGTTTCCTGTGGTCAGGGCATGAGCCGCCCCCACCTACCGCAGCAAACCAATCCCTTCTTCCATTGTGCACCAGGTCCCGAGGGACAACCCCAACTCAGCAGGATCAGTGTGTGCTGTTCAACTGGCTGCAGGTGGCCAGCAATACAAAGTAGTAACAACAATATCCCCATCCATCAGGACCCCTCACATTCTGTAGCTGAGCATATTCCCACGGGATTTGATTGTCAGTGGCTATAGGAGTTAATAGATCCTTTTCACAGAATCACAGAATCATGGAATAAGCTAGGTTGGAAAAGACCTTTGAGGTCATCAAGTCCAACCCGTGACCCAACATTACACTATCAGCTAAACCATGGCACTGAGTGCCTCATCCAGTCTTTTTATAAACACCTCCAGGGACGGTGACTCCACCACCTCCCTGGCAGCCCATTCCAATGCCGAACCACTCTTTCCGTGAAGAATTTTTTTTAATATCTAGCCTAAACTTCCCCTGGCTGTGACCTCTCATCCTCTCACCTAGAAGAGACTGACCCTCGCCTGGCTACTATCCAGTGATAAGGTCTCCCCTGAGCCTCCTTTTCTCCAGGCTAAACAGCCCCGGCTCCCTCAGCCGCTCTTCATAGTGCTTGTGTTCCAGACCCTTCACCAGCCTTGTTGCCCTTCTCTGCACACGTTCAAGCATCTCAACATCCTTCCTAAACTGAGGGGCCCAGAACTGGACACTGCACTCGAGGCGCGGCCTCTCCAGCACCCAGCACAGGGGGACAACCACTGCCCTGGTCCTGCTGGCCACACTATTCCCGATACAGGCCAGGATGCCATTGGCCTTCTTGGCCACCTGGGCACACTGCTGGCTCATGTTCAGTCGGCTGTTGACCAGTACCCCCAGGTCCCTTTCTGCCTGGCCACTGTCCAGCTCATAGCTCTGTAGGGGGTTGCTATGGCCAAAGAGCAGGACTCGACACTTGGACTTGTTGCACCTCATATTGCTGGACTCGGCCCATCTATCCACCCTGTCCAGGTCCCTCTGCAGAGCCCTCCTACCCTCCAGCAGAGCAACACTCGTGCCCAGCTTGGTGTCATCTGCAAATTTACTGATGTAGGACTCAACCCCCTCATCCAGATCATCAGTGAAGATATTAAACAGGACTGGCCCCAGCACTGATCCCTGGGGGACACCACCAGTGACTGGCCACCAGCTGGATGTGGCACCGTTCACCACCACTCTCTGGGCCCAGCCTCCAGGCAGTTCTCGACCCAGTGAAAATGCACCTGTCCAAGCTGTGGGCTGCAGCTTTCCCAGGAGTATGTTGTTGAGACAGTGTCAAAGGCCTTGCTGAAGTCCAGGTAGACAACATCCACAGCCTTCTACCAACTGGATCACCTGGTGGTAAAAGGAGATCGGGTTGGTCAAACATGACCTGCCCCTCCTAAACCCACACTGGCTGGGTCTGATCCCCCGGCCATCCTGTAGGTGCTGTGCAATGGCACTCGGGGTGATCTGTTCCATAACCTTGCCAGGTACTGAGGTCAAGCTGACAGGCCTGGAGTGTCCTGGATCCTCCTTCCTGCCCTTCTTGTGGATGGGCATCACTTTGGTACCTCCAGTCCTCTGGGACCTCCCCAGTGAGCCAGGACTGATGTTAAATGATGGAGACTGGCTTTGCAAGCTCATCTGCCAGCTCCCTCATCACCCTAGGATGGCTCCCATCCGGTCCCATAGACTTGTGAGCATCTAAGTGGCTCAGCAGGTCTCTGACTGCTTCCTCCTGGATAACAGGGGGGCTATTCTGCTCCCCGACACCATCTATCAGTCCAGGAGGACAGCTGTCCTGAGAACAACCTGTCTTTCTGTTGAAAACTGAGGCAAAGAAGGTGTTAAGCACCTCTGCCTTTTCCTCATCTTTAGTTACCAAATTCCCTTCCACATCTAACAGAGAATGGAGGTTGTCCTTGCCCCTCCTTTTGCCATTAATGCATTTATAAAAATATTTTTTATTATTCTTCACAGAAGTGGCCAGATTGAGTTCTAATGGGGCTTTTGCCTCTCTAATGTTTTTCCTACATGCCCTAGCAACCCCCTTAAACATTTTCTGAGATACCTGACCCTCCTTCCAAACGTGATATACCCTCTTTTTCTCCTTTAGTTCCTTCAAAAGTTCCTCGCTCATCCAGGCTGGTTGTTTTCCTCATCGGCTCATCTTCTGGCACATAGGGACAGTCTGTTCCTGTGCCTCCAAGATTTCTGTTTTGAAGCATGCCCATCTGTCCTGGGTTGCAGTGTATTCTATTACCATCCTCATGAGCTGTTGAAACCAGGTGGGGCAGTGTTTCCTTGCCTCCTCCCTCCGGACTGTCTTTCTGTTAATGGGCCCATCAATACCTTGCCTCATTACTCATCATCCCATTGTGAGATGCTCCACCCAGAGGGAGGAACCAAGCATTCCATCCTGGATATAATCGGAGATTCTGAACACCACAGACACCTTTCCACTGGATTCCTAGAGGACAGGAGCTACATAGCCACCACTGGACCTTCCGAGGAAGAGCAGCCCTTTCTACAGGATCACTGCTTCAACAGAACCACATCCAGCACTTCAGGAGGGCTACCGCCATCCTGACTAACAGGGTGTCAGGTTGTATCCTGACTCTGTCAGTTTAAACCAGTATTTTCTGCCTTCATTTTTTTTTTTTAATTTCCCTATTAAATTGTTATTCTGACTTGGTGCCTCCCACTGTTTTGTTTTCAAACTAGTACACCATCCTTTCTGGACTCCTTTGTTTTAAAGGCTGCTTCCCAAGGTACTCTCTGAATAAGTCTCTTAACTAGGCCAATGTCTGCCCTCCAGAAGTCCAGTGTGGAAGTTTTATTCATGCCCCTCCTTATTTCACCAAAAATTGAAAACTATAATTTCATGATCACTGTGCCCCAGACAGCCTCCAACCACCACATCTCCCACCAGCCCTTCTCTGTTTGCAAACAGCGGGTCTAGCATAGTCCCTCCCCTGGTAGGCTCACCCACCAGCTGTGACAAGAAGTTGTGCTCCTAAGAACCTCCTAGAATGCCTCTTCTTTGCTGTGTTGAGCTCCCAGCAGATATCTGGCAGGTTAAAGTCACCTACAAGAACTGTGCAGGTTCTCGACCCCCACATGTCCTTCCCAGATGGGGGAGAAAGTCCTTGCCAGGAATAAGAGATGAATGGGACATTTGGATCTTCTTGGTCTTCAGATTGTTTATTATATCTTATCAGTAATTTACATGCCGCCAACATAGCATGAAGCAGAGCAAATACCAAAAGACAAAAAGCAGAAAATGGAGTAGGTGAAGAAGAAGGAAGAGACCTGAAAAACGGCAGGGATCCTCCATCTTTCCTTCATCTACTTACCATACTAATAAACCTAAAAACTCTAAATTTTTCACCCTGTAACAAACTATATATTATACTACCACCTAATTCACGCTCTTGTAGATTCTAATTCTTGAGCCTTGGCAGCTTTCTCCATGGACGAAGGTTAAAAACAGTGTTTTCCTGGGAGGATGGGTCCTTCAGGACAGGCAGAAGAGAAACATTCCCTGCACTTTGGGTTCCAACAAAGAACAAGGGCTGGTGATCTTGAAACATCCTCCTGCTGCTTATGGAATAAGTTATCCACCTCTTCATCCTGGTTGGGTGGTCTGTAACAGACTCCCACCAGGATGTTGGCCTTGTTGGCCTTTCTCCTGATTCTTACCCATAGGCACTCGACCTTATCACCATTAATCTCAATTACCATGGCTTTGAGAGCCTCCCCAATATAGAGAGGCACTCCTCCACCTTTGCTCCCTCTCCTGTCTCTTCTGAAGTGCTTGTAGCCATCCATTGCAGCACTCCAGTCACACAAATTATCCCACCACATTTCCATGATGGCAACTACATCACAGCTTTGCTGCTGTACCATGGCTTCCAGCTCCTCTTGTTTGTTACCCGTGCTGCGTGCATTAGTGTAAATGAACTTCAGCTGGGCTGCTGACTCTGGCTTACCCCCTTTGGGCTCATTTCTGGAGAGCCTGGTAGCATCCCCTTCCCCTTTCAAACCTGGTTTAAAGCCCTCTCAATGAGTCCAGCCAATTGATGGGCTAGAATCCTTTTGCTCTTGTTGGTTAGATGGAGCCCATCTGGCTTCAGCAGGCCAGGTGCCATAAATGTTGCCCTATGATCACAGAACCCAAAATTCTGCTGGTGGCACAAGCCCTTAAGCCACTTGTTGATAATGTGGGCTCTCCTGTTCCTTTAATCATTTGTCCCTGCTACTGAAGGGACTGAGCAGAACACCACCTGTGCTCCTGCCCCATCAACCAATCGACAGAGAGCCTTGAAGTCCCTTTTAATTGCCCTGGTGCTCTTCTTTTCCATCTCGTCACTGCCAGCCTGGAGTATAAGCATTGGGCAATAATCAGAGGGCTAAATCAGCCCAGGGAGTCCCCCTGGTGCTATCCCATGTGCGGGCCCCAGGGAGGCTGCAGACTTCCCTGTGGGATGGTTCCAGTTGACATACAGGACCCTCTGCTCCCCTCAGAAGGGAGTCGCATACTATTTTTATCCTTTTTTTCTTTTTAATGCTAGAGGTGATGCCAAGATGATTTTTTGCCTTTTTTATATATACCTTTTATATACCCTTTTATATAGCTTTTATGTATCTCCAGTGCTTTTAGCATGCATACTTGTCATTCCTTAAGTCTGATAACTTAGCTTAGACCCAATATTCTGTTGAGGCAGGAGACCAAACATCCTGGAGGCCTCGCAGTGGGAGGCCAGAAAGCCCTATGCTATCCTGAGAAACCAAGGTCTTCCCTAGAACATCCTGTAAACTAAGATAGGCCCATCCAGGGGGGAATTCCCCAGGATGGGGTAACGCTGTCCACATCATTAATTGTTGTCTTCCCTGATAGGGGAGACATGTAGATTTGTGCCAAGAGAAAAAAGGAGGCAAATGGGACTTCATGCTTCTCAGTCTCCACATAGGTGTTTATTAATTCTTATCTAAGGACTCCAAGCCACTGGCATGGCTTAGACATAGCACAGAGCAGAGAATGCAGCAAGAAGACAACTTATCAAGACCTCACAGCCTTTTTAAATTACCCAATGAAAGCTTAAAATGCAAGATATTTTCACTTTTTTACCAATGTCCAACAAGTTCCTCAATCACGTAGACAGGAACTGCGGAATTCTTTATCCAGTCATCCCAAACCACTATTGCTGCAAAATATGGAGTTAGTGAAGAAGGAGAAAGAAGCTTTTAACTACAACTTATCCTCCATTTTGAGGTTTTCTACTTCTATCTATTTACTATGCAAATAGACCTAAAAACTCTAAATTTTTCACCCTGTGATAATCTCACATAGTATTCTATCACTTAATTCACACCATTGTAGATTCAAATTCTTCCCAGAGGCTAGGCAAATTTTCACATGGACAAAGGTCAAAACCAGTACTGCGCAGGGGGCTAAAACCTTTCGTAACAGGCAGAGAAATACTCTCTGCATTCTAGGTTCCCACATCTCCCCCTCCTGTTTGAACCAAAACCACTTCTTTGACAGCTTTGTCCATGGCTTGTCCAGCACAATGAAGTATACAAGGCACACATACTAAAAGAACTACAACAATAATCAATACATACAAACCTATCTTCAAAATTTTTCTCCATAAGGGTGTAAGGTCAAACCAATTGAACAAATCGTTCAACAATGATCCGCTTTCTTCTCCAAGTTTAGCCATTCCATCCTCTAATTGCCGTATACTTTCATGGATGGATTTCAAATGATCTGACAAATTCATACAACACATACCTTCAAATTCTTCACATCCATGTCCATGCTCTAATAGAAGATAATCAATTGTTGCTCTGTTTATCAGTCACTTGTCTCACACTCTGAACATCAGTTAACACGTCGCTCAGTGCGAGAGAGACAGCACGAGAGTTCTCACTTAGCCAACAGCCCAATTGATCCAATTGTCTCAAGGCTGCTCCTGCAGCAGCACCAGGTAAAAGGAGAGCTGCAGAAAACCTTTGTCCAAAATTCCAAGCTGCAAATTTGTCATTACAATCAGATGTATATTACTCAGCAAATCTTTTCTCCCTACTCTTATGTTCTTTTATCATTTTTGCATTAGGCGTTAGCAAAGAAAGCTTTCCAAAGCTCCATGGACCACCTCTGACATTTGAGGGGATTGCAGGCCAAATTCTGTCCCCACAAATGAGAAACATCCCTCGTGGCAATTGTAATGGATCCTGGTTGGACGGTGTGTTCATTTTACTGTCGAATTGCACCAAGATGTTGCATTTCTATATATTTTGTAATTTGGAGTGGCATCTATTATCTTGTTTTTATTTTGTTTCAACCCTGGAGAACTAAGTATTACACAAAACTCCATCTTTATTGAACGAAGAATTTCCAATTCCTGAGGTTCGTAAGGAGCCTCTGGAAGGGATTTGGTCCAAACATCCCAACTTTCCACTGGATTCGAACTGTATCGTGAAAGTTTCAGATGGGCATGTTTTGAAATTGGCCACTTGTCTGCTGGTAAACCAACCAAACATGTTGAGAATGGTTTCTTTGGCCTTGAGTGAGTGAGACAAATGGTATCTAGGCCTGATGCATTGGCCAAAGTCTCCCAGACATTTTCTTTTGGTTGTTTCATTGGGAAAGCTGCATTGCTTAAGGCAATCAGTGAGATGATAAGGCAGAAGTGTAATACCTGATTCAGCTTCATTCTCAACAGCTTTATCCCACATAGGAATCTCTGATCTGCAACATAACTTATACCACACTCTTACATACAAAATTTACACCCTTAATTTTCTCACACTTTTGCATAAAATTCAGTCTACAAGTCTTGCCCAGAAAGAAAACTGATGTCTGTGGCATCAACAACGGTGTTGACACTGATTCATGTCTGCGTGCTCCACCGACTGAGCTAGCCGGGCTTCACGTTCTTTGCTGGAATCCACTTTGGTCCTGCACCTGTTAAGACACAAGCATACCCTTTGCCCTAGGTTATTAGTTGAAATGCACTTTCAATTTTCCCTGTCTCTGGATTTCTGATCTAAACCAAAGGGTTTGCCTTTAACTTTGCCTATATGGTGTTGGAGAAATGTCTAATTATAGGCGAATTTGGTTTTGCAAAAGAGCTGTTTAAAAAATTTAAAACGTACAGTGCTTCATTCAAGCGCATTTGAGGCGTAGCCTCTGCCTCCCCCTTTTTTTTTGTTTAACCAAAAGGGGATTTTTAAAGTTTGGTGTGTTCTTTCAATGATTGCTTACCCTGTAGGAGAATGAGGAATGCTGAAGGAGTGACATGCACTCTGACTCATTAAAAATTAATGTAGCTCTTTTGCTATATAAGCTAGACTATTGTTTGTTTTTATCTTTTAAAGTATACCTAATGATGCAAATGCTTGCAGAAAATGCTGATATGCATGTTCTAATATCTCTCCCGTATGCAGGGAAGCAAATACCGCATAGGAAAATATATTCACTGGCAGATGAATATTTTTATGTTTCCCAAAAAATGAGCATTTGCCATTTGCCATTCTGTCAAGAGCCTTACTCCTTTTCAAGAGGAGTAAGAGTCCTTGGAGACATGATGTCACAGTCTCCTCTTAGCAAGTCAAAAACTGGAGCACATCCATCATTAGTGTTCTCCAAAATTGTCCTGTTTCAATTAATTTTTCCTAAGAGCTACTGTAGATGCTGCAGATTGTTGAAGCAGGTTCTAAGCGCTGTATCTTGCGCAGTGATTCGGTACTCCTGTATCCTCTGCAGACTCAGGGCAAAATCTTTTGATGTATCCAAATTTTCTACACCTGAAGCATGGCCTTCTTGAGAATTCTGCTGCCATTACTTCTGAAGTTAAGTTGTTTTAGATCTGAACGAAGCGCTGCGAGGCTTTTTGAAAGATCTTCATTTCGCGCTATAAGAATTTTTTCTGATTTCTTGTCCTATAATGCTTGCTTGAATAGTTGCAATATGCTGAGGTGTGCACACCTTACTGCATGCTTCTGTCATGACTTGATGATTCAAAGGATGCCATGCAGGATTTTGATCTTTTCTGGCATATGTAACTGGCATTACAATGCTATCTGTTTCTGCCATAGTAAAGTCTCTCTCTTTGAGTCCTTGTTTCCTAATACGTGCCCAGTCTGATGAACTGGACGAATATCTTGAATGCAACCAAATCCGTAACAGTATCCTGTGGATTTGTAACTTGCCTGGATGCAGTTTCTTCTTGACCGAAGAATCCATGCATTCCATCTTCTCCTCCCCCTCCTTGATGAGGAATAGGGAAGGGTGTCTGTGGTTGTGCACGGTGAGGGAACAAGGGAGGATTGGCTGAACCTGCCATCGCAGGTGGCAATGATGTAGACATGGGAGGAGTATGTACAGTGGATGTGGGTGGGGACCTGCCACCGTGCAGGAAATTTGAGGGATGGGGACCCAGTGCTCCAACCTGTTGAGGTTGAATCTTTAGCACATTCTCTGAGTTGGGAAAAAAGATGACGGACGAAGTCATCTGAAACCTGAAAATGAAGGTGATGTGATGAAGCACTCGAGGGTTGTTGTTGTTGAAAATAAAGTTTTGAAACAGGCATGGAAAAAGTTTAAACTGCACTGCCTGTGGTAGAAAAATAAGACGAGGCTTGAGAAGATATAGGAATGCCTTCTGAAGCTGTGACACTCACCATATCCTCGCAACTAAGATGTTGAACAGGAGCTTCTGGTGGAAAGGGTCCCATAGGTTCAGATAAATATCCGTGAAAAGTTTGTGGAGAATGTGCTTGAAATTACATGTCTCAATCCGAGACTTCCCTTACAACAGGGACGATATAAGCCTGATCTTGTTGTCCTGGACAAGGAGTTAAAACAGATTTTAAAAAGTCCTTCATTTCTTGTGGAGATAGGATAGTGCTTAATTGTCCTGTGCTTTATGTAATATAAGGTTTAACATTTTGCAGTTGTCATGCCGATCCAGTGGGCTGAAGGTCTGCTGCAGCGTGGTGCTGAACAGCAGATGGCTTTGTTGGTGGGATGGTGGAGGCTGGTTGCGCTGCAGACGTAGGCTGAGACGATGCAAGGCTGAAAGCTGAAGCAGCAGCTGCTGAAGGCTTCCCGGTGGGGCTGCGGCTGCCGTAGGAATCGTACTGCCGGCTGTAGGTGCAGAGCCGACGGGCCAAGCCGGCGCCACGGCTGCGCCGCCTCCTTCCCGCACTGCGTGGGGGGGCAGCCGGGACCGGGGCTGGGGATGGGTTAGGGCCAGACATGCCGGGGCTGGGCACTGGTACAGCAGCCTGGCGGGGGCCGGGAACGTGGCTGGAGCCAGGGGTGGGGGTGGGTTCCGCCGAGAACCGGCTGCGGCCCAGCCGATCGCTGTTACCGGGGCAGCCGCGGCTCCTGGGGCGGCCGGGCCGAGCCGCACGGCGCAGGCGCGGGAGCGGGAGGGTCTAAAGCGGAATCGGCTGCGGCGGGCGCCATGACGTCAGAGGCCGGCGCGCAGTTCGAACGCGGAAGTGAACCTGGCCTCGGGGCGCGCCGGGGCCGCAGCGGGGATGGGCGCTGGCTCCGGGACCGGCCCTGGATGCGCGCATGGCTGGTCGGGTGGCAGGACCCCCGAATCGACGGGTAGGGGCTTACGCCGTCTGAATCGCTACGGGTGGCTCTGCCGCGATTCGGGCTGGAAGGGGCTGGGAAACCACGCCTTCAGGGGCGAGCTCCGCTTCCCGGGAGCAGGTAAAGGATACCCCATCCCCCCCCGTTCACCTTCGGGTGGAAAAAACTCAAAAATCACTGTCTCATCCTCCTCTTTTGGACCAATTAAAAGCTTTAACTTTGGGTCCGGTGGAAGAGACTTTTCTGTCTGCGCCGTAACCGCGCCCCACCCCCCCCCCGCCTGTGGCGTCCGCAGGGACGAATAAACGCCTCTGCTTAGACTCGCGGGGATCTTTACGCGAACATCGGGTTTTATGTCCGTCCCGGCGACTCTCGAGGCTGTGAGCGAGGTTTTACAGCCTTCTGCCGCCTGCACAGATTCCTGTGCACGCTCCGCGGTTGTTTCAGGGGTCCCAGATCCCAGGGGAACGCGTCGGGGTAATAATAAGGGGTTTTGGAAAAGGTCCTGTTTAGGGGAAGTAGAAAACGCTGCCTTCTTAATTAGTTCATAGATCTCCCGAGCAGGTGTTAGTAGCCTCAGAGATAATTCATCTCTTAGAGTTGCCGTATGGTATAGAGTAGTATTAACATTTTCCCAGAAGGATGGTACTTATAGGTCTCCTAATAACAGCATAAGGGAACTCCTTTATCCAGCACAACAGATCCTTAGTTCCTTCCTGGAAACAGGTGTTGGATGCTTCCGAGAAAGAATCTCGAATTTTTATAAATTACATTTCCCTCTGATTTTGAGAGATCCCCTCCCATTATTGTTTATAGGTCTAGTGGACAGCTCACCAGATTTTAGGTGTTGTTACCAGCTTTTGAAGTCCTGGTCCGTGTTCCGTCCAGCAGCTCACGGCTCCTCCTGTTCCTTGTGCACCAAGGTCAGGAGATCCTGGATTTTCAAAGCCACTGGCATGGCTTAGAAATAGCACAGAGCAGAGAATGCAGCAAGAAGACAACTTATCAAGATCTCACAGCCTTTTTAAAGGTAAATTACCCAATGAAAGCTTAAAATGCAAGATATTTTCACTTTTTTACCAATGTCCAACATGTTCCTAAATCACGTAGACAGGAACTGCGGAATTCTTTATCCAATCATCCCAAACCACTATTGCTGCAAAATATGGAGTTAGTGAAGAAGGAGAAAGAAGCTTTTAACTACAACTTATCCTCCATTTTGAGGTTTTCTACTTCTATCTATTTACTATGCAAATAGACCTAAAAACTCTAAATTTTTCACCCTGTGATAATCTTACATAGTATTCTATCACTTAATTCACACCATTGTAGATTCAAATTCTTCCCAGAGGCTAGGCAAATTTTCGCATGGACAAAGGTCAGAAACAGTACTGTGCAGGGGGCTAAAACCTTTCAAAACAGGCAGAGAAATACTCTCTGCATTCTAGGTTTCCACAATGGGGGGGTTCATTCGAGCCTCTCATTGGGGAATCTTTGATAGATATGCTAATTTGCACGGCCTATAAATTGTATACGCGATCTATTGTTGGTGTGCATTTCGGTGCATTCCACCTAGATGAAGTGGTGCACCTTAAGGATCTTTAAATAAATACTGAGGTAAAAACCTCTTTTCCCTTAAACCATATTTGGTTCTTAATTTTAACACCAGGGAAAAGCAACAGAGGTAGTGATCTGTCTGACAGACTGTAGTGGGTTGGGTTTGTAACTGGGCAGGAACACCAATGTAGTGTAGTGGTTTGGCCCAAAATACTCATTACTGTTTACGTTCTGTGAGATAAGAGTTAGGAGAAATGCAAAGCAGGCACCAAACTTGAAAGAATATAAAGAAGTTTATTAACAGACCTAAAAGAAGAAATAAAATTTATACCACACCTTCAGAACTCTCCTCCTCCCCCCACCTTCCTCCCTTCTCCCACTGACAATGTAAAAAGACGACCCTTGAGATGTTCAGTCTGTTCACCACTTCCATAATAACCTTGTTCAGTCCATTTAGGAAGAGGAGTCTCTCTTGCCCATGCTATGAAAACATTATCACAACGAGACAGCCACCCACTTCCAAATAACTTTGTTCAGTCCATTTAGGAAGAGGAGTGTGGTGATGCGATACCTTTATTGTATTTTTATGTCAGTTTTCTGTACCCCAATGGTTCATCCCTACCTTCCCCACTCCTATTCCCAGTTGGTTTGCCCCAGACCCAAGCCACTCCCCCGGTGCTCCCTACATGGTTGTTCTCCTCCCCTTGTTCTAGCTCTTTCCCTATCAATCACCCAAACCCCTCCTGTTGTTCCCAAAGGTCCAGTGTCCATCATCTGAAACCTCCCAGTTTACCCTTATATGGTCCCCATCAATCCCCCGAGACCCTACCCCTCTAGATACCTCCCCCTTTGGAAATCCCCTAAACCTCCATGCCCCATTGGGGCATGTGATCCCTTTCCCTCCTCCCCTTGAGGCTATTGGCCCAAGGAAATGTCTATCCTTGTCCATATCCCTCCCTTAGAGATTTCTATTGGTCCCCAGTTAAGCCTTTCCCATTGTAACACCTCCCTTTATAAGAGGTTCCCTGGAGCTGCTCGAGGCTTGTCTCCTGGGAGTTGCCTCCAATAAACTTGGATTATCCCGTGTGGCAAGCCTCCTTGCTACTTCTTATCCTCTCCCTCATCTGGACTGTTGGGGTCCCTCCCCCGCCGTGTAGCCCTGGGAGAGGGGCCCTGAGGGCACAGACACGGGGCTTCCCTGCCCCTGCTCAGCCTCGTTCCCATTGGTTGGTTTGTGTTCCCTGCGCGGGCAGAAGGACCCTTGGTCCCGTGACTGGAACAGTTCCTCGGCAGAGCCCCGGCCATGCGGCTGGAGAAATAAACATCTCTGAAACAGCTATCAAGAATCTGTCTGTCCGTATATATTTCCTTTCCACGGGACTCCTGGTTTGATATATGCGTGTTGCAGGATCCCCACTGCAACAAATGGTGGAGAATTGAGAGCAGAACGATCCCCGATCCCTAAGCGACTGATTTGTGTGAGTAAACCCTGGAAACTTTGGATTCCTCTTCTTGGTTTTGCTTTGCTATTCCATATCTAAACTATGGAGGAACCGTGGGAAGACTCTTGGCTCTCAGAGCCGCATATGGACATTTATCTTAAACTTAAAATGATTCTTGAACAACGATTTGTAAATTTTAGCTTGATTCAAGCTCAAAAAGAACTGAAACACTTCCTGGCATGGTTGTTTAAGAACTTTTTCTATGTTTCTTGGGATTTAATTCTTACCAAGGGCTTTTGGAAAACCGTTTGGACACAGTTAATACTGGAGTCAAAATATATGCCGATGGAAGAATATTTTCGTGAATATTATTTAGTTACCGAGACTGTTGAGCAATGTCAGCTGTGTCCTGGCGAAGGGAAGCCTGGCGCAGGGACCGTGCGGCCCAGGCCACGTGCACCGAGTGCTCTGCGAGCAGCAGCGAGGCAGTTCCCGCGTGTGGGCGGAGCCACGCGAGCCGCAGCGCGTGGTGGAGCGGTGGGAGCGGCGGTGCCCGCCCGGCCCTGCGCAGCGCGTGGTGGAGCGAGCCCCGTGAACGCCCGACCGAGAGGGGCGGCGCGCGGGCAGCGGCTGGCGGCGGTGCCGGTGGAGCGGAGCCGCGCCCAGCCGAGACGCACGCTGGAGCAGGGCATGGGGGACTCGTCGCTTGTTGGCCCGGCCGAGACGTGGGTACAGCACCTGGCATCGGCAGCGAAGCTGCGACCAGAGGAGGCGACGCACGGAGAACTGAGCGGCGCGGCCCGGCCCGGCCCGCGCAGCCCCGAACGCGACCCCGGGAAGAGCGCACAGGCACCAGCAGCCCCGACAATTCCAACGCGGGAGCGACCGAAGGAGAGAGCAAAGACGCAGTGAGACAGAAAACAGCAGCCACTCGGAAAAAGGAAAAGATCATAGTAACTATGACCTTAGGGATAGTAAAATGGTATAATGTTAAGCAAAATTATGGTTTTATAACAAGGTGTGACAACCAGCAAGACATATTCGTGCATAGAACTGCTATTAAAAAGAATAACTCTGAAAAATACATCCCAAGCTTGGGAGATGGAGAGGTGGTAGAATTCAAAATTATACGAGGTAGAAAAGGGTTACAAGCATTGCAGGTCACTGGGCCTGATGGTGTTCCTGTAAAAGGCAGTATATATGCAAAAAATCGTAGTCATGTTAGACAGTATCTCTATTGTAAGCCCCCCCTACAGTCTCCCTTTCCTAATCCCACCTTTCCCTTTTACCCTATGTCCTATTACCCCCAGTGTATTCCCAATCCGTTTTTTCACCCATGGTTTCCCTCACAAAACCATGCTTTTGCCAATTGTTTCCCCAAAAATCCCTTTCCAATGCCGAGTGGGGGATGAAAAGGGGGAGGGAAGAAGTTAAACCCTCTCCTGCCTCAGTTTCCCCACAAAGCATGCTCAGAGAATTCTGTCTCCCTTCTGTCAGCCCTAAGATGTTCCAGAGAATCTGTTTGGACATTTAAAGACTCAGGAGGGTAGCTTGTTTTGTTTTGAAACTGTTCTTGTTATGTTTATCCAGTTGTTTTCATTCTCCTTTTATTAAAATAAAACGGGTGAGGTGTTGGGGTCCCTCCCCTGCCGTGTAGCCCTGGGAGAGGGGCCCTGAGGGCACAGACACGGGGTTTCCCTGCCCCTGCTCAGCCTCGTTCCCATTGGTTGGTTTGTGTTCCCTGCGCGGGCAGAAGGACCCTTGGTCCCGTGACTGGAACAGTTCCTCGGCAGAGCCCCGGCCATGCGGCTGGAGAAATAAACATCTCTGAAACAGCTATCAAGAATCTGTCTGTCCATATATATTTCCTTTCCACGGGACTCCTGGTTTGATATATGCGTGTTGCAGGATCCCCACTGCAACAACATCTCTCTTTTTGGTAAAGACATGTTCTCTATTTACTTATGCTCTTCTTGAGACTTACTTACTTGGTGAAAAACATGTCTTTGTTTGCAGTCACATACCTTTGTCCTACTCCTAAAAATCTCCTTCCAACTCATCTCCAACCTTTGCCTTCTCAGTTACTCAGCGATCACTGTTTCAGCAAAACATCTTTTATTCTATATCAAAACTTGCTTTCATTTCTACCTCATCCCCAGTTTCTACATTCAGAGATCTTTCTGGCAAGCCTACATACCTGTGAAACTTTCTTACCAAACTTTCATCTGCCCCAACATCTCCCCCTTTGTGTTGAACTATTAAAACACTAGAAATTGTCTTATTCATTACTTTCTGCATGCATTGAAGTACACAGGGTACTACTACTATAACCACAATTATTACTACTAAAATAATTAAGCTTATTTTATAAAGCTCCTTCAGCCAAAGTGCAAAGCTCCAACCATCAAACTGTCTAGTCAAGATGGTTCATCTGTTGTAATTTGGTTAGCTAAATTTCTTAAGTTTTGCAACTGCTTATGGATAGAAGCAGAATGATCAGATAAGTTCATACAACACAATCCTTCAAAATTTTCACAGCCATGCCCATGTACTAGTAAAATATAATCAAGGGCAGCTCTGTTTTTTAAAGTGACATGTTTGACAGCTTCTTCATCTGTCAGCAAGTCACTGATCATAGAAGAAGTGGCATTTACTTCTTTATTGTGCCTAAAATTTCTAATATTTGAAGGTCAAATTTATCAACTTTAAAATTATCAATATAAGTTATGTGTCTTAGGCTGGGAGTTGGAGAAATGTGATGATCATCATATGGCTAATATTAATCAAAAGTAACATTACCAAAACCTTCTGGGAAGGCACTCAACTAAATAAGTTGGGAAGGGTTTGTCAGGGCTTGGGTTGGATAAACAGATGGTGTCGGAGCCTGCGGACTTGGCTAAAGTAACCCAAACATTTGTCTTTGGTTGATTCACAGGTAAAGCTTCACTGCAAAAACAAAAACAAGAGGTTAAAAGCAACATGCCATCTGCACAAATAATGCTAAAACTCCATTCTTTTCTTGAGCTGTTTCTGGCAGACAATCTTCTCTCAGTGGTTCTGCCTAGTTCACATTTCAGTGCTGGCTTCTCGGCTTCCACTCGCGGGGTCACTGGCTGAAGTGGAACCGACAACGGGCTTTGATGTGTGGTACAGCTTCACGTTCTTTGCTGGAATCCACTTGGTTCCTTCACCTGTGGAGAGACATGCAAACCCCTTTCCCCATGTTATAAGATCATATGGTCTTTCTATTTTTCCTGATTTGAAATTCTTAATTAAAAGTGGGGGGTGTTCTTTCAATTTTGCTTTTTTGTTGTTCAAGAAATGTCTGTAAATGGGGAGGTCAGGCTCTTCTGCAGAGCTGTTCGAGAAATTATAAACATACAAGGCTTTATTCAACCTTCTTTGAGGTGTA
>NW_024580654.1:50473-51482 GCF_017639235.1 Corvus kubaryi
CCCCCCCCCCCCCCCCCCCCCCCCCCCCCCCCCCCCCCCCCCCCCCGTCAGGCTCTTCTGCAGAGCTGTACAAGGCTTTATTCAACCTTCTTTGAGGTGTAGCCTGGGCTTCTCCCCCTTTCTGTTGATTTAAAATGCGTTTTAAAGTTTGATGTGGTTTTTTTAGGGTACTTTTTAGCAGTTGTTTAAGATACGGTGAGCAAATGCCACTGTATCTTACAGCACTTTTTAGTTCTTTAATTTCGAGAGTGGGGATGGGAACCCACGTTTTAGGACTGTCAGGCTGTTGGCTAGCTATCCCAGGCTTAGCTAATAGACTAAGACTTTCATCTTTATAGATTTGGCGTCTTATTTAATGCAAATCTGTTAATTGAGAATAATCTGAGCACTCTGGAGGATTTTTTGATTCAGAAAGTAGCGCTGACAAACTCTCAGAACTTGTTTTCTCTTTCTGGGTTGCAAGATCCCCGCCGCTAACTGGCGAGACTCTGGGGCTCATTGCAAACAAATCTGGCTGCTTTTCAGGGTTTCCTTGTGTTAGATTTAAAGCATCAGCTCCGGCAGAGGGGCTCTCCGTCTCCCCTGCCACTGGAGCTGCATCATTGCCCTCCGTTCCCCCCCTGCTCGCGGCTTCTGAGGCGGGGATGCACTTCGCGGAGGGATACGGCTGGGCGGCGGAGGGATACGGCTGGGCGGCTGCGGCGGAGGGATACGGCTGCGCGGCTGCGGCGGAGGGATACGGCTGCGCGGCGGCGGAATACGGCTGCGCGGCGGCGGAGGGATACGGCTGCGCGGCGGCGGAGGGATACGAGTGCGCAGTGCCGCGAGACCGCCGGCGGGGGCGGGGGCGGCTGCGGGGCGGGGATGGGGCCCGGCGGGGGCGGCGATGGCACGGCCGATCTCCGTGGCGGCGGGGCCGCGGGGGACTGGCTCCGTGACTCCGGCACGGCCGATCTCCGTGGCGGCGGGGCCGCGGGGGACTGGCTCCGTGACTCCGGCACGGCCGATC
>NW_024580654.1:51582-93857 GCF_017639235.1 Corvus kubaryi
CCCCCCCCGCAGCGAGTATTTCCACTCACGCTGCACAAACCGGGATGAGTTTTGCGGTTCTCTTGTCCCAGCGTGATATGGCATTAAATAATTTGATTCCCACTGAGTCCCAAAAGTCTCTGGTGTAGACTGCTTTAGAGTCAGCGATTGGGACATGGGTCACAGTCCATGCTATGAGATCTCTCAGTTCTTTTTTTGCCAATTTAGTTGGACTGGACTTAATTAGAGGTTTTAGGTGCTGATAGACATCCTTCTGTAGGGCAGACACATGCTGACCCATGACTGGATTACTCGGTGCTCACCTTTGCCGGCCCGTCGCGGCAGGTGTCTGTCGTCGAGGTCCAGTCCAGGCTCTGACCCGTCGCAGCGCCCGTCCAGCCTCCACACGCCTTCCTTTCAGGCATCTCTTCTCCTTAGCAGCTGCACACGCTTTCCTTTCAAGCGTCTCGTTTGCAGCTGCTCAGGTCACTTGGTTTCAGCGACCGACTACACGTTTACCGAGAAGTCTCCTATATGCAGAAAAAAAATCCCTTTTTGCCCCTCTAAAACGCTGAGCGCCAATTTATAGGAGAAAGTTTCACAAAGGATGTCTGGAGTTCAGGCGGCTCTCTTGAAAGCTGTTTATTGCATAGGCGAAGTTACAGCAGTTCAGGGAGTGGGTATCCAGTGCCAGCCCTACAGCTGCCAGCTCCAGCTGTGGGCATACCTGAAGCCACTTTCTGTTCAAGTTACAAAGCATTTTATACTTTTCTTTGCAGAGTATCTTAACACATAACAACCAATAGGCACCACACACAATACCTTTACATTTGCCTATAGCCTATCATAGCTACTACCATCACCATATTATGGTCATTATTATCCAATCACAAGAATAAGTAAGTTACAATTTAAGCTTACAATGGGAAATTCTCAGACCTTTCTTCTTCTTGCTACATCAACATTTCTTGTTTGCCTGCCATATCTCTCTTTTTGGTAAAGACATGTTCTCTATTTATTTATGCTCTTCTTGAGTCTTACTTACTTGGTGAAAAACATGTCTTTGTTTGTAGTCACATACCTTTGTCCTACTCCTAAAAGTCTCCTTCCAACTCATCTCCCACCTTTGCCTTCTCAGTTATTCAGTGGTCACTGTTTCAGCAAAACATCTTTTATTCTATATCAAAACTTGCTTTCATTTCTACCTCATCCCCAGTTTCTACATTCAGAGATCTTTCTGGCAAGCCTACATACCTGTGAAACTTTCTTACCAAACTTTCATCCTCCCCAACACCCCATCATCCCCGGAGGGATGTCTGCTGAGATAGGAGAGTGCTCAATCTCCCAGCAAGACTCCCTTGGAAAGGGAGCTACTTTCAGTTACGGTGAGAAGAAGACAAACCCAGAATCCTCTGGGAGACCCTTTGCAGATCCTTTGTAACCCATTGGCCCTCACCCTCTGATACCCACCCCCTGTATCCCTATAAATCTGGCCCTCTGCCCCTGCGAGACGGAGAGATGTTTGTCCCTGGCCTCCCCTTCGCTGGACTAATAAAGCTGCCTCGTGCAGAACAGCTATACGGGCCTCTCATCTCTCTCTCCCTGCTCTGGCCTGGAGGCTGCCCTACAGAGCTGAGCTGAAATCACGAGCTGACAGTCACTGAAGAGCTGACAGCTTCTGCACGGGCCCTCCAGCTAGCAGCCGAGGGAAGACACCGGGCCTCGGGAAGACGATCTCTTCAGGACCATCTCTCTGGACCGGTCACAGCTTCCTCGGTCAGAGCTACTGACCCCACACCAGCTGCCATAACATTCTACCCCACACTCTGTACCAAAGTTTGCCATGGGAGTGGGAACTTGTGGAAGTGTGTTGTGGCTCATGAGCCAGAACCTTTGAGAAGTTTTCTGTGGGAGCTGATTGAAGTGTACTGTAAAAATTGAGGGCTTGTCTTGAGAAGTGTATTATAAAGTGTAAGGGTTTGTTAGCCAACACTTTTCCAGTCTAAACTGTGAGATCATTTCTGGGGTAATTAAGGTGAGTGTGCCATAAAGCACAAGAGCTGCCAGACACATGATCCGGTGTCTTTGTTCAGCCTGATAAACGGAAGGAACAAGGGCTGGGCATTTGAGTGATGGTGTTTGTCTTCCCAGGTCACCATTTTGTTTGATGAAACCCTGGTGTCCTGGAGGTGATGGAACATCCACCTGCCTATGGGAAGTAGAGAATTAATTCCTTGGGTTTCTTTTGCTTGTGTTCTTGGCTTTTGCTTTTCCCTAATAAACTGTTGTTTTCTCAACTCACAAGTTTTTTAGCTTTTACCTGTCCAATTCTCTTCCTAATCCTGCTGGTGGGGAAGCAAGAGAGTGGCTGCATGGGGTTTGTCTGCTGGTGACGGTTAAACCTTGACAGGCTCAGAGAGGAACTAAAAGTGATGGGGAATGATCATGCTGACATATGGGCTGGCCCTCTGGGTCTGGTGTTTTGTTTCCCCAAGAATGGCTCTGCCGACTTTGGTGTCCAAAGCTGGCTGTGCTGTCCTGGTACAGCTTGGAAGGGGAGGCTGCAGAGCAGGAGAGAAGGGCAAAATTCCCCCTCTGGAAAGGGCTTTTGGGCCCAGGGACCCCCTTGGGGCAGGGCCTTGAGGCAAAGCAGGGCTGATGATAATGCTGGAACTTCCTTCTCAGAGAGCAAGGCTGGTTCCAAGTCTGGCCACTTGGAACTCTTTCCTGTTGGAAGCTGCAATAGTGTGAAACTGCCTTGATTTTATGGTAACTCAGGATGATGATGATTCCCAGAGCACCCAGGGGTCAGTAGCCCCTGCAGAAATATTAATAAGCTTAAAAATTTCCTGATTAGTACCTTGAAAGATTAAAGCTGTCAGTTCCTAAGCACCAAACCTCATGTCATCATGCATCATCTTTGTTTATCAATTAAATCATTCATCTCATGATTCCAGGGAGTTCAGTGATCTTTGCAGATCTCAGAGGTGCTGCAGAGTCAATGTCAACTCAACTCCATTTTCTCCCCTTCTGGCATAACACCAATTATTCCCCTCAGTTAAACTGTGTCCCAGTGCATCTGTTTAGCAGTGCTGAACATGAAGCTTCAGAGGAGGGAGAAACTCTGCCTTGGTGTGTTGGATTTTTTAGGCCTTTTGTCACGTCTTCTTTTGGAAAGCTTTCAGCTTGTTTGGGAATGTGGGTTTGGTTTCTGAAGTAGGAACTGATGACTTGTAAGACAGCAAGGTTTCTTTTGGGCCCTGCTTGGATAACATTTTGTAAAAGTTGGATGAAAAAAGACCATGACATTTGTCAGAAGAAGTTTCAGTGTTGCTGAACAAGGTGCGTAAGGTCTCAGCATGTTCTGGCTGGAATTCCTGGGTCAGATGTTCCTGTCTTGTGATATTTTCCTTTTCTAAGCCTCCAGCTGCTCATCCAGCGGCGAACAGGTTTCTATAAGTCCTGTGTCGTATCTGCCCCTCCCCAAATGTCTGGTTTAATATCTCAACCCTAATAATATCTGAGACAGCCCCTGAGAGCTCTTTTTAAGTGACTAAAGAGCAGCCCTCTCGTCTCTAATTAAGATTAACCTGTCTCCCATATTAGCTGTCCAAATTAATGCCTCCTACAAGATTTCATATGGATTTATAACTGCCTGAAAAGCACAAATTTAGTGCCCATGAAAACCCCTGGACAGCAGAAGCAGCAGAATCTAACATGACAAATTCCAAAGTTCAGTGCCAGCTGCAGTTTGACATTCAGTGCCCTGAGCTCCCTGTGTAGTTTATGGACACGTGGGTGATGTGTTCAGTGGATCTGAGTTTGTGGCCATCTCACCCCAAGACCTTTGGCTTCTTGAATGATGTGAGACTCTCATGGTTTAACCCCCGATGGCCACTAAGTACCACACAGCAGCTCACTCACTCCCTGGCCTCCAGCACCGTCTGGGTGGAGAGGAGAATTGGAAAGAATGCTGTTGGTTGAGATAAGAACAGCTTAAGAATTGAAACAAATTTTTAAAAAATAATTATAAGAACAATAAGAACAACTGTAATGGAAAGAAGAGAGGGAACGTGAGAAGGAGAGGGAGAGGGAGAGGGAGAGGGAGAGGGAGAGGGAGAGGAAGAGGAAGAGGAAGAGGAAGGGAATGAAACCCAACAGATGCCTAATGCAGTTGTTCACCACCTGATGCCCAGCCTGTCCCTGAGCAGTGATCAGCCTCCTTCCTGCCAATTCACCACAGTTTCTATACTGACCATGACTTTCTGTGGTCTTGAATATCCCTCTGGCCAGTTCAGGTCACCTGTCCTGGCCCCGCTCCCTCCTGGTTTCTTGTGCAGCTCTGCACTGGCAGAGCAAGAGACACTGAAAACTCCTTGACTTGGGGTGAGCACAGCTGAGCAACAACTGAAACATCGGTGTATTATCAACATTGTTCTCATCCTGAATCAAAAGAAAAAAAAAAATAAAGAAGAAAAAAAACAACCCTGGACCAGCCACAAGGAAAAAAATTAACTCTATCCCTATTACTGCAACCCTAGGGTATATCACCGTGTCCTGCAGCCGTAGGGAGGAGGAGAGAAGATCCAGCAGGCAGGAATTGTGCAGCAAGATTGATTCATTTAATTATTTTATTAACTCTTTTATAGACCTTTTTCTTCATAGTCTAATTGGACAAAGGATCAGCCACCCCTTGGGGGTGATTGGCTAAAATCCTAAAACATCCATTGTCAAAATATTTTCCTACTATACTGTAAACAAGACTTTTCAAGGCTGCAGGTGTTTGGTTGTTTACATAACTCTGCTACCTCTTCTGTGAGAGAGAAAAGTCTCTCATGGACTTAGAAAATAGCAACAAAATCCTTGCTAACAGCATTTTTGTATCCACATATCCCAGCCAAAACCAGGCCAGAGACCTCACAGTGCTCTTTTACCTCCATGTGCCATAAATACAGCTCAGAACAACCAGCTCAGAGGAGAAAGCCTGTGCTGTGGAGATCAGAGTGGAGACAAATCCCCATTGTGGTGGCCTGTGGTGAATTGGATGAAATCCCTCCAGGAGTTCCTGTGTCTCCTTAGCAGGTGAAGAGGGAGAATTTGTGAATAAAACCCAGTGAATTAAACACTTCCCCTGTAGCTCCAATTGTGCTTCCCCAGTGGCCAAACATGGCAGGTGTCTTCCCAGGACACGAATTGATCCAGAACAAGGAATACTGATGTCTGCCTTGATCCACCACCACGCTTGTTTCAACAGCATCCAATTTACTCGATTCAGAGGTAGCTGTGAGATGTTATGGGACCTTCTCTGGGAAGTAGGGAAGTATCCAGACACTTCAGTGCTGGGTGGTTGACTCCTGCTTGGATGTCATCAGGATGCCCCACCTTCCTTGCTGCTCAAGAAACATGGAATATTAAACGCTAATACCGCAATACAGTAATAAAGATATCACACCAGAAGTGTTGCTATGGGGACTGAGATAAGGGCAGTCAGAGACATCCTGGAAATGTCAAAATGCAGAGGAAGCCAGAGCCAGAGAAGGGCAGGATCTGTAGTGTAGTGCCGCAAAGCTGACCCTGCTGCAGTTCCCTAAATGGTTTCAGGTTTGTGCTGAGCTGATGCACTGTCACTGCAGCCTGATGGTTCCCAGGGAGCTGTAATTTCAGGACAGCAAGTGCCATTGAGTCTCCTTCCCCCAGACATAGGCAGGGGACAGCGAAAACAGTTTCTTCCTCCTCTTCCCCCATCTCAGAGCATGGACAGAGAGACTTGAGCAACTGAGACCAGACATTTAAACTGGTGTGTTAATTCACTGGAGAAGAGGAGGCTCAGGGGGAACCTTATCACTCTCTACAACTACCTGAAAGGTGGTTGTAGCCAGGTGGGGGTTGTTGTCTTCTCCAGGCAACCAGTGACAGGATGAGAGGTCACAGCCTCAAGTCTGGAGTCCTCAAGCTGTACTAGGGGAAGTTTAGGCTACATATTAGAAAAAAATTCATCACTGAAAGAGTGGTTCAGCATTGGAATGGGCTGTTCAGGGAGGTGGTTGAATCACTGTCCCTGGAGGTGTTAAAAACAAAGACTGGATGAGGCACTCAGTGCTATAGTTTAGCTGACAATGTAATGTTAGGTCACAAGCTGGACTAGATGATCTAAAGGTATTTTCCGACCTAGTGTAATCGGTGATTCAAGGTGTCTGTTAATTTTAAGAGCAGGCAGTGTGGTCTGGGTTGAATTTTCGTCTCTTGCATCCCCTGTCACAACATCCTGGGAGCACGTTGGACTGAGAGAAGCTCCCTGTATCTGCAGGGGTAACTGAGATCTCTGGAAAGGCACAAGTTTTCTTGAGGTCTGAACTCAAACTTTTGAGCACTTGGCACCTTCAGAAGTCACAGCTGGTGCCAGGTGCCAGGTGAGAGAGATCAGAGGGCTTTGGGACAGGATTTCCCTTCTTTGCTCACTTCCCTTCTGTGCCTGTTCCAGGTCAGCTGCGGGATCATCCCACCCCGGGGACTGCAGGGATGGAGCAGAGGAGATGGCTCCTGTTGGCTCTGGCCCTGCTTCTGGCCATCCCTGTCTCAGGTAACGCTTCCAGGAGCTGTTCTGCTCCTTTCTGGGGGATTCCAGCCTGCAGATGATCAGAAGTGCAGGAGCTGAGGGCCATGGTCTCCTGAGCAGCCCTGATTTGAACTCCACAAGAGCCAGAGCTGCCCTGCCCCTCTGCTCTTGGGGAATCCAGCCCTTTGCAGCTGGAGTTTCTCTCCCTTGGTGGAGCTGGGGAAGCCCTAAGCCAAGGCAGCTCTGCCCTGTCCAGCCCTCCCCAGTGCCAGGAGCATTTCCCTGCCTGCGTGGGCAGTTGGCATTGGCACAGCTGCCCCGCTGCTGGTGGCACAGGGCTGCAAAGGGGCAGGGACAGCTGGGAAGCTCCATGGAATGGCTCTGGACATGCTTTTATACTTTTTATTTTTTACTTTTCTTTCAAATAAACCCATCCTGTACAACGTGTATCATCCTGGTTTCTCCCTGTCCTCTAATATTTTAGGTTTCCAATTTCCCCAATTACCATTTTGCCTCAGAGAAAAGAAGAAAAGGAGAAAGTGAAAGTGATGCCTTAGGTTTTAACTTTTATATTTTTCAAATCACTGTACAGCTTATTGTGTAACTCTGAAGTTTCTTGTAGCCTGTTAATTTCTGCTCTCTCATGCTGGGTAGACATAACAAAGCCTCTCCGGGCCTGCTTTCCAAGGACACCCAGACCATCCTAGGCCCAAAAAGTATAAACCAAAAACCCTCTAAAGGGGGGCAAGCTGAGGGGAATTACATCATTAAACTGAAGCTTTAATTGGAGAATTAACCCTAATATGCAAATGAACCAAACCTATAAAAGTGTGAAAAACTTGTGAGCTGTCGTCCATCTTGGGGTCCATCTTGGCAATAGCCTCTGGCTCCCCAGGGGGTACCTTTGAAGGCCTTTCAAATAAATACCTACTTTTATTCCCTTACTCCTGTCTAGTCTCTGTTTCTAGGAGGCCTCTCAAGGCATCAAAAGAGTGAATGCCTCAAAGCAAAATCAATTTATCTCTTATAAAAACTGAGGAAAAGGTGTTACCCTTTTCATCACGTTGTCAAGTATACGCTCTAGGATTTTTCTGCAAAACTGACAAATCCCCCTAAAGATCTCTTTGGATTTTATTTGTTCTCATTGTTTGGCTTTTTTCTCTGAAGATCTAATGTCTCATGGCCTTAAGGTGTATGAACAGAATGGTCCAAGGACATTAGTGAATATTTGCAACTTTCAATTCTTCCCCATTATTTGTCCCAGTTTTCTGTGCCCTTCACACCAGTACATTTTCTGATTGATTTCAGCCAGATGCTCACTCAAGTTTGGTTTCCACAGAACATTTCAAGGTCACCTCTCCTGAGAAAGTAGTTGGAATTGTTGGCCAGGATACAATCCTTCCTTGCACCATCTCTTCCACAAAGCCACTGGACAACCCCCAAGTGCACTGGATAAAAATCACAGATGGGCACACAGAGGACATCTACACATACAGGCATTTTGGGGGTGAACCAATGCAGAAATACCTCAGGCGGACATCAGTGCCAGGAGATGGATTTGCCACTGGGAACGTGTCCCTGACACTGAAGAACGTCCAGCCAGCAGATGAAGGAATGTACAGTTGCACTGTGATATCCAGGGACTGGAGCACTGATACATCCACCAAGCTCAGCATTGCAGGTTGGAGACTTTCTGGGTTGGGTGGGGAAGGGGGAAAGCTCTTACAGAGGGAAAAGAGCTCTCTGAAAGGTCACTGTCCCCCAGCTGATGCCCTCTCATATGACCCAACACATCACCTCCCCACTCCCAGCAGCCCGTGGGCCACATGGCAGCTGCCTTTTGATCCCTGTCACACTTTATTTCTGAGTCACTGAATGGTCTGTAAGGAGCCAAGAAAATTCAAACCATGTACCACCACCCGGGAGGGAGCCCAGGAACTGGTGATGTCACCAGCCCCAGGAAGGTCATGGCAGCCTGGGTAGTTTTAGGCAAGGAAGGAGCCCTAAACCGGAATGTTCCGGGAGACCCAGCCTGGACTGCACATTGAAAGGCAGTTGCATTGTGTGGTGAAATGGAGCAGGCAGGAACAGCTTGGAAAAGCTGCAAACAGCCTGGGGGGAGTTCCTGTGCCAAGAGATGCTCTGGATGCTCCTTGCCCAGCCTGAGCCCTGTTCTGACCCGTGTGGGGCTGGCGAAACCTCCAAGTGCTCAGCATCCCTGGCCGTGGGACTGAGGGGAATGGGGCCCTCCCTGCTGTGACTTCTCATCTGGGCTGAGATGATCTGGGCTGCCAGTTCTCCCCAGCTGGACAGTGGGCACCGTTTGTGTGCAGGTATTGATAAAGCCAGGTGGAGCTGGTCAGCCTGGATTCACTGATCAAAAATGAGCACAGAATGACAGAATCATAGAATGGTTTAGGCTGGAAGAGACCTTAAAGATCACCTCGTTCCAACCCTCTCTGTATAGACAGGGATGCCACCCACTAGACCAGGTTGTTCAAAGCCCTGTCCAGCCTGGCCTTGAATACTTCCAGGCTCCTACATATTCATACTGAAAGAGGAATATAAACAGCAAACCTTCTCCCTGCCTGTTTCATGAAATAGTGGGGAACTGAGAGGCAAACCCATCCCAAACTGTAGCTCTTTTTCAGCCAAAGGAAATTTGGCATTTATGGCAGATGGAGTGTGGGATGGCAGAAAGACCATTGGAAAGGTTGTGTGAAGGACTGACAGAAACTGGCAGAAAACTCTGAGTTAAGCAAGAGCTGTGAATCCAAGGAAGAGCTACTTTCAGGGAGACTTCTCCCACTAACAAACTCTCTTGCCTTTAAGGTACTGGGGAAGTGTTCATTGAAATTCAGGGCTCCCAAGGGCAAGGCCTAGAGCTTGGCTGCAGATCACAGGGATGGCTACTGTTTCCCCTTGAAGATTCTGAAAAATGAGATTAGAAGTGTCTAAGAGAACAGTGTGTGTGTGGTGGGGGAATAGGGGAGTGTGGGATGGCATCATTTTCACCAACGAGAGAGAGCTGTAGAATGCTGTTTTGATCTGCCTGTCCAGAATCAGAAGCCTAACATGATAATGGACAATAAGCAGATTTTAAGGTATTCTGGAAGTGTCGCACTGGGAAAGTATCAGTTGGCACCAGAAGATACTCAGGCGGCAGCTGGGCTGTGCTGGGGAAGGTGCATCCCTGCAGCAGATGGGAGCATTGAAGAGTCCTGCATCTACAGACCCTCCCATCGTAGGGACAACCAGAGAGGTCTCCTGCAGGGAAATTCATCTCCCTTGTTCCCGATGAATCGTGCCAAAACCGGGCCAGGAGACACTTCAGAGACAGAGAAGTGGGTATTTGATTTATTCGGCACGCTGGGTGTGTGGGGATCGCTCCTCCAAACACACACACCGGTGCTCCCTACAACACAGTATTAAGGGTTAAATTATGAATATTCATCACTTTCCTTGGGACAGGCGTGGTTATACAAATTATTTCTCAGAAGTCATTAGTATCATTAGCATATGGGTCATGCATGCGCTGCGTGTCCTGGTGGTCGCGCTGAGGAAGGCTCCTCTTCTTCCTCGGGGGTCTCTCTGATGAAGGCCAGTAGTCATCCTCACAGTGCACTTTTCACCTTTCTCCCTGGGCATGAGTAGTCCTTTGAGGAATGATTCAGCAGTCTCTGGGATAATCCTTGTCCCCTCTGTCTTGACAAGATTAGGGTGAATTTGGTTTCTTAGGTTTTGTAATTAACATCTGCTGTCTGAACTAACATTTGCTGTCTCCCAATAGTTAACTCTGCTTACATGAGTTAGCTATTGACTGCCCTTTCCTCACCTGCGCCCCAAATTTCCCCTTCTCACACTAAAATTCCTCATTCCACCCCAAATCCCCTGATGCCACCCCAAATTCCCCTTCTACCCCAAATCCATCTTTTTAACCCCAAATCCCTCTCTAGACCCAAATTCTTGTTTTTCCCCAAATTCCTGCCCCAAATCTCACCCCAAATTCTCCTCCCTGCATCCCAAATCCCCCCATTCCCAACCCAAATCTGCCATACCTGTCCAAAATTCCCCTGGCCCCACCTCAGATTTCCTCTTTTACCCCACACCTTCTCTCCTTGCACCCAAATCCCCTCCTATACCCCAAAATCCCTGATTTCCATGCCAAATCCCACCTCTTGTCCTAAAACCCCCAAATCCCTCCAATTCCCCCAAATTCCTCCCCATGCCCCAAATCCTCCCTTCTCACCCCAAAATCCCCATTCCCACTCCAAATCCCATGTTCCCGCTCCAATCCCCTCCCTGTACCCCAAATCCTCCATTTCTACCCCAAGTCCAAAATTTCTCTCCTCCCGCCCTCTCCTGTCCCCCAAACCCCAGCAAATCCTGCTGTTCCCACCCCAAACTCCCCCTTCTCCAGCTCCCCACGCCAAGCTCCCCCTCAGAACCCCCCTGGACGTACCAGGCTCCCCCAATGCCCCCCAAAACCACCCCAATCCCCTGACCCTGCCCGCTCCCTGCGGACATTTTACCGCGGCTCCTCCGCTCCCTCCCCTGGGGGGGCAGCAGCGCGCCGGGCAGGATGGGTAGCGCCGCCTACCGGGGGGGAGGACCTGCGCCACACCGCCATGGCAGGCGACAGAGAGAGGCCGCGCCCATTCTCACACCACGTCCACTCCAGCCACGCCACGCCCCACCCACACAGTCAACTCCAGCAGCATCTCCATGTCCCTCCTGCATTCCCCAACCTCACTGCCCTTGGCCACGTACCTTCCTCTTCTGCCTCATCTCCCACACGAGAGCCCTGCTCAGCCCAGCCGCCTTTCTGCCTTCTCACTGTTACTGAAATCCCTTGGCAAGAATAAAACTCTTAGGATTTTCCATCGCCCCACTGTAGTCCGTTTCCTCCCATAAGTTCTGGCCAAGAGGCTGTTCCCTTCCGTGGGAAGCAAGGTGATAGGAATGTGACACGGCTTTGGATTCTCCAGGTCAGGGTCAGTGGTGTGGACCGCCAGAGCCAACAGCGCACAAGCGAAGCCTCTGCGTGCTGGCACCACCCGAGAACTGCATGGGGAGAGCAGCTGGACTTCCAGGAACACACGATTGGACACGGAGATTTCCAGCGGGGTGGCAAAGGCACAACAGGAGCTGATAACTGGGACAGGAACAAATTCTGAGGGGAGTGGGCAAAGAGGGAACCACCCAAAGCAATGGTGCAAGTGATGCCTTGAGAGGCCACCTAAAAACAGAGACTAGACTAGAATAAGCGAATAAAGATAGGCATTTATTTGAAAGGCCTTCAAAAGTACACCCTGGGGAGCCAGCGGCTACTCTCAAAATGGACCCCAAGCTGGATGATGAGTCACTAGTTCTTAACACTTTTATAAGATTGGCCGATTTGAATATCAGGGTTAATTCTCCAATTAAAACTTCAGTTAATTATGTAATTTCCTCAAGCTCACCCCCCTCTTAAGATGTTGGTTTACACATTTTCGACCTAGGACAGTCTAGGAGTCCTTGGAGAGAAGGCCTGGAGAGACTTTGTTATGTCTACCTAGCATGAGAGAGCAGAAATTAAGCTACAAGAAACTTCAGAGTTACACACTAGGCAGTACAGGACTTGAAAAACATAGAAGTTAAAACCTAAGGCATCACAAGGACTTGCTGTGGCCATGGCAGTGTTAAGGAACAATCCAGTGTGACATTGCAGAGCCTCTCTGGGAGAACTCCCAAGGCCACAGATATTGACTGCTGGGACTGGAGCATATTCACAGCAGCGGCTCCAGTGACTCCACTGTAGCGGGGGGGGCGGAGTCCCAGGAGCAGGGGAATCCAGCCAGAGTCACGATACGAACACCGATACGATTTGAGCATTGTGCTCCCCTTTTATTATTCGGTTACACCAAGTTATACTTTTTTCCAAAGTTCACGCCCCTTTCCCATGAGAAAGCCTCTAAGCAGCAGGGGAGCTGACCAGTGTATACCTTTTCCCAAGGCTGTTCAAGGCTGCCAGCTAGCAGGTGCCTTGCGAGCCTGTTTTCAGCCTGAGGCCCTGTCAGGGGTACTTCTGCAACAGCCCTGGGATGCCCAAGCTCTCCTGGGGTATCCTGTATTCCACAAGGAATCCCTCCACACTCCACGCATCCCAACTTGAGTCCCCACAGCCCCCACTCACACAGTCAAACCAGGTTTCCTCACTGCATCAACCCCAGGTTTGCCATGGCAGTCTCAGATGTCTTGTTCCACAAAGCCATTTATTCATGGTGCAGTAACACAGGGCGAGCTGCTACATCCGATCAGGACTCCAAACATAGGACAGCTGGGCTCATGTCATTTGTCCCACCATTATCTCTTTTCCCCTCACTTTTCCCAACCTTTTTTTCCCCTACCTTTCCTACCATTATTTCCCCTCATGTTTCCTGCTCTTTCCTCCCCTCATATTCCCCGCCAGTTTTACCCTCACATTTCCTGCCAAGTTTTCCTCTCCCATTTCCCACCCTTTTTTCCCCTCATGTTTCCCATTTTTTACCTCACATTTCCAGACCCTTTTCCCCTCATGTTTCACGCCCTTTTTCCCTTACATTTCCCACTGTTTTCTCTCCTCCTGGTCCAGCCCTCTTCTCCCATCATATTTACTGCCCACAAGTCTTGCTTTTCCTCTGGATGCATCCACTCATGCTGTGTGTCTCCGGGCCCATCCCCCTCACTGTCATCACAGGCCTTGCTCTCCTTTGTTATCCATAAGGTTTGGCAGCTCAGGGCTCTTGCTTTCTTTCATTGCTGGTTTTAGTCAATTGTTCATAACTCAACCTGTGACCTTTCACTTTTTAGCCTGCAGTTCTCCTCTCCATCCTGCTGCAGGGGAAAGGGGAGGGGGAGTGCGAGAAGGGAGCAGTGCATGATTTGGAGTGTTTCAGTGGGAGCACCATAGTGGGGGAACTGGGGTGTCACAAAGGGCCCCCTGTGACCCGCCACCTGCCCCTAGCAACAGCTGGAAGGGTTTGTTGACGTGGAACCAGCGCCCAGCCTGCAGTGTCCGGCAGGACAGCGACGGGACAGGACGGGAGCACACAGCTGGCGAGAAGCCCGCTGGTTTTAGCCCACGTCTTGCCCTGCAGCAGGGAGTAAGGTATTAAACCAAACCTTCTCCCTTGCCTGCACTCATCTCATTTCTCTATTCAGTAGAATGGAGAAGAGACCCCCAAGACGGCCCAGGGTGGCCTGGGCAGAGAATGTGGCTCCTCAGGAGAGCAGCTCTGCAGCGGAGCCCGCCGAGGTGACCACGGTGCAGCCATTGCAGCCCAGTGAGTGAGGGGCCCTGTGGGACTGGGCAGGGCTGGGATCAGGTTTCCCCGGCACACGGGCAGATGGGGATCACAGGGGTGGGAGTGATGCCGGAGTGCCAGAGCTGCTCGGGGCCGGACACCAGCCCCGGCACAGCCTGTGCCGAGGAGGGGGAGAGCAGAGGGGGCCCCAGCTGCTGCTCTGGGGCGTGGGCAGCGAGGGTCAGTGGCTGGCAAGAGGCAGTGGTGCTGTGGGATGCTGGACGTGTCCCTCTCGTCTGCCAGAGCGCTCCTCAGCCCGGGGCACTGGGCATTGCCCTGCCATGGTGTGCTCCAGCAGGGCAGCTCCTCTGATGGGCATCCTCTAGTCGGGAGCTGCACAGGAAGGCTGTGCCAGGGGAGCAGGCAGAGGCTGGGCAGAGGGAAGATCTCCTTCCTCTGCTATCTCCTCTCACCACACCCTCTTCAGCTCTCTCTTCTCTCCCTCTCCATTAGATGCTGTGTATGGACAGGAAGCCATGGACTTCATCCAGGCCTTTGCCAGCAGCCCCGACCAGGTACCCACGGCCTGCTGGACAGCGGCTGTGCCCGGCCAGGGGTGCTGGCTCTGCAGAGCAGCTGCTCCCACAGGGCACTGCACCCTAAGGGCTCTGGTCCTACTGGAGGGGTGTCCTCGCTTCATGCTGCCCTGTTGTCTCTGTCCTCCAGCTCCAGGATGAGGATCTGAAGCTCAAGTTCCTCGACAGCATATGTACTCTGTGCAGAGCTGCCAAGGACTCTGACTCTCCCCAGGACCTGGATGTTTTCTGCCACAAATACAAGCTGGGAGCGAAGATCCAGGTGAGGGAGCACCCAGTGCTCTGGGGGAAGGGAGCAAGGAGCCTCAGCAGCCGGCGAGGGCAGTGCGTGGGCAGGGCAAGGCTCTGGTGGCTCTGGGTGCTGGCAGCTGCCAGGTTGCAGCCCAGCTGTGCTCTGCAGGTGCTGCTGCAATTGGAGCCCAAGTACGAGATTTGCACGGAGGTGCGGCGGCTGGCCATGCTCGCTATTGCCGGACTGAGGTACCGGCCCATCACACCTGCAGACCCCTGCCCAGCACTCTGTGCCCACCTGCCCATCCCTCCTGGAAGCCCAGCCCCAGTGCTGCAGGAGACCTTGAGACACTGCTCCCAGCACCAGTGGCCAGCTGGGCCCCTCTCTCTTTGCAGCACGCTGGGGACGGTGCTGAAGAACAGAAGAAAACTCTTAAGACTCTGCTTCGACAGCATCTTTTTCCTTCCTCCAAGCGGAGAAATGTGGAGCCGGGAAGCGTCTCTGTATTCTCAGGTAAGTGCTGGGTGAACTGGAGGAGCATCCAGTCTGCCCAGGCTGCTCCCGACCACCCCGTGCTGCCTAAGGACCAAAGATCCAAGGCAGGCCACGGTCTCAGCTTCGCTTTCCTACCCTCATCCCTTCATGCCTTGCCAGGCTCCAGCCACCTCCGGCAATGCCGGCTGCTCTGCCCCCCAGCACACGGCCTGCTCCTGTGTCCCTCCCGTCACACTGGCACTTCAGCTCAGTCTCCTGGGAGTGGGAGGGACAGCAGAATCACAGCCACTGCTCTCTGTCGTCCTTGCAGACCCTGCATGCCATGGACACCATGCTGGAGGTGATGGTGTTCAGCTCTCCTGCCTCCAAAACCAGCAAGATGCTGCAGGACATCTTGGAGGTCTGGCCTGTGCACAGAGTGGGGCTCAAAGGACTGTTCCTCACTTAGGAGGGGAAGGAGCCCGGGCTTGTGTCCAGTCTTGTCCTGGCTCCTGCCAAATGAACCCTGTCCCGGCCAGAACCAGGACATTCCCCCGGTGCTGTGCAGGCAAGAGCGCACTGCGGGGAGGCTGCCCAGCTGGCCCAGGGAAGCAGAGGCTGGCCCCAGGCGCTGCTGGAGCACAAGGAGCAGAGGGCAGCCCCTGCCTTCCTTGCTGCCCACCAGCTTTGCCTGGGGCCTTTGGGCCAGGCCTGCCAGGGCCCCCAGGGCCCCCAGGATCCCCCCTGAAAGCTCTGCCTGAGGGCACAGGAAGTCTGGAGGGACGGTGCAAGTGTGTCTCATGAGTGTGGCCCTGCCACTGCTGCTGCTGGAGTGGGCGTCTGCTCACGGGGCTCACCTGCAGCTTCTCTCTTCCCAGGTTCTGCTGCACTACTGCCTTTATGACACCGTGGCTGTGCAGGAGAGGGTCATGGGCAGGATCAGGCTGCTGAGCCATTTGCTGGCCGACTCCTCCACTGTGCAGGTAAGGACTGGCCACCCCCCTGCCAGGCCATCTCCCCATCCCTGTGCCCTGGCACAGCCACAACTCCAAGGTGCCTGCAAGGCCTCAGCTGCCCACCCTCAGACCTTCTGCTCTTCTGCCTGCCTCCCCCAGGCTGGCCAAACTGAGGACAGCGGTGCTGCCAGCAGACACGTCCGGATCCCAGTCCTCGGGAAGCTGCTGGGCCATCTGTTTTTCAAGTTATTCAGGAAAGAAGAAACCAGCTTGATGGCACTGGATATTCTCTGCTTCCTCTTGACGTTCCTCTCTGAGCAGAAATGTAAGAGAAGCTGTGGTGGGCGGCATCCCCCGTGCACCGCCACATGCCCAGATACAGCTGCTTGTCTTCCTGGGTCTTGCGAAGGCTCCTTGTTGTGCTTGGTGCAGGTGGCACCATGTCCCCAGAGCTGCTGTCACCTCTGCTCCTGCCCCTCGCTCTCTGCCAGGCTCTTGATGCTCCCGTGTAGCCGAGCTGCTCCTCCACACAGGACTCAGCCCCAATCCGCCCCTTCCCCATGTCCCCTGGAGAGCTCGTGTCCTGCCCTGCCACCCTCCAGCCCCGCAAGCCCTTCCCCCTGAGCAGTACTGCAGCCACGGTGTAACTGGGAGCTGCATGCGGAGCTCCAGGGGCTCGGAGCTTCCCAGGCCAGCTTCACTGGGTACGGACACTGGAGGCAGCTCCCCCTTTCCACCAGTGCCCACCACCTCCTCCCGTGACCGACTGCTCCCAAGCCATTCCTGCATCCCGACGCTTGCCAGGGTTGGGTCGGCTGCTGGCACAGCGGCTGTGTCTCAGCCACACATTGGTGTTTTCCCTCTCTTTAGGTGCCACACCGCCAGCGGTTCGTGCCCAGCTCCCAGCATACTGGCAATCTGAGATCACCTCCCTGCTGGATACGCCCAGCACCTGGAGAGTTCAGGTGACCAGCCCTCCCCCTTGCTGGGCTCTCTCATCCGTGGCATCAGCAGGGGATTGGTGTGCAGAAAGGGGCGCAGAATCAGCGGGGCTGTCCCTGGCGAGAGGCTTCCCGCTGTCCCCGAGCAGGGAACACTGCGGTGTCCCAGCAGCAGCAGCAGCAGCAGCTCCAGCCCTGCTGGCCACCAGCGAGCCCTGGCTCTCTGTAGGGCCCGTGCCCCATGCCTGAGAGCCCAGCCCTCCTCCCTGTCATGGGGCCCTCCTCATCCTCCCCTGCATAGGGACTGTGGGCACTGCTGCCAGCTTTCCTGCGGCCACTGCCGCCAGCACTGCCCGGCACCTCTGGCCAGGGCTGCTCGTGCTGCCCAGCCGAGCAGAACCCTTTGGGCACTGGCTGGCACTGGCCTCCACTCCCTTCCTTCCTGCCACAGGCCTTTGGCAGATACCTCAGGCCAGCTGAGAGGACGGGCATCGTCCTTGCGGCCATTGAGATACTGGGATGCTCCAGCCTCCTGGACAAGAAAGTGCCAATGGAGTTTCTGGAGGTGGCCATGGAATCCCCTCAGCTGTGGCTGATGGATGTAAGTGGCCTGTGGCTGGATTGCTCCGCCCTTGAGCCCTGTCAGGTTCCTGCCTCCCTTCCTCCCTCCCAAAGCCAGGATTGGGGGGTGCCCAAAACCACCTTGAAGCAGCGGAGAGGGTGTTAGGATCCCACTTCTGACACCCAAATAATGGTAGGATCTGGTCATTTAAAAATTCCTCGGCCAAAATTAAGGTGCAAACAAGACCATATGCCAACACCAACAGTACGGATTTCATTTAAGAGTAAATGGGACATAGAGAGGAGGAATGAGAAAGAGGGAGAGACACACACACACACATGCATTACATAGAAAGATCGTCACCTGCACATGGGTCCCTGCAGTGTCCCCCTGGCCCTTCTTTTGATCTTCTTCATTGGGGATCCCCAAGTGTCCTCGAGGTACCTCTTTTATCTGTCCGAGGTGCAGGTATCCTCAAGGCATCTGTGCTGTTGGCACAACTTGGGTTGGCCTGTGTGTAAGCAGTTGCTTCCTTTTGCCACAGTGGGAATTTTTATCCAGACAGTTTACCCAGCTGTGTCTCACCAGACGTGGCATCTTGCTGTTGTTGCTGTCTGTGCTTTTCCCACAGTCTGCAAAGTGCCATTTTGTCCAGTGTGCTAATTCCAAACCTCCATTCAGGGCTGGAATTAACGCCTTCCTGTTTGCCATCTGCGCCTGCTGGGGTGGCTCATCTTCTGCGAACTTCCTTCTTTGGCAGTGCTTTGAGACAAGTTATCTGTGTTCTTTAAGTCCTGACTGAGGGATGGGAAGGACAGGCCAGGACAAGGCTGCACTGCAGTGACAGCACCACCCTCACCTGTCTTCCCTCCAGGTGCCAAAAATTGTGAGACACATCTTTGAGTACTGTGATGAAACAAATGCAGCAACTGCTCACAGCTTTCCCATGCTGCTTGTCCTGATGGCCAGTAAGTGGCCTCGGCGAGTCGTCACAACAGCTGTGGAGGTCGCGCCAATATCCTGGTACTGGCCCTGACTGCCTGGAGGGCTTGTTCCCTGGGGGGAGAAGGACCCCGAGACTCTCTGGCTGCCAGACACAAGAACACTGCAGCACCCCCCAAAGCAAGCGGGGCCCTCCATCCCACCATGCTCAGCCCAGGCCCACAGCAGCCAAAGCTGGCTGGGCCAGCCCAGAGCCAGCACGCTGCTCCCAGTCCCACCGGGAACACCCCGTCAGCCATGTCCACCTGCCCAGGCTGGGCCCCTGCGCACCCCAAGTCCTGCAGGGCTGGCGCAGGCCACACTGCAGTGGCCAAGGCAGCCCTGCTGACAGCGCTCTGCCTTGCAGCGATGAAGTCTATCATCTGTGGAAGGCCATGTTCTCTGTGCGTCGGACTCTGGAGAAGGTTTTGAGGGAGTTGCACATCCAACTGCAGGACCAGCATAAGGACATCTTCACACAGCAGGAGAAGTCCTGCCTGGCTTTCTTGGCTGTGAGTCATCAGGAAAAGCCCATGTGCCCTTGCCCTCCGCTGCCAGTGGGAAGCGGGAGCTGAGCCAGGACAGCCCTGACAGCTCTGCCCGGGCTCTCTGCCGCTTCCTTCCAGATGCTGGCCTCTGATGATGTACAAGAACAGGAACTGGGTCTACTGTACAAAGACCTGAATCTTCTGAGGTGTCCAATAATAGAAATGGTCTCTCTGGTGCTCAGGGCCCTTTTGACACTGTCGGAGAGAGCCAAGACGGTGAGCAGGCTGCTCTCAGGGGCAGACATGTGGCACCTGGACTCTGAGGCCTCGGGGAAGGTGGTGGCTTGGCCTGGGCTGCGAGTCAGGTGCTGGGGTGACTGCTCCAAACGCCCTGCCTGCCATGGGATGGCCTTGAGGCTGCCTGGGGAGCTGACCAGGCACAGAAGTTCTCGTGGAATGGAAACTGTATTTCATACAGGCAAGAAAAATGAAGGGCCTCCTGTCCGAGTTGCTGAAATTCCTGTGGCATCGGTCTGGGGACGTTTCAGTGATGGTCATGGACATTGTCCGAAATGTGCTGGGGCACCTGAAGGAGGTAGAGGCCAGCACCATGGCTGTGAAAGTGGTTCCGAAGCTCTGGCACCTCTTTGACGCGGTAAGGCTGATGTGGGAGCCTGAGCCCCGCAGCAGGGCCCTGGGCAATGACAGCTGCCCTGCAGCCCAGCCCTGCAAGTAGCACTGGGAGCAGGCCCCGCTCTCTGGGCTCCCCTGGGATGGATTCTGGGCCTTGCAGCCCAGCGCTGATCCTGCCCGCTCTGGGCTGTGAGCCCGCAGCATCGCCCCTCACCTCAGGCACCTCAGCTCAGCCCCTCCTGGCCACGGGCAGGGAGCCGCTGTGTGTGGAGCTCTCCTTTCCTCCTTCCTACCAGGAGGAAGACTTTGTGCGGGAGCACTCCATCCGCCTCTTCAGAGACCTGCTGGGCAAAACAGACTGGAAGGACAAGGCAGTGATGAAGAAATATGCCTGGAAAGCCCTGGTCCAACTCTTCCTTCACATGAGTGACGAGGCCCCCAGCGTGGCCAAGGTACCCATGTCCAGGCTGACCAAGAGAGGCGTGGCTGACACCCCCTGGGGGGGTCCCGAGCATCAGGGCAAGGGCTGCTGGCAGCGGGCAGCGTTCCCCCAGCACAGCCCCTGGGAACCAGCGCCAGCAGGGCCAGACAAGCTGGCACGGCCATTTCCATCTCTGCCCTGCCTGCTCCAGCAGGGCTCGGCAGCAGCCCAGCACCACCGAGGCCTGGACACGTGTGTCCCCAAAGGCTTCTCAGCTGTCCCCACAGGTGTCCCTGCAGGGCTTTGCACCTCAATCCCTGCTGCCCAGGCCTGTCCCCAGGAGACCCCTGGGCACTTTGGCGAGGGCATGTCCCAGCTTCCTAAGGGCGCGGTCACCCCAGGAACAAAGCCCAGGGCTCCTTCCACAGGCAGGCTCTGGTGCCACCTCCCAGCTTCTGTCCCACAGGCGTCTGCAGAAGCCATTCTGGCTGTAGCAAAGCTCCTCAAGTGGAAAGAGCTCAAGCAGCTGGCACAGGCGGAGCAGACGTGGAGGATGGGCAAGTGCTTGGTGAGGACGAGACCCAGGCTGGACGAGGGCTGCCCAAAACACCGTGCTGGAGCTGTGAGCTCTGCAGCTGGGATTCCCCAGGGCTGTTGTGGCCCAGAGCGCCCAGCCTGGAGCTGCAGCCTTGCTCCTGTCTCGGGAACAGGAGTCTCCTCTAGGCCCATGTTCCCTTCCTTCCCCCAGCATGAGGGAGGGCTCTGAGCCATGGGGGTGCTGGCAGGAGGGGCTGATCTGACCAGCTGGGGCCCTCTGAGTAATGCCCACAGCCTTGTGCTCCCTGCAGTTGGCCAAGGACAGCAGCAGGGCCGAACAGTTTGTGTTGGACAGCCAGCGCTACCTGCGGAGCCCTCAGGCCCCCATGCGAGAGGCGGCCCTCAGGTTCATTGGTGAGTCCCAGCCCCCAGGGTCCCTCTTTGGGCAGCCTGGCCCCGTCCCCCCAGCCCTGGGGCTGACACGGGCAGGGCCTCGGCCTCCCTGTGCCCCCCCTGCCAACACAGGTGGCTTTGGTGGCCACCTTGCCAGTGCCACCCCCGGGCTGCTGAGGGGGGCAGGCAGGGCCAGGGGCCACGCTGCTGGGAGCACACTGGGGAGCAGGGGCTGACGGAGCTCTGTGCCCAGGGCTGGCTGCGCGGCACCTGACAGAGCAGAGTGAGGACACCGTGGCTGAGGTGCTCTGGGGTGAGTGGGGAGCCCGGGCTCGGGGGAGCTGAGGCGTCTCTGCGCACACGGGGGCTCATCTGGGCTCTCTTTCTGTCATAGAACTTGACATACTGAAAGCAGGAGACAAGGATCCTGCCATCCATTCCCTGGCAGCTCAGACCAGCCAGGTCCTGACGTCTCCAAGGAAGCAGCGAAGATCAGGATTCTCCCTGCGTGCACTGTGCTGCTGGTGCCTCTGAGCAGAGAGGGACCTTGATGTAAGGCTTGGCAGGGACACAAACTCAAACACCTGCTGAATGATCAGGTGTGGAAAGGATGCCCTGGCTTTCTAAGGTCCTTCTCAAAGAGCAAGCCGGCATTTCCATGACTGCTGACTCTGCCATTGCCCTGACCAGGAGGGACCCATTCCCCCCAGCCCCTGAGCATGGCGTGAGGTGGTCTAGAATAAGCCCAGGGTCATGGCCAGTCCCCTCCTGGCTCCTGCCAAATGGCTCAGCTGCTGGCCCTCAGCCCTTCTGCTCTTCTGCCTGCCTCCTCCAGCCTGGTCAAAATGAGGACCGAGGTGCTGCCTGTGGAGAGATCCAGATCCCAGGCCTGGGGAAGCTGCTGGCACATCCATTCAAGTCGCTCAAGAGAGAAGAGACCACTTTATGGCTCTGGATGCTCTCTGCGCCCACTTCAAGTTCATCTGTCAGCAGAAAGGTAAGAGAAGCTGTGGTGGGCTGCATCCCTGCGCACGGCCGCATCGCCCCGATGCATCTGCTCGTCTTCCTGGGCCTTGCGATGGCCCCTTCTGTGCAGACACGGGGCTCATGTGGGCTCTGCTTCTGTCACAGAACTTGAACTACTGCGGGCCAGAGAGAAGGATCCTGGGCGCTCAGACCCGCCTGCCTAAAATCCTGCGAGAGGACTCGGTGTGCCTGGATCCAAGCCCAGCCACAGACCTGTCCAAACTGTATATAGTTCTAGAAAGTTAATTACCTTCTAGATATAATTTATATAAGTAAAACATATCTATAAATTATATATTTGATAACTATATCTAATATATGAAAATTATGAGTAAATAAAATATAGAAATTATATCTATTATGTCATGTATATAAATTCTTTATATTATGAATAGATATTATATATATTAGCTATATATATAGATGAGCTTTTCAAATAAAAGAAACAATGTCTTGAAATCGATTACAGAAATGATAATGACTGCAGCACACAGCTCTATCTATGAGTATATTGCAGCATTTTTGAAGCAATATGGAAGCAATTATGTTAAAGCTAGCAGACTTGGGAGGAAAAGTGAGAATTGTGGGTGGGAAATGTGAGGAGGAAAGGCTGGGGAATGTGAGGAGAGAAAAAGGGCGGGAAATGTGAGGGGAGAAAAGGACAGGAAACTTGAGTAAAAAGGACAGGAAATGAGAGGAAGAAAGGCTGTTAAACAGAGAGGAGATAAGGTGGGAAATGTAAAAAATGAGGTTCACTCTTAGTAAAATTTTAAGAAAAATTTAATAAAAGGACAATTAGGAGACAGCAGCAAAAAGGGTGTTACAGCCAGCCGGGTCCTTTGGCAGAGATCCAAAGGCACACCTTTACATCCAAAAGATCGTCTTCAAAAGTACACAGCTTATTTCATACTCATCACCATCATGCACAATTCATTAATTCTTTGGAGTTGCTGAGTATCATCCTATCAGTCTTATCTTCCTCCTTGGCTCCATTCCGTCTGGTTTTGGGGTTTTTTTCTTCTGATAAGATTTTCCAAGGATGTGAAGACCCCCCCCATCCTTCCCAAGCTGACCACACAAACTACAGCCATTCTACAGCATTACATTACAGAACCTAGGCAAAGTCCCCCCCCAACAATTAGTAACAGGCAAAAACCAACATCACAATATATTCATAATAATTTTGTAATCATGCGAAAAGCCAATACCACAGTACATTTATAACAGAAACATGAGGGAAAAAATGATGGCAAATGTGAGGGGACAGAAGGGCAGGAAGTGTGAGGGGAAAAAACGGTGGGAAACGTGATGGGGAAAAGGTGGAAAACGTGAGGGGAGAAAAGGGCAGGAAATGTGAGAAGGAAAAGACAGGAAACATGAGGAAAAAAAAGACAGGAAATGGGAGGAAAAATGGGGGTGAAACATAAGGGGAAAAAAGGCAGGAAACATGAGGCCAAAAATGATGGGAAACATGGGGGGGCAGAAGGGCGGAAAGTGTGAGAGGAAAAGTGGTGGGAAACTTGAGGGGAAAAGGGTGGGAAACATGAGTATGGTGGTTTAGCAAAACTTAGGGCTGTGGTTTGTGTGGGAGAGGAAAGAAAAAGAGGAAAGGAAAACAGCTGCTCGTCCTCTGTGACCGGCATAGAGCCTGTGGTTGATGGACACGTTACTAGACCAGTTAAATAAGCTGCTAATGCCTCTGTGATGTACATATTTAAAGGAAGAGGAAGCACGAGAAGTTCCCTTTTGTTCCTGCTTCCCCACTGAGGGGTGGCGAGGGGGGAAGCCCCGAGCCCCGTCCCGGAGCAGGCCCAGGTTCCCCCCCAAGCCCCACAGGGCCGGGCTGCCGGGAGAAGCCGCCCCGGTGCTGGAGGCAGCCCTGAGCAGCCACACAGCCCGAACCACGTGGCACAAATCTCTGCAGCCGGCGCGGCCTGCGCGGGGCCAGCGGGGCCTCCCCACAGCCGGCATGACTCGCGCCAAACCGAGAAAGACACCACGCAGCCAGCAATGAGAAACATGGCAAGTGTTTTCCCCGACGCAGAGCCCAGACAAGACCAACTTTCTTCCAAAGAGAGAGAAAAGAAAGGCAGAGTCACGTGAAGAGGCCAACATGGTGGCACCAAGGTCAGTGTGGGGGAAGAGAAAGACAGCAGAGGCACTCCCAGCGCCCAGACCTGAAATTCTCCTTGCAAGCCATGGTGAGCACTCGGACTATAATACAGCAATTCGTTTTCCCTCGAATTCATGAAATGAAGTATGTGGGGGGATGCAGAAATCCATGTGCAGCTTGTGAAAAATGCTCAACGCCAGAGCTCATAGACATTGTGAAAGGCTCTTAGAGATTGAAGAAGAGAACCTTTGTTCTCAGGCTGGAATAACTCATCCTTAACGGACTGAAACCCCATAATTGTCATGACCCATGATTAGCAGTGTGGGAAGACTACAAGATTCATGGGAGGGATATTTTTCACTGCAGCAGGTTTCGGGCAGACTGTTGTTTGTGAAAGTTTGAGGCCACATTAAAGAAGTTCACAGAGAACTATCTTCTGTGGGAGGAATCCCACGGCACAGCAGAAGAAACTCTTTTCCTTAAACATAAAGAAGGACTCTTGAGAAATGAAACACTGGCCAAACTCTATGTCCGTTTCCTTTGTATGGGTTGGTGGAAAGAGGGAGGTACTGGAAGAGAAAGGTGTTCTGGAAGTTTGCTTTAGTTTCTTCTTATTCTTTTTACCTTTAATTCTGTTAGTAAATTTTCTTTATACTGTAACTGTTTAAGCGTGGACCTGTTTTGCCTTGAAGTTTTTTCCGTTTTCCTCAACAACCCTTATTTCACCTTATGAAAATGAAGTTTTAATTTCCCCTTCTCTGCTCAGTTTGAATCACGCCGCAACCGGGCCAGGAGACACTTCAGAGACAGAGAAGTGGGTATTTGCTTTATTCGGTGCGCCAGGTGTGTGGGGATCGCTCCTCCAAACACACACACCGGTGCTCCCTACAACACAGTATTAAGGGTTAAATTATGAATATTCATTATATTCCTTGGGACAGGCGTGGTTATACAAATTATTTCTCAGAAGTCATTAATATCATTAGCATATGGGCCATGCATGCGCTGTGTGTCCTGGTGGTCGCGCTGAGGAAGGCTCCTCTTCTTCCTCGGGGGTCTCTCTGATGAAGGCCAGTAGTCATCCTCACAGTGCACTTTTCACCTTTCTCCCTGGGCATGAGTAGTCCTTTGAGGAATGATTCAGCAGTCTCTGGGATAATCCTTGTCCCCTCTATCTTGACAAGATTAGGGTGAATTTGGTTTCTTAGGTTTTGTAATTAACATCTGCTGTCTGAAGTAACATTTGCTGTCTCCCAATAGTTAACTGTGCTTACATGAGTTAGTTATTGACTCCCCTTTCCTCCAGTTATAGCAGAGGCAAGTAAATAAATAATTTTTCATTGATGCTTGGCACCTAACCAGTGTCAAACCACGACAGGGAGTAAAAAAGGAAAAATGGTGAGAAAAATGACACAAGCCCAGGTGATGCCATGATGATTTTTTGCCTTTTCTTTTATACAGCTTTGTGGAGATACAGCTAGAAAGCAGAAGTGAGAGCACTGATAAACTCATGTCAGAAGTGGACGCACTAACGCCGCTAGGCCGCGAACCGTGGCAGGCAGTATGGCCTATAATGAAACAGTCAGCATAAAAGGCATGCTTGGTATGTACCTGTGATAGTTAGTGCTAGCTTGTAGTTTTGCAATGTTATTAAGAAACATAGATATGGTTGTTATAGTGATTGCTGCTTATATAACTGCTTATATAACTGCTAAAAAGGTATAAATACTCAGCTCTGTATCAATAAAATTGGCTTATTGCATCTAAGGAATCTGCCCCGTCTCTTTCATCGCCGACTGTCTCGCGACAACTGGTGCCTCCATGTGAGGACTGGGCTACCGCCTACGTGACAGTCGGCGGCGCCCTGCAGAACTTCAGTAACTTCGCCGAAGGTTAAGCCGCAGGGGAGCGGGTGCCTTCGGAACTGTGGTTAAGCCACGGGGAGAAGCGGGAGCCACGCCGGCCGACAATTGATCCTCTGAAAAAGAGGTGAGTCGCTGCAGGGAACTATGGGCCAGGGTCAGGGGATGACCACTCTAGAAAGAGATGTGCTTTGCAAATAGCCAGAGATCTGCCGGGATGAACCACGCTTCTCATAGAGATATGATGGAACTCCGTTTATTCTATTGCCAGACCCACAGTTATACTCCAATTTCTCAAGCACACGTAAGCAAGCTCCATACTATTGGGTTACAGCTACTGTTCACGCGGCCTTTAATAGCAAGCGATTGGTTACAGATTAATATGCACGCCACTAACTAACATAAGTTTTTCTCTTTCTACGGTCAGCATCCCCCTCCCCAACATCCTGTTGGCTTGCCACATCAGCATTGCTCCTCTCTTTTTTCCCTAGTCAAGGACAGTTCACTAATACAGCTTGGATTGTGCACGTACACATGTCCCTGTTCACTCAGCCATTTCTCTACAATTCCCCCTTTTTCTTCTTGCACAAGCCAAGCCCGATGAACAACTTTCTCTAAAGCTTTCTGTATGCACCCAAAAACACAACAAATTATTATTGCTACAATTACTACTGTAGCTAGCAGACGTAATCCTTCTTGAACCAGGTTTCCTAACCATCCTGTCAGACCAAGCTAGGACAGCTACTCAGAGAAGCTGTCTGTATGGATCTGTATCTTTTGAAAAGCATCTTGCAGTTCTGAGAGCTGTCGATGGATACTCTGGGAATGGTGTGATAGGTTCATACAACACATACCTTCAAACTCTTTGCAGCCATGGCCGTGAGCTAGCAATAAAAAAATCAATCGCAGCTCGATTTCATAGTACAGCGTGCCTAATGCTATTATCTACACCAGTTAAAAACTCATTTAATATATGGGGAGTCCTATTAAATTCCTTTTCTGACCAACAGGGCAACTTTTTCAGATTGTTATAGCCATGAGCTGCAGCACCCCCTGGGTTAAAAATAGCCAGTGGTATAAACGCACTCAAACTCATAATGTTTACCTTATCGTTACAATCTTTACCAAACGTGGAAACACTATGCTGGTATCTATTTCACATCTTATTTTGCTGATGCTGTAATGTTTTTCCATGCTTGTATAGAAGGGGCAAACATAGTTATTAGCTTTCCCAGGTAGCAAGGACCCCCCAATTGGACTATGTGGAATCCCATTCCATGCTCTATCTCCGCATATCAAAAACACTCCAGGAGGTAAAATCTTTCCTCCGGTTGTGTCAATAGACTCAGCTCCTCCCAGCATGGCCGGCACATTCCAGCCTCCAATGGAGTGTCCTGATACGTTCTGTTTCCATGGAAAGGAGGCCATGCCCTGTCATGCCTGGTAGTCCTCCCAAGGATCTCCAAAGAAGAAAACCCCAGACCCATTGGCATATTGCACTGGAGGCACCACATTGGAACAGTTGGTCCATGGTGTCACGTTAACAAGCATACTGGGAAAAAGGGACCCATAAAGCTGTAGCTCTTGAAGAGGCAAGGTTGCATTTTTTGTTAAATTGGCAACAATACGGGTTTGCTGCAAGGAGTGCCAATAACTAGACCAACAACCTAAGCACTCGCCCCAGTTTCTTTTGCTTTGCATTTGTTGCTCCACTTCCTCATTGATTTTCCCTATATCTGTCTCCCATTTTTGAAACGTGTCCTCGAGTGAGATCCATGGCACACCAATTAGACATGTGCGAAATGGATCTGTTGCCGACGCCATGGCCAGACAGAAATCTGTCTGGTTCGCCTGGTGAGCCCATGTTACCCACATGTTTTCTCTTTCTGACACTGAAGTTATCACAGCTTTACTCAGGGTGAAAGTACTTGAGAGGAGGAGCCACATGTAGGGCACCATGCCTGGGTTACAGCGGTCTTTTTACTCACTTGCAGACGTCTGATGGCTTCCTTCCCTGTCCACACTTCCAAGTTTGCACAAACTCATCTGGATCCCTGAATGAGCTAACTCTTATCTGTTGTGGTGGAATTCCGAACATGATAGACGCACACTGCCTAAAACTTCTTGTCTCAGGCCCTTGATAACATTCTTGGCATAAACTACCTCGCTCATCTACATTCCAAGTTCCCCTAGTAAGCTCTTCCCCACAGCCCCCACAGCACAAGCGCAAGCACAAGCTATTATAACAGCGTAAACAATTTCTGCGGCGATTAGCATGCACACTCAGTGACTGTTCCCAGACTCCGAGTGGTCATCTAAATGTGACGTCACCAGCCACCAAGCGAAGGTTCACTTCCCAAAGGTTGGGAACATCCGCTGTACGTGCCACGTCCTGGCTCAGTCGGTCACGCACTCGCTGGAGCCGCTTTTGTCAACAGCGGGACTGGGAGCAGGCTTGGTCCATCTGCTAGGAACCCATATTGATCCGGTATCTGTAGAAACACAGCTATAACCTCGACCATTAAATAACAATGGAGCTGGCCTCCCCCATTGTCCCGTCCGTGGGTCTTTATAACAAATTTGTACCCCTGGGGTGGCTTGTAACTTTATATGGCTGTTATGTGTGACTACGGGGGTGGAGCAGAGGGCTCAACTTGAGCCCATTCCTGTAGTTGCCTGTTGTGGCTCGTGCTTCTGATGGAGCTTTTCTTCCATAGACGACAGAGCACAATCAAAGTGTCGTTTCATTTGATGCATTGCCTCTACTACTTGATGAGCCCATCTTTCCAATGCTTGTGGGTTCACGCAAGACCCTGGGGGATGAGCACGTAGCTCATTTGTCACCTCTGTCATTGGTATGTCATCATCTGGCAGAGGAACAGTCTGTGGCTCCAGCCAAAAAGCAGTCTGTGGCAGAGAAGCAGTCTGTGGCAGAGGAACAGTCTGTGGCAGAGAAAGAGTCTGTGGTCCAGGATGAACCTCTGCTGGCAGCGGAGGTGGAGGGGGCAGGCAAGCAGGGTAGAGGCGCGGTTGACAAGAAGGACCGCTTGTTTCACCGCCCATTGACTGGTCGACTGTAACTTCCGCGTTTGCCTTCAGTTTGCTCTGAGGCACAGTGGCAGTAACTTCCTCTTTTGGCTCTGATTGCAAGAGCTCTTTCTCCTGCTCCTGCAGGAGCTCACTGACAGTCTCAAAGTGTTTTTCTGCTTTCTGCCCTTTTATCGTGCTCGGGCTTTTAAACAGTCCTCTCAGCCCCCCGTGCTGTGTAGTTTGGGCAGGAGCGACAACCCCAGCCAGTGCTGCAATTGCCTCCACCTCAGCCGCAGCTACTTTTGACTCGGCTTGCATATTTTTCAAGGCATTTATAACAGTTCTCCAGGTGGGCCCTAAGTTTGTCATTTCTTTCCCTTTTCCCTGGATAGTACAGTCCCAGAGGTGATCCCCTACTTCCCTCCACTCGGCTGCATAGAAGAGGAGGAGGGGAACTCACAAATGTCCATGCTCCTGCGCCCATAAAACGAGCTTATTTAGATCCTTTTCCTTGACCTCCTCCCCTCGCTTAGCGAGGAGACTGAGGAGTAATTTCTGTGCTGCCGCAAACTCTAAATCCATGCTAGCAGGGTATCATGGAGGGAAGGTAGCGACCTGTGGAAGGTATCTTTTCAGCTTTATACCAGCTAGGCTAGTAGTTTAATGCCTTAGAAAGCCTCGAGCAGCCTAGAGAGGTAGCACGGGCGATCTAGCACTTTAGTAGCTCTAAAATCGGTACCTATATCAGCTGCAAAGCAAATACCATCAGCAGAAGCAAAGAGGGAGAAATACAGCTCTCTGCTCGCTCAATTTCCTGCAGTTAGAAGCTTTCAAATGGGACAGACAACAAGAGATGTTCACAGGAAGATAGCTGAGCCAAGAGAGGGCAGGGCCTCCCTCAACCGTCTCTTTTATTAGGAGAAGGGGAAAGGGGAGGACTGGGGGCGGACCCGGGGTGACCGGCCAATCAGACACTGCTGAAGAGTTTGAGTTACATTTGGTTTTGCCCAAGCTTAGAACAAAGGAGTTCGGAGCACATGGCAGGAGCAAGTGTCTTTGGGAGGGGGAGGGGAAGCTCAGAACAGGCAGCAACAGCCACCCTTCTTACTGGCCTGACCAATGTCCTTTGACTCACGGTCGACACTCTCCGCCAGCAGTGTCTCTGTCGCTCGTTGTCGTCACCCTCCTTTTGGTGATCAGCCAGCGTATCTTCCTCTGAGGAACAGTCCCTGGTCAGGCACCAGAAATAGCCAGAGATCTGCCGGGATGAACCACGCTTCTCATAGAGATATGATGGAACTCCGTTTATTCTATTGCCAGACCCATAGTTATACTCTAATTCCTCAAGCACGCATAAGCAAGCTCCATACTATTGGGTTACAGCTACTGTTCACGCGGCCTTTAATAGCAAGCGATTGGTTACAGATTAATATGCACGCCACTAACTAACATAAGTTTTTCTCTTTCTATGGTCAGCATCCCCCTCCCCAACATCCTGTTGGCTTGCCACATCAGCATTGCTCCTCTCTTTTTTCCCTAGTCAAGGACAGTTCATTAATACAGCTTGGATTGTGCACGTACACATGTCCCTGTTCACTCAGCCATTTCTCTACACTTGCGCTTATGTCTACGCTGCTTGACAAGCAAGGCAAATCTTTGCCTGCGCATGATTTAAAAACTATACTTTGATGGACTGCTTCTAAAATAGAAGGAGTAACTCAGTCCACGATTTTTACGGCAGATTTACGGGATAAAGTAGGAGTGGAACTTTGGAATGCTGCGGCTAACGGTGATAAAAATGCTGCACAAATTATTTCCTCCTGGAAAATAATTTTTGAAGCTTTAAAAGCTCACGAAAAATCTCTTGCTAAAGATAATGAGGGTGCCCTTTGCTCCCCCTCCGCAGAAGTGGAGCCTCAGAACTCTTTACAATTTGAAGAGACTGTGCCTCCTTCACCAAAGGCTTCAGCTCCCCTTGCAACAAAAAGGGAGGAGGGCTCCTCACGATCTATAAAAGCATTTACCGCTGGCTACGGTCCAGCTGACAGCAGCGAGGATGAAGGAGAGGATCCCTTTGACCCCGGATCTATTGATCCTGAAAAAGAGCCAGATTTATTTCCCCCCGATCCTCACGAGACCTGGGTCCACTTGAAACAACAAGCATTAAAAGAAGGAGACTTAGATTTTGCAGACAAGATTGTGGCACCGGTCTTGTATACGGGACCGAGAAAACGGAATGCCCATTGCTTTCTCAGAGATCGAAGAGCTTCGGTGGGCAGCCACAGAGCATGGCATCAGTTCACCGTATTTTGTGACTTTGCTAGATTCTGTGCTTGCAGCTCATGTTATGACACCATATGATTTAAAAATTCTGGCACGGCTGCTGCTATCTCCCGCTCAAAATGCTTTATGGGAAAAGGAGTGGAAAAAAGGTCTACAGGATCTGATTCTAAGTTATGTGGGTCATGCTAATCAGACCCTGGCGGCCCTCACAGTTAGACAGCTTATGGGAGCAGGACCATATATCGACCCTAATGTCCAAGCCCGAGAGATTCCTCAGGAAGCTCTTGAAGGAGTCCGAAACGCGGCTCGCCAAGCCTTCCTGAAGGTCCCTGATGCAAAGACGCCTCAGAAATCATTTACAATCGTTGTCCAGGGGCCCCAAGAATCCTATATGCAGTTTATCGACCGACTTAAACAGGCCCTCGAACGCCAAACTGATAATGCAGCAGCTCACGAAATTTTGCTTTTGAAGCTTGCTGTTGAGAATGCCAGCGCAGACTGTAAAATCTCCTTAAGTCTCTGCCTAACCAGAATCTGACTCTGGTCGAAATGATCGAAGCATGCAATCATGTTGGCACCCTAGAACACCAATATCCAGCCATGGCTGCAGCCCTTGCAGCCATGAGAGGGCCCCCTGCAACTTCAGGAGTCTGTTTCAGCTGCGGCAAACCCGGTCATTTGAGAAAGGACTGTTCTGCTCCAAAAAGAGATAAACCTAAAGCCACTCCTGTGTGCTCACAGTGCCACAGAGGCCCACATTCTCCTAACCAATGTCACTTTAAGTATGATTCTAAGCCTGCTCCAAGGATACCAGGGAAACTGGAACCAGAGTGTGGGACGGCGGCACCACACTCTGACACGGATGCCTCAGCCGCCCCTGCAGATGCCTGCTCCTCAGATGCCTGCTCCTCAGATGCCTGCCCTGCAGGATGCCTGCTCCTCAGATGCCTGCTCCTCAGATGCCTGCTCCTCAGATGCCAGCCTCGCAGATGTCCAGAGGCATCTTCCCTCAAGTTTTCACCCAGCAACTGCAGGGAATGCCGGATTGGACCTACACACCTCAACCACAGTAACGTTAAACAATTCTTCTGTTCATTTGCTCCCTACAGGAATTTTTTGACTGCTAGGGCCCCAAAAGAGCGCCCTACTCTTAGGGAAGTCCTCAAACAGCCTTCCAGGACTTTCTGTTCTCCCTGTAGTTATGGACTTAAATTTTAAAGATGAACTTAAGATCATAGTTTGGACCTCTAACCCTCCATGTTTTATCCCACAAGGTACCTGCATTGCTAAATTAATTCCTCTTCCACATGATTCACCATCCTTTGTAGAAAAATATGGTACCAAGGTGGCAGAATTTGGTTTTGTAAGGACCCCACAAATACTATGGGCACAATCAATTTCTGATAAGCGTCCTACCTGTCAGTGCACCCTGTCATTGCAGGGACAGCGAATAACACTCACTGGTATTCTAGATACCGGAGCTGACGTTACTGTCATTTCTCAAGATAAGTGGCCCTCTAACTGGGCCCTTATGGAGGTGCCTATGGCCCTCACCGGAATAGGAGGGAGTAGTCGCAGTTATCAAAGTTGCCATTTGATTCAAGTGACAGGACCAGAAAACCACACAGCCTCTGTAAGGCCATTTGTTCTACCTGTGCCCATAGTGTTATGGGGATGGGATGTACTCTCACAATGGGGTTTCAGAATTCAATTGGATTTTTAATAGGGACCATTGAGGCACGCAACACCCTGAAATTAACCTGGAAAACAGAGACACCCATTTGGGTGGATCAGTGGTCCCTACCATTGCCTAAACTGCGTGCACTCACTGAATTAGTCCAGGAACAGCTTCAAAAGGACATATAGTCCCCTCTACCAGTCCTTGGAATTCGCCTGTGTTTGTTATTAAAAAACAATCTGGCAAATGGCGTTTGCTCCATGATCTCCACAAAATTAATGCTGTTATGGAGGACATGGGAGCCCTCCAGCCTGGTCTCCCATCTCCTACCATGATTCCCCAAAATTGGCACTTGACAGTCATTGATTTAAAAGACTGCTTTTTTGACATTCCCTTGCATCCTGATGATGCACCAAAATTTGCCTTTTCTGTCCCAAGCACCAATATGCAGGCACCCTTGCAAAGGTATCACTGGGTTGTCCTGCCCCAAGGCATGAAAAATAGCCCCACTATCTGCCAGTGGTTTGTTGCAAAAATTCTCAGTCCCATTTGCTTAGACATGCCTGATACTCTTTTGTATCACTATATGGATGACATTTTAATTGCTGCAGAAAAACAAGAAGTCATGGAGAAAGCCTTAGCCCTTGTCAGTAAGGCTGTAACTCAAGCAGGACTTTGTGTTGCTCCTGAAAAAATTCAGCGTCAACCCCCTTGGAAATACCTGGGCTGGCGAATTAGGACCCAGAGTATTTCTCCTCAACCTTTACAAATTCAAACTAACATTTCTACTTTGCATGATGCTCAGAAACTTTTGGGGACAATTAATTGGGTTCGTCCCCTGCTAGGAATCTCAAACGCAGACTTGAGCCCTCTGTTCGCTCTGTTAAAAGGAGAGCCTGATTTACTATCACCTTGGCAGCTTACGCTGGAAGCTCGCCAAGCATTGCAAAAGGTAGCTGATGCTATCTCAAATCGGCAAGCAGCTCGTTGGGCTCCAGAGTTGCCCTTTTCTTTAATCATTTTAAATCCAGCTAAACAGCCTCATGCTTTAATTTTTCAGTGGGACCCTAACTTGCCAGACCCTTTATTAATTATTGAATGAATTTTTCTGCCACACCACATGTCTAAAACTGTCAGTACCCAACATGAAATGTTTGCTTTGCTCATTGTAAAAGCTAGACAGAGACTTGTTACACTTGCAGGTGTTGATTTCTGTTTGATTTGTTTGCCTGTTACTGTGTTTATTTACAGTGGCTTTATCAACAGTCTGAAGTGTTTCAGATGGCTCTCACCAATTTCTCTGGACAGCTTTCCACATACCCCCCAAAACACAAGCTCATGGCAGCAGGATTCAATCTCCTGACACAACCCAAAAGAAGCGAGGTTCCCTTGCAAGCATTAACTGTTTTTACAGATGGGTCTGGTCGCAGCCACAGATCTATGATGCTGTGGTGGGATTCTAATCTCAACCGATGGGACTCAGATGTCGCCACTGTTTCAGGATCTCCTCAAATTGCTGAGTTAGCGGCCATTGTACGAGCCTTTGAACGCTGGTCTATCCCTTTTAACCTAATAACTGACTCTGCTTATGTTGCAGGACTTGTGGAAAGAGCTGAAGCTGCGGTGCTGAAAGATGTGCCAAATGCAGATTTGTTTTATTGGTTACAACAGCTTGTTTTCCTTTTAGATAACAGACAAGAATCATATTTTGTAATGCATGTTAGATCTCACCCTACCTTACCCAGTTTCCTTGCAGAAGGGAACCGCCAACCACCTGCGCAAGTAGTACCTGATCGCTTTTCCCAAGCAAAAATCAGCCACTCATTTTTTCATCAAAATGCTGCTGCACTTGCCAGAACTTTTGCTTTGCCCTCTCAGCAAGCCTCTAACATTGTGGCTGTGTGCCCAGACTGCCAAAGACACTCCTTTCCTTCTCTAGCTGGAGGTGTTAACCCTAGAGGACTCCAGAGCCTCGAAATTTGGCAAACAGATGTTACTCATTTTTCCAAATTTGGCAGACTTAAATATATACACTCCTCTATAGACACCTTTTCAGGTGCCCTGTTTGCATCCTGTCATACAGGAGAATCGACAAAAGATGTTTGCCATCATTTCGCAAGTGCCTTTGCAGTCTTGGGAATTCCTTCACAGATTAAAACTGATAATGGTCCAGCGTATATTTCCCAGAGAGTTGCAAATTTTCTTGCCCTTTGGGGAGTTATACACAAAACGGGGATTCCTCATTCCTCCACGGGCCAAGCTATTATTGAGCGAGCCCACTGTTCACTAAAACGTCTTTTATTACAACAGAAAGGGGGAATGGGGAATGCTACCCCAGCTGAACGCTTACAGAAAGCATTGTATGTGTTTAACTTTTTAAATTGTTCCCTGATGGATCCCAATCCCCCAGTTGTAAGGCACTTCGGCAGTAACCGACAGTTGGAAGTCAAACAGAAGGCCCCGGTCCCTGTTAAAGACCCAGAGACAGGTAAGATCCTGGGACCTTATCCCCTCATCACATGGGGAAGGGGTTTTGCCTGTGTTTCTACAGAGAATGGCCCGAGGTGGATCCCAGCCAAGAGCGTGAGACCCTTCAGAGAATCCTTAAAAGCTTCTCCTGAGGACTTTGAAGATCTCGGTCACCCTGGCACACTATCAGCAGAGACCCCGGCCATCCCAGCCTCTGCCTCAGCTCCAGAGACCACAGAGGACACCTTGCCCTGATCATCAGCTCGGCCAGCTTCTATTTGACTACAGGGGACTTATTGACTTTACACCACTTTTTAATTTCCAGGGACGACCCACTCCAGCAGAAGTACAAAATATAATTGCAGGTCAAGTCTCTCTTCGTGAACAGTACTGGAAACGGTTTAAAGAGAAACTTGGACTTGAGAGCAACCCTATTCCTTGTTTTATTTGCAAAAATTATTCTCATCAAGTGTGGGTTTTGTGTCGGTGTCGAAAGTGTCAGAAGCAGTATCGCATCACGCTGTGGCCACTGTCTGCAGCGTGATCCTTTGTGATATTCTTATGATAATTGTGTAGCACAAAGGATCACACTGTGGAAAGAGTATGGCTGGCTTCCACAATGGTATCTTTGGGAGCCAGACCTGCCTTCTCAGACTAGTTCTCTAAGCAGGGCTCCTTCTCGGCCACGGAGAGGTGGCCGCAATGCCACCCCTCCCAGAACGTAATGTTTGGCTTACGCTTGCTGAATCCTTAAATGAGTCTACGCTGTGCCTGTTCATGACCTCCCCTGGTGACCCTTTCCAAACCTGTTTGGTAGCTATGTCCTTAGTGAAAAGTGAATGGGATACCTTATTCAATTTGACAGTTTGAAGGGAGTGTTCTGCCATGGGCCGAATTGAGCCAACCTGGTGGTGCCAGGAAAGTTGGCGAAAAAGGGCTGGTGAATCAGCCGGATGGTACTTTTCTAACGACAGGGGTTTAGGAGGAAATAAGGTCCTTAATTTTTCCCCTCTCCCTATGCAGCCCCAAGAATTGGATATTTTTGGGTCCACACAGTCTTTTGCATGTTTTTATTTAAACTATACTAACCACCCCAGCAGAAAATTTGGCTTAGATGTTTCAGGAACAGGAATTTACACCAATGCTTCTGCCTGGTGTAATCATACTTTGCCCCTACCAGTCACTCCTAGAAGTGATGCTATTGGACTGCTGGACAATATATTTTTGATATGTGGGAACAGAGCATGGAAAGGAATACCAGGCAAAGCTATAGGAGGTCCTTGCACTTTCGGGCCACTAACTATGTTTCACTCGTTTTGAGGAAATTTGCCATCTCTGCATAAACTGGTGTGAGCAAAACGCAGCACGCACACATATAGCCAAGATTGTGATGATAATGTTCAATCTTGGAACCTGGGAGCCCGAGTGTTTGCATCTATCATTCCATCTATCGGAACAGCTCATGCTCTGAAAACCTTGAATAACCTTGGCTGCTGGCTTGCAAAACAAACTAATGCTACTAGCTCTGCCTCAACACGCTTGTTAACAGACATAGATAGCGTGAGACGTGCTACACTGCAGAATAGAGCTGCAATTGACTTTTTGCTTTTAGCGCATGGACACGGCTGTGATGAATTTGAAGGCTTATGCTGCATGAACCTGTCTGATCATTCCCTGTCTATTCATGCTAACATCCAAGCCCTTCGGAATAGTGTTAGCAAACTGAGAGTTGTAAATGATAACGACTGGCTTGGAAGCATACTTGGAGGATGGGGACTCACTGGCTGGCTTAAGCATTTAGCTAAAGCAGGAATTTATATTTTAACCATGCTGTTGCTTATGATGTTTTGTCTGCCATGTGTTTTGCAATGTGTTCAGAGACTGATCGATAAGTCAACAAAGAAAATTCTACTCGTGGATAAGAAAGGGGGAGATGTGGAGATACAGCTAGAAAGCAGAAGTGAGAGCACTGATAAACTCATGTCAGAAGTGGACGCGCTAACGCTGCTAGGCCGTGAACCGTGGCAGGCAGTAAGGCCTATAATGAAACAGTCAGCATAAAAGGCAGTGATAGTGTGATAGTTAGTGCTAGCTTGTAGTTTTGCAATGTTATTAAGAAACATAGATATGGTTGTTATAGTGATTGCTGCTTATATAACTGCTTATATAACTGCTAAAAAGGTATAAATACTCAGCTCTGTATCAATAAAATTGGCTTATTGCATCCAAGCAATCTGCCCCGTCTCTTTCATTGCCAACCATCTCGCGACACAGCTTTTATATAGCTTTTATGTGTCCTTAGTGCTCTTAGCATGCATACTTCAGTTCCTTAAGTCCGATAACTTAGCATAGTCCTAGTATTCTGTTAAGCCAGGAGACCAAACATTCTGGAGGCCTCGCAGTTGGAGGCCACAAAGCCCTACGCTATCCTGAGAAACCAAGGTCCTCTCTAGAACACATCCTGTAAACTAAGATTAGGCCCATCCAGGGGAGAATTCCTCAAGATGGGGGAATATCACGCTATTCATTCAAGCCTCTCATTGAAGAATCTTTGTTAGATATGCTAATTTGCAATGTCTATAAATTGTATACATGATCTATCGTGTGTGGGCATTTTGGCACATTCTACCTTGGCAAAGTGGTGCACCATAAGGATCCTTATTAAATACTGAGGTAGAAACCTTTTTTCCCTTAACCGTGTCTGGCTCTTAAGTTTTTAGACCAGGAAAAGGCATCACAGAGGTGTTTCAGTTGCTTAACACTGCCATGGCCACAGCAAGTCCTTGCACCATTGCTTTGGGTGGTTCCCTCTTTGCCCACTCCCCTCAGAATTTGTTCCTGCCCCAGTTATCAGCTCCTGCTGTGCCTTTGCCACCCCGCTGGAAATCTCCGTGTCCAATCGTGTGTTCCTGGAAGTCCAGCTGCTCTCCCCATGCAGTTCTCGGGTGGTGCCAGCACGCAGAGGCTTCGCTTGTGCGCTGTTGGCTCTGGCGGTCCACACCACTGACCAGATGGTGGAAGGATCTCGGACGAGTTCCCCGTTTGTACAGCAAATCACACTATGAAAAGCCAGTGTCCATAAAGGAGACAGAAGAGTCCTGCAACTTTATTCAAATAAAGGGAGAGAATCCACTGAAGCACATGCCCATAGGATTTTCTCTCTCAAGGTTTTGGAGAATGCAGCCTCCTTTTATTCTAAACTCCTGGCTGCATGTTGCCCTCTTCTTTTCCCCACTGGCTGGGGTACTGGAAGGTACAACCTTCCTGAACTGCCTACTGCATGCCACCCCTTGAACCTGTCATTTTCTCCCAAAGTTCAGAAACTCAGGCTTGTGCGGACCCATTTGTCTGTTTCAGGAGTCAAACTGTCTGGGTTCTGTAACAAACCTGCGGCTTGAAGTTGGTAGAGACATCAGGACTCATTTAAAAGACACTGACACCCATACCTTCACCCATGAAATTGCTTGTAAAGACATTAGCACACATCTTTCTTGTCAATAACAACCATTAAACACATATAAACAAACATTACATTCTAGTCCTATTATTTTTGTGAACTTCTGTCTGTGCTGAGCTTACAGGAATAAGTTTAGGCTTATTCCAAAGTTTTAAGTCCTGGTTTCCTGCTGAAGTCCATAGCGTTGCTCTAGCTTGTGTAAGATAAATTGTAAGTTGTCTTCTTGTTTCTTTCTTTTCCAATCTCACCTGCTTAATCATGATCTTCTGGGCTCCTATTCTTTGACTAGCAGCTGCCAGGTTTGGGTTCACTGGCAGGCTGCTCACCTGCATTCTCTCTGCTCCCAATAACCTGATAAAACAGGGACTAAGACAAAGTACAAGCAATAGTTCCGCAAAAGCACAGTTACTAGGACCAAAATTATAATCCAGGCAGTGGAATTTAAACTCTTTTTTTTTTTCGTCCTTCTCTTTCTTTTTTCTTCTCTGGCCACAAGCACGCCCTCTACCCCTCCTTTTCCATCAAGGTCTGGTATGACGTATTTCTACCACTCAACACCTGATGGTTTTTTCCTCCTCCTCTGTAAACAGCGGGATTTTTATATCTTTTACTTCATTGCTAGGTATTAAAGCAAGCATTCTGTTTTCTTTTTCCATGGTGGCCTCCTTATCTAGTTCCTCAGCCAACTGACAATGTCAGCCAGGGATGGCCTGGATGCCTGCAAGCTGCAGCAATGTTATAAATGTATTGTGATGTTGGCTTTTCGCATGTTACATAATTGTTAGGAATGTATTGTGATCTTGGCTTTTTTTTCATGTTCCTTAATGTTAGAAAAACTTTACCTGGGTTCTGTAATGTAATACATGATATAGAATGTCTGTTGTTTCTGTAGTCAATTTAGAAAAGATAGGCAGAGAAAGCCTTCACATTCCTGGAGTATCTTATCAGAGAAGAAACAAAACCAGAAACCAGAGATCGAAGAATTTATGGAGGGAGCAGAGACGGAATGGAGCCAAGGAGGAAGATAAGGCAGATGAGATGATACACAGAAACTCCAAAGGATTTATGAATCATGCATGATTGTGCTGAATATGCAATAAGAGATGTACTTTTAAAGACGATCTTTTGGATGTAGAGGTGTGCCTTTGGCTTTCTGCCAAAGCACTTGGCCATAATACCCTTTTTGCTGCTGTTTCCTAATTGTCCCTTTTATTAAACTTTCCTTAAAATTTTACTAAGATGCAAGAAGCCAGGAAATTGACTTTGGGACGAAAGATAATAGTGTATACTCCACATGCTGTAAGCACTGTGTTAGGCCAAAAAGGGGGGCATTGGCTTTCCCTGAGCCATATGCTGAAATACCTGACTGTTCTAATGGAGCAAGAAGATGTGGAGTTGAAAGTCACCACAGCAGTAAACCCAGCCCAATTCCTGAACAGCCCGATGCAAGGAGAAGAGCACCTAAATTGAGCAAGTTTATGCAAGCTGACCAGACCTGCAAGATGCCCCCACTGAAGATCCAGAGACAGAAGTAGCTTTGTGCAAGATGGAAAGCAAAGAGCCGGCTATGCCAATGTCACGTCAACCGAGGTAAGAGAAGCTGCACCGCTGCCTGTGGACACAGCGCAAAAGGTAAAACTCATAGCATTACAAAGAGACAATTAGCAGCAGGAAAATGAGTAAAAACATATAGACTGACTCGAAATGTGCTTTTAGCATTGAGCCATAAGGTTAGAGAGAGGTCTATTAACAGCACAGGGATTTCCAATTGTATATAAACAAGAAATATTATCCCTCCTTGTTGCAATCCAACTGCCCAGAGAAGTGGCCCTACTACACTGCAAAGCACACCAACAAGGGGATTCCCAAATGCATGCAGGGAACAGATTTGCAGATAAAGCTGCACAAGAGGCTGCACAACGAGGCATCCTGTGTTAATACCTGAGAAAGCTATTTCACTTCCAGAAGTTAGACCCGGTCATAGCCAGGCAGATTTAAAATTAGCTACCTATCTAAAAGCCCAGAATAAAGAGGGTGGATGGCTAGTAACTCCTAGTAACCAGGTCATAGTCCCACCACAGCTGATATTAGAAATTGTTCAGGAGAAACACCAGCAAACCCACTGGGATTTCGATGCTATGGTGACAAGTCTATGGACTCAGATACTCAGTGTCCATATGACAAATACCAAGTCTGTTACAGAAAAATGCCTGATATGTCTTAAAAATAATCCTTTCAATTAAAAAAAACTGCATCCAGGGATCACTAAAAGAGGAAACACTCCTGGAGATTACTGGCAAATTGATTTTTCTGAGCTACCGCGCCGACAAGGATACAGGTATCTCCCAGTATTAGTGGATACCTTTTCTGGGTGGCCAGAAGCTTTCCCCTGCTGCACCAACAAGGCTAAGGGAAGTAACCAAGATACTTCTCAAAGAGATCATACCCAGGTTTGGGGTGCCTTTAGGGATGTCATCTGATAGAGGATCTCATTTAGTATTTAAAATGCTATAGCCACTCCATAAGCAATTTCATTGGGGAAATCCTAAAATGAATCAGAAGGTTTATCTTTCTCTCAGAAGTTCTTACCCTCGACCCCAGTTCATTCATTTCAGCCCAGAGATCAAGTACACATCAGAAACAGTGGACCTTATCTAGTTCTGATGATTACAAGAATGGCAATGAAAGTGAAAAGACTTAATTCCTGGATTCATTGCACCAGAATTAAGAAAGCTCTAAACTCCAGGAGAAACACTGGACAGTGAAAAACATCGGAGTCCTGAGGCTGAAAATTTAGAATATATCTGTAGACAAGTCCCCACACTCCTGCATTCCCTGAGCTCTGCTGCTGAGGAACACATCTGGTGCAGGAGCTGGGTTTGCAGCTGCAGTTCCAGAGGCAGACGGACATGCAGGTTGAGATGCAGGCTGAGCTCTGGCTGGGAGCCCGGAGAGACCAGAAGCCGTGCGCTGCCAACCTTTGTAACAAAGGACAGAAACCCAGTGACTGCAGCGAGGTGGACGGACACTGAGAGACAAAGCAGGGACCCTGACCTGCCAAACCTGATGGATAACAAAGGAGAGCAAGGCCTGTGATGCCAGAGAGGTGGATGGACACGGAGACACCCAGCAGGAGCGGAAGGCTCGGGAGGAGAAGCGAGACTTGCCAGAGGGAAATGTAAGGGGACAAAATGGCAGGAAACAGGAGAGGATAAATGGTGGGAAACGTGAGGGGAAAAGGGTGGGAAACATGAGGGGGGCAAAGGGTGGAAAATGTGAGGTAAAAAAATGGGAAACATGAGGGGGGAAGTGGCAGGAAACGTGAGGGGGAAATGGCAGGAAA
>NW_024580654.1:93957-98451 GCF_017639235.1 Corvus kubaryi
CCCCCCCCCCCCCCCCCCCCCCCCCCCGCCCCCCGCCGGCCGAAATGGCAGGAAACGTGAGGGGGAAATGGCAGGAAACGTGAGGGGGAAGTGGCAGGAAACAGGAGCAGTCCATGCTGAGGGGCCTCTGGCAAGGGCCTATCCACTAATGCAGCCCCTGTGGGGAATAAAGATGAGGCAGAAGCTGGGCCGTGGCTTCAGGGCTGGGCTTTGTTGAGATCTTGGAGATGTTGTGGAATGGCTCCCGTGCCTGGAGGAGCCACACGGGGTTTTTAGGGAGTCCAGGCTGGGAAGACGCAGAGGGGGATTTTCCCACTGTGTGAGAGAGCAGCTGGAGTCCCTGGAGCTCCCTGGGGGTGGCTGAGGAGCCCAGGGAGCCTCTGCAGACACAGGATCAGCTCCACATTCACAGGACCTGGTCCTCGTGGGGGATTTCAACAGCTCCAGTATCTGCTGCAGGGACAGCCTGGCAGGATATCTCCTTCTTCCAGGACAGGGAGAGTCAGCATGTCTGACTTATTATTCAAGTCTGACATTAATAATATTATTTATATTATTGTCACCTATTTATATTATATTTATATTATTTATATTATAATATTATTTATATTAATGTCACCTATAATTTATAACAATAATAAAAGAGACATAAAATCATTATTGTAACAAATATCACTACTATTTTAATTTATTCCAGTATATTTATATATATTATTATATGGCTACATTATTGCATATTGTATTTTATTTATATTATATCCATATTGTCATATTACTAATATAATACAATAATACAATAATACAATAATAATGATGATGTTAATAATAATAATAGTAGTAGTAATAGTAATAGTAGAAGTAGTAGTAGTAGTAGTAGTAAAAAAATATTTTGGAGTAAAGCCCGGAAATCCCTCGCTCAGGGGCAGGAAGGCAACAAGCAGCTCTCAGGACAGCCGGAGGAAATCAGTAGCCACGGAAAAACCCAGGTAATTTCTGTCTCTTTCGCTGCCCGGAAATGGGCTTGTGGAGAAAACTTTTGAGGACTTTTGGGATTAAATGAGCCCAAAAAGCTCCAATTCCACATTCCCGGCGGCCGCTCTCGGTCGGGCCCGCCCTGTCTGGGGCAGCCCCGCCCCGCTCTGCTTCCTCCCTGCCCCGAGCCGGGCGGCTTTTTCACTTAAAATCACCGAAAACTTCGGGTTTCTCCGTAAAATCATCAGGTTTTCCCCCAAAACCCAATGAATTCCACGTTGTGGCAACCCGTGGCAGGAGCCCGGATAGCTCAGTCGGTAGAGCATCAGACTTTTAATCTGAGGGTCCAGGGTTCAAGTCCCTGTTCGGGCGGGCCGTCCTCTCTTTTTCCCAGCCCAATCCCGGGGGTTTCTTTGCTCCCCCCGCCCCTCCCCCCCCCCCCCCCCCCCCCCCCCCCCCCACGGGGGCGCCCCGGCGTCTCTTTTTCCTGGCGGAGGGAGCGGCGCGGAGGGGTCTGGGACGGGCGCGGGGCGCAGCGCGAGCCGGTCCCATGGTGTAATGGTGAGCACTCTGGACTCTGAATCCAGCGATCCGAGTTCGAATCTCGGTGGGACCTGCGCCTCCTTTTGCGGTCCCCCCTCCCCTGTCCTGCCGTGGACGGGAACGGGGGGTCCCTGCTTGTCATGGGGACCGCAGGGGACACTCGCGTGAGGGCTCTGTGCCCCGGGTCTGCCTATACAGGGGTGGGACATCCCCGCTTCTCCCCTCTTTGGGGACCGTGTGGGACACCCCACCGGGGACTTCCTGTGACCTCCGACAGATGACACCTCACTGGCGAGCTCGTGACATCCCCTCGCCGCGGTGGCACTTTTGACCGCGGTAACCCCAAACACGCATGATCTCAGAATTGCGAAACGGCCACGAGCAAAGGACGGTACCCCGGCAACTGCGAAAAAAATCCTCGGGATGGTTTGGCAGCAAATCGGAGGCGAAGGTGAGGCCGTGCCCAACCTGCTTTTTCTTGGGAAAGGAACGGGAAGATTAATGATCCAGTGATTATGCCCAGGCTGGGCGTTCCGGCATTCCTCAACTTTTCTGTCGGCAGGGACGGAAAAGTCCTGTTTGTGCGGCAAGGAAGTGGCAAAAGGCTCCGGTGTGAGGCTGGTCCCACTCGGAGAGGCGTGACGATTCTCCATGGAAACGGGAGAGGAAGGGTTGGAGTGGGGTTTCCACGTGGGAGAGCCAATAAAGTAAAAGGGGGCTGAATTCCTGGTTTTTATAAAGGAAGGAGAAATGCTAGGGATGTTCAGGGTCAGCTGGAGAAATCTGGGGTCAGCTGGGGAATTTGGGGTCCAATGGAGACGGGAGGGGGGGGCCCCACCTGCCCCTCAGGTGTGCCTGGAGATCCTCCTGGTGCTGACGGAGCTGGGGCTGCTCCCAGAGCCCCCAGTCCACAGCCCAGAGCTGCGGGGGGGTGGGAGGAGGGAGAGAGGGCTAGAGGGGGATGGACAAGGTTGTCTGGGTGTCAGTGGAAGGATGGGCACACAGCTATGTCCCACCTGGACCCAGGGACACACAGACACGGGGACACACAGACAGGCGGAGCCCAGTCTGTAGCTGGATGGCAACTGTCCAGTCCTGCTGAGCAGCCAGAAGGATACGAATAGCCAGGCTGGATGGCCGGACAGAGGGACAGCTGGGGTGGCAGGGGCCAGAGAGCCACCCTCAAGTCGGAGATGCTGGGTGCAGAGCCACGCCCCGGGGTTGGGAAGGGAAAACGAAAAAAAAGAAGGAAGGAAAGTAAATAAACACAGAAGCACCAAAGAGCAACGAACTCCGGACCCCGGCAACGCCGCAATCTCGGCACAGCCGGGGCAAAGGTTGGCCGGGCGGGACCTTGGCCACCGGCACCGCGGGTGCCACCGGCGCCCCGTGGCCATGGCGGTGCTGGCGACCCTCGCGGCGGCCCTGGCCGGGCTGCTCCTGCTGCTGGTGCTGGTGCCGGCAGCCACAGCCCAGCTGGTGCCCTTCCTCTGGGACGACCTGGTGGCCTTCGGCACCATGGTGAGGTCAGCGCTGCGCTGCCGCCGCCGCCTGTCCCGCCGTCCCGCCGTCACCCTGCTCGACGTGTTCCAGCTGCACGCCCGGCGCCGGCCCCACCAGCCCCTGCTGCGCTTCCAGGATGAGATTTACACCTACGAGGACATGGACCGGCGCAGCAACCGCGCGGCCTGGGCCCTGTCCCGGCACCTAGGGCTGGAGAGCGGCCGCACGGTCGCCGTGTTCCTGCCCAACGAGCCCACCTACGTGTGGACATGGCTGGCGCTGGCCAAGCTGGGCTGTCCCATGGCCTGTCTCAACTGCAACGTGCGGGGCCGGGCGCTGCGGCACGCGCTGGAGGCCGCCCAGGCCACCCTGGTCCTCGCCAGCCCTGGTGAGAGAGGGACAAGGGGGCTTCCGGGGGGCTTTGGGAACATGGCAGGGTTGTGGTCACCAAGGTCACTGTCGTCCTCAGCAGCCCCAGTGAGAGGGGACTGGGGAAACCTGCCCTGGACAGGGTGGTCAGGGGGCTGTGGGGACGTAGGAGGTGCAAGCCACCGAGGCCACCCTTGTCCTTGCCAGCCCTGGTGACAGGGAATGGATGGGGTGGTTGGTCGGGGGGGCCGTGGGGACAGGGCTGTTTAGGGGGTGCAGCCACCAAGGCCACCACCATTCTTGCCAGTCCCGGTGAGTGCACCTGTGGTGGGGGGTTTGCACGTGTGCGTGTCTGTGGGCCTGGACATGGGTGTGCACGTGTCAGTCCCGGCGGGCACCCATGGGACTGGGGCTCCCTTAGGGGTGATCAGGGACCCCATTTAGGATGACTGTGGGGACCTGACTGGTTGGGATCCCCCTTTCGGGGTGCTCAGGGCACTTCTTGGGCAGTTTTAGGGGATCTGGGGGATCAGGGAACCCTGTTTGGGGTGCTCAGAGTGCCTCTCAGGGTGTGTGGGGTGTCTGGGGGGATCACAGGACCCCCTTTTTGGGGTGCTCAGTGTGATCTTCAAGGTGTGAGGGGTGTTTGGGCAATCAGGGTCCCACATTTGGGGTCCTCAGGGTGCCCCTCGGGGAAGTTTGGAGTACTTGGGGGATCAGGGAGCCCTTTCAGGGTGCTTTGAGTGCCTACCTGGGATCTTGGGGCTCCTGCATGGAATACGCTGGGTTCCTGGGATCCTGGATCTTTGGGGTGCCCACACGATCAAGGTTTGTATTTGGGATGTGTCTGGTGCCCGTTTGGGATGTCTGGGGTGCCCACCTGACCAGGTGCCCATTTGGGGTACCTTGGGGTGTCCACCTGGGGCCCTTGGCCCCCATCCATGATTCCCAGAATGCCCACCCAACTGACATCCCTATTTGGGATACACTGGGTGCCCATTCAGGATACCCGGGGTGCCCACCTGGGAGCCTCAGCCCACCTATCCATGACTCTGAGGGTGCCCAGCTGACCAGGTGCCCATTTAGCGCCCACTTAGGCGCCCCCCC
>NW_024580654.1:98461-100114 GCF_017639235.1 Corvus kubaryi
TCCCGCTCCTGTCTCAGTTCCATCCTGGTGCCATTCCTGGTGCCACTCTATTCCCATTCCCACTCCTATCTCAGATTGATCCTGCTGCCATTCCCATTCCCACCCCATTCCTGCTCCTATCTCAGTTCCATCCTGGTGCCATTCCCATTCCCACCCCATTCCCAGCTCCATTCCTGGTGCCATCCCAGCACCATCCCCATTCCCACTCCTATCTCAGTCCCATCCCGGTCCCATTCCCACCCCGTTCCCATTCCCGCTCCTATCTCAGTTCCATCCCAGTCCCATCCCCATTCCCACCCCGTTCCCATTCCCACTCCTATCTCAGTTCCATCCCATTCCCACTCCATTCCCATTCCCACCCCATTCCCATTCCCGCTCCTATCCCATCCCATTCCCATTCCCAGCCCCTTCCCACCGGTTCCGGTCTCTCGGCAGGCGGGGCGGTGCCGCGGGCCGGGGCCGCGCAGTGCCCGGCGCACCCTGCGGAGCCGCTGGAGCTGTTCTGCAGCACGTGTGACACCCTCACGTGCCGGGACTGTCACCTGGGCACCCACCGAGACCACCAGTGAGTCCCGCCCCCCTCATTTGCATGCCTAATTAGCGCAGCAGTCACCCAGCCCTGGAAAACGAGGAATCGGTTTGATGAGTGAAAGGGCACCTGCTCAGCAAGGCCACCCTTAAAGGTGGCTTTAATTAATTGATTGAGCTGATTAGTTACTGAAAAACACCTGGAGTTGGCCTGCAGGTTAATTGCTCTTGTTAGTTAATTACTGATTTTATAAACAGAACTCGTTAGTTGGGTGGGTACTGAAGGGTTGAGAAAGGTGAGAGTTAATTAGCAGAGGGGAGTGTTGGAGTGGCTAGAGCTGGAGAGACCTAATTAATGACTAATCAATTAATTATGTTGTTGGTTGTTTAAATTAGTTTTTAATCAATTAGTTGGGCTTTGTTTATGATTTTGCCAAGTTTTGCTATTTTTTAAATGGTTTTTTATTGGTTTTTGCTCTCAGACTGATCAAACTTCTGGGGGAATCAATAACTAACTTGATTACTTATCTAAGCATATATCTCATTAGCTTGCTTACCTTATTAATTAGCTCACTTACTTGATCGTTAATGGTGTCAAAAGCTTTTTTGTTAGATAAGATCTAATTGCATAAGGTAATTAGGGATTAAATGACAGAGTGGTACCTGGTGCATCTCCTTAATTAAAAACCCTTAATCCACTAACCAAGTGAATTAGATAACTGATGCCTAATGAAGATTAATTAGCTTATTAAAGGTTAATGAGCTAATAAGATTATTTTTCCTTTTCTCTCCCACCTTTTCCCATCCCCTTTCCCCCCCTTTTTCTGCCCCCCCTTTCCTTCCCCTTTTCCCCCTCCTTTTTCCTCCTTCCCCCTCCTTTTCTCCCCGCTTTTTGTCCTCCCCTCGCTGCCCCTTCACCTCCTTCCCTCCCCCTTTTCCCCTCTTGCCCCCCTTTTTCCCTCCTTTTCTCCCCCTTTTTCCCCTTTTTCCTTTCCCCTGCTTTTCCCTCTTCTTCTTTTCTCCCCCTTTTTGTCCTCCCTTTCCTGCCCCATTCCTCTCTTTCCTCCCCTTCTTTTCCTCCCCTTCTTTTCCTCCCCTTCTTTTCCTCCCCTTCTTTTCCTCCCC
>NW_024580654.1:100124-111423 GCF_017639235.1 Corvus kubaryi
TTTCCTCCCCTTCTTTTCCTCCCCTTCTTTTCCTCCCCTTCTTTTCCCCCTCCTTTCCCCCTGTTCCAGGTCTCAGTTCCTGGAGGACGCGGTGCGGGAGCAGCGCTCGGTGCTGGCAGCGCTGGTGCAGCGCCTGGGGGACAAACACGCCGTGCTGCAGCGCTCCACCAAGGAGCTGCGTGGCTTGTGGGTGTCCCCTGTGTCCCCCTCCCCGTCCCCCCGCGTGCCCCGCGTCCCCCTGACCCCCCCGTTCCCGGCAGCATCCGGCGGGTGACGGACGTGCAGAAGCGGGTGCAGGTGGAGGTGAAGATGGCCATCCTGCAGATCATGAAGGAGCTCAACAAGCGCGGCAAGGTGCTGGTCAGCGACGCCCAGGTGAGCCCGGGGCCGTCCCCAGCTCGTCCCCGCGTGGCCCGGCCCGGTGACAGCGGTGTCCCCTCCCTGTGCCTGGCAGCGGGTGACCGAGGGGCAGCAGGAGAAGCTGGAGCAGCAGCACCGGGCCATGAGCAAAGTGCAGCGGCAGCAGGAGCACGTCCTGCGCTTCGCGGCGCGCGCCCTCGGCAGCCCCCACAGCACCGCCCTGCTGCTCTCCAGGAGGCTGGTGAGGGGCTGAACCCCCCCAAAAACCCCCCAGATTCCTCTCAGAATCCCTCCTCCACTTCCCCCAAACAGCTCCTGGGGCAGGGGGTGGCACTTGGGGACAGTTGTGTCCCTTGTCACCGGGATGCTGCACTCTCAGAGCAAAGCCACCCCCAGGCAGTGCAGAGCAGCTGGTGAGGAGCCAAACCCCCTCAGAGCCCCCTGGAGCCCCCCAGATTCCCCTCAGAGCCCCCCAGAGCAGCGTGTCGGGCCGGGACTCCCAGGGGTGGCACTTGGGGACAGCTGTGTTCCCCTGTGCCTGGGACTCTGTGCCCTTGGAGTGAAGCCACCCCCAGGATGTGCCACCTCTCACCTGGGCCCAGGTGTACCCCGTGTCTCCTGTTTTGGGGCTCAGGGGGTCACAGGACAGTACCCAAGGGACAGTTTGTCCCCAGGGTGCCCTGTGTCCCCTGCTGCCACCCCACTGGTGGTGTCCCCAGGGTGCTGGGGGGGTCATCCTTGGCACGTCCCCTCACAGGTGCCACCAGGGTGCCACATCCCCCCCCTCTGGGTCCTGCAGTCCCTCTCACTGTGGTCCCACACGTCCCCGTGGGTGTCCCTGTGCTGTGACAACGTCCCTGGGGTGCTCTCCCCTGTCCCCTCGCTGTCCCCACGCTGTGCCACCCCCCAGGCAGTGTCCCCTGTGTCCTCCCGAGGTCCCCACGTGCTGCTGTCCCCCCCCTTTCCCAGATCCACTCGCAGCTGCTCCGGGCGCTTCGGGTCATCGTGGAGCCTGTGGAGCCCCAGGGGGACATGAAATTCCAGTGGGACCTGCACGCCTGGACCAAGAGCGCCGAGAGCTTTGGTGAGGGGACACCGGGGAGCAGGGCATGGGGGGGACAAGGGACAGGAGGGAGCAGGACGTGGGGTGACAAAGGACGGGAGGGAAGAGGATGGGGGTGACAAGGGACAGGAGGTGCCAGGTGGGAGGTGACAAATGGCAAGGGGGTCCCAGGTGGGAGGTGACAGGAGGCAAGGAGTACCAGGACATGAGGGGTGACTGGGGGCAGGAGGTCTCAGGGAGGGGGTGACTGGGGGCAGGATGTCCCAGGGTGGGCGGTGACGAGGCACAAGGGGTGTCAGGGGACCCCAGGGCCACCCTGACACCCCTCCTCCCCCACAGGCACCATCATTTCGGAGCATCCCCTCCCCCCCTCGCTGAGCCCCCCGCCCTCGCTGAGCCCCCCCCCTGCTGCCAGCCCCCGGAACCCCTCCCCCGCCTCACAGGTACTTTGGGGGGACATTTTTGGGGGTCCCCCCCCCCCGGGGGCCCCCCGGGGGTGCCCACCACCACATTGGCCGGCGGGGCCCCCCCCAGGCCACGGTGGTGAGTGGGGGACAGGTGACCCCTGAGCTGCTCCTGCAGGAGCAGGAGCCCCCCTGGACCCCTCCCTGTGGGGCCGAGGGGCCGGAATGTCCCCCCGAGCTGTCCCCCCCCCACCTGGACCCGCAGCTGACCGAGACCCCCGAGCTGGGTGAGTGGGGGGGACACGGGGAGGGGGGACACGAGAGGGGACACGCAGGAAGCCCCTGACGTGGTGTTTGTCACCAGCCACCAGCCCCCCTGAAAACGCCATCACTGGAGTGAGGAGGTGAGTGGGAGGGTCCCTGTCCCTTGTCACCCCCCTCCCGCCCCCTGGGACCCCCTGTCCTTTGTCACTCCATGTCCTGGGACCCCCTGTCCCTTATGGTCCTTCCCCAGGACCCCCCTCCCTTCTCACAGCCCCTGGACCTCCTGTCCTTTGTCACCCCCAACCTGGTCCCTCCTGTCCCTTGTCACCCCTTGTCTTGGCCCCTTGTCACAAGGGTGACATTTGGGGCTTCCTGGAGCCCCCCTGGTTGCCCTGACAACCCCCTTCCCCCCCCGGTTATCCAGGAGGAAACCCGGGAATTCTCCCAGGGAGGAGAAGTTCGTTAAGAAGCTGCTCATTAAGCGGTAATTGGAGGATGGGGGAGGGGAAGATGGACCCCTGGGACCCCTCTGTCCTTTGTCACCTCTGTCCAGGGCTACCTGCGGCCCCTCCCATCCCATCCCTTCCTAAAGGTTCCTTGTCCAGGATGTCCCTGTCCCCTGTTCCTGGGGTCCCTCTGTGCCAGGGGTTGGCCAGAGCAGCCCTGTCTCTTGTCCCCCTGTCCCCAGGGCTCCCAGGCCTTGTCACTCTGTCCCTGGGCTGCCCCTGTCCCCAGCACTCCTGATTTTTGTCACTCTGTCCCTGGGCTGCCCCTGTCCCAAAGTGCCCAGGGGGACTCCCAGCACCCCAAACTCCCAGGAACTGTCCCTTCTTGGGCTGGGGGGCTCTGACCTCCCCCTGTCCCCCCAGGAGGGGCCCCCCCGGGGCCCAGGGCAGCCCCCTGCTCCCAAAGGTGCCGCGGGTGAGCCTGGAGCGCCTGGAGCTGGACCTGGAGCTGGACCCGGCCCAGCCGCCCGTGTTCCGCATCTTCCCGGGGCCCTCGGCCGAGGAGTTCAGCGTCATCGTCATCGAGCAGGGGACGCCGGGGACAGCGGGGACAGCGGGGACGGCGCAGCCACACGGAGCCCTCCGTGTCAAGGTGAGCGACCCCCGTCTCCGTCCAGTGTCCACTGTCCCCCTCCCCACCCAGGTGAGCGTCCCCCGTGTCCCCCTCCAGGTTCCCCTGTCCCACTCCCATCCACGTGAGTGCTCCATGTCCCCCTCCCTGTCAAGGTAAGGGTCTCCCATGTTCCCCTCCACTGTCCCCTGTCCCCCTCCTGTGTTCCGTGTCCCCTTCCCCATCCAGGCCAGCATCACCAGTGCCCCTCCCCCTCCCATGTCCCCATCCCCATCCAGGTGAGCATCCCATGTTCTCCTCCCCTGTCAAGGTGAGGGTCCCCCCCTCCCCCTCCGGTGTCCCATGTTCCCCTCCCTGTCCCCCGTGTCCCCTGCCTGTGTCCCCTCTCCCTCACGGCATCCCCCCACGCAGGAGGAGCAGCAGGAATCGCCCATCGGGGACACCGGGGACACTGGGGACACCAAACCCGTGGGGCTGCTCCCTCCTCCCCCGGGGGAGCTGGGCCCTGCCACAGGATCCTCCCCGGGCCCGGGGCTCCCGGTGGTCCCGGCGGTCCCAGGGATGCCGGTGATCCCAGGAATGCTGGGGGTCTCGTGCTGCCGCGTGTGCGGCCAGGCGGGGGCCGTGGTGATGTGCGACCGCTGCCAGCGCTGCTTCCACCTGCACTGCCACCTGCCCGCCCTGCAGGATGTGCCCAGGTACGGGATCCACTGGGATCCACCGGGATCTGCTGCCCCTCAGCGCCTCCCGGGGTCTGGGATCCACTGCCCCATGTCACCTCCCCGAGTCCCCCAGTGTCCCTGGGACTCACAGCCACTTGTCACCTCCCTGGGAGCCAGGATCTGCTGGGATCCACTGCCCCTTGTCACCTCTGGATCTCCCGGTGTCCCTGGGTTCTGCTGTCTTTTGTCACCTCTCTGGGTCCCCCAATGTCCGTGGGATCCCTTGCAATCCACTGCCCCATGTCACCTCCCTGTGGATCAGCTGTGACCTCTTTGACCCTGGGCTCTCTGGCTCTGATCCCTCTGGGAATCCCCCTGCTGATCCCAAATGTGGGACCTCGTGTCCCTGATCCCTCTGGGAATCCCCCTGCTGACCCCAAATGTGGGACCTCGTGTCCCTGATCCCTCTGGGAATCCCCCTGCTGATCCCAAATGTGGGACCTCGTGTCCCTGATCCCTCTGGGAATCTCCCCACTGACCCCAAACCTCATGGGATCCACCTTCCCTGCCCCCCACACCCTTCCCTCAATCCCAGAGCCCTGGGGGTGTCCGGGCACCGATCCCATGGGATCCCATTCCCGATCCCACAGCCCCGAGTGGACGTGTTTGCTGTGCCAGGAGCTGCCCCCACCCAGCCTGGACGTGGAGCAGGGACCCCCCCACAAAATGAGCCCCCTGGACCAGCAGGTGAGTGCAGGGTGGTCCTGGGGGATCCAGCAGCTCCCGCTGGGATCTCAGGATCCTGCTCCCGCTCCCGCAGAAGTGCGAGTACGTCCTGCTGGAGCTGCTGTGCCACGAGCCCTGCCGGCCCCTCCAGCGCCTCTCCAGCTCCCCGGTGAGCCCAGCGGGATCCAGGGGTGTGGGATCTGCTCCCAGCGGGATCCCTGACCCCAGTCCCGATCGCGATCCCGCAGGACAGCCGGGACGCCATCGACCTGACGCTGATGCGGGCGCGGCTCCAGGAGAAGCTGAGCCCCCACTACCGGAGCCCCGAGGAGTTTGCCCGGGACGGCTGGCGGCTGCTCCGGCAATTCCATCAGCTCACCGAGGTCTGGGAATCCCCTTGGAGGGGCTGGGGGTTCCTCTGGGAGTCCAGCCCCTCTCAAGTTCCCTGCTTTCCCCTCAGGACAAGGCAGACGTTCAGTCCATCCTGGGGCTCCAGCGTTTCCTCGAGAGCCGCCTCAGCACTGTCTTTGGAGACCAAAAGTTCTCGCGGCTCCTGGTGGATCCCGAGGAATCCCTGGAGCTGTCCCCAGGATGCTGATGGCCACTCCTGGGGTGCTGAAACCCCTCCCAGGACCCCAGTTATCCCCCTGGGCTCCTGATTCCCCCCCATGTTTCCGATTTCCCCCCGGATCCTGCCCCAGAGCCTCCCAGGGCCTGGCGACGTCCCTGTCCCCCATTATCCTGGGGTCACTTGGAAAAATAAAGCCCTGGCTTGGCCTCTTGGATTCGCCCTCATTTCAGTGCTGGATTTGAGCTGGATTTCCTGGATTCTCCCTCACTTCAGGGCTGGATTTGACCCAGATCTCTGGGACTCTCCCTTATTTCAGGGCTGGATTGACCCCTGTGCCCCCCGTTTTCCCTTCTCCTTCTGCCCCACCAGTTCCATCCATGCCCCCGCCCTGAGCGGCTGGAGCTCAACTGGGAGCTGGTGGGGTGGAGCTGGGACGGGCAGCGCTGAGAGGGAAGGGACTGGGCCCAGTATGGCCCCGCGGGAGGGACTGGGAGGGGAAACTGGTCCCAGTACACCCCCCGGCCTCAGTAAAGATGGCCGCGCCCACGGGGAACATGGCGGCGCCCATTGGGAGAAAGGGCCTCAAACTCCGCCCTGGGGCGGGATTGGCTGATGGGAGCCGGGAGGAACCCGGAAAGAGCCGAGTGTGAGGAGCGGGAAAGAGGTCTGGGGACATACGAAGGGGCTGACGGAAAGAGCCGAAGTGTTCCGGAAAGAGCCGAGGGACCGAGAGCTGTGCTTTTCGGAGCGCCTCGCTCCGCCTCCTTTTCCGGAAGAACCCGAAGTGCTCCGGAAAACACCGAAGCGGGGTCGAAGCGCCGGAACGAGTCGATCTCCTTCCGGAAGAAGGCGAAGAGCCCTCGGGCTCGCCCGAGCCTTTCCAGAAAGTCCTCCGAGGCCCCGAACCGCCCCTTCCGGAGACCCCCGAGGCCCCCCCATCCTTCCGTAGATCCCCGAAGCGATTCCGGAAACTCCGGAAGCGGTTCCAAAGCGGCGCCTGCGGACCCCGGGGCAGTTCCGCAACCCCCCGAAACGGTTCCGAAGCAGTTCCGGAAGTTGCCAGGCGACTCCGGAGTTTGCCAAGAGGTTCCGAAGCCGTCCGGAGGTTCCCGAAGTGATTCCAGAGACCCACGAAGCGGCCCCGGAGATTGCCCAGCGTTTCTGAAGCGGTTCCGGAGAGTCCCGAACCACCTCCCCCTTTCCGGAGATCTCCGAAGCGGCTCCGGGAGGTTTCGAGCGGCTCCGGACATCCCTACGACCGCTCAGCAAAGTCCCGAAACGGTTCAGAAGCGGTTCCGGAGATCCCCGAGGCGGTTCCGGAAGTTTCCAAGTGACTCCGGAAACTCCCGAAGTGGTTCCGAAGCCATTCCGGAGCTTCCCGAAGTAGTACCGGAGATCCCCGAACCGTCTCCGGAGTTTCACGAAGCGACTCCGGAAGTTGCCGAGCGGTTGTGAAGCGGTTCCGGAGAGTCCCGAGCGGCTCCGGAAGTTGCCGAGCGGCTCCGGAAGTTGCCGAGCGGGCCGGCCCTCAGCGCTCGCCCCCGGCCCCCGTCGCCCCCGGACCCCCCGAACCGGAGCCGCCCCCGGCCCGGCCCCGCTCCCTCGGCCCCGGGGGGGGCCCGGACCCGCCCCGGCCCCGCCGCCCCGGCCCGGCAGGATGATCAAGCTCTTCTCGCTGAAGCAGCAGAAGAAGGAGGAGGAATCGGCGGGCGGCACCAAGAGCTCCAGCAAAAAGGCCTCGGCCGCGCAGCTCCGCATCCAGAAAGGTGTGGGGGGAGGAGGCGGACACGTACTGGGCCCAGTAAGGGCCACATACTGGGCCCACCAGGGCCCTCGTGGGGGGCAGGTACTGGTCTCGTTAACGGCCCTGTTGGGGCCCGGTACTGGTTCCAGTAGGGCCTCGATGAGGGTCCGGTACTGGGACCAATAGGGCTCTGATACTGGTCCCAATAAGGCCTTGGTGAGGGGCAGGTACTGGTCCCAGTAGGGGTCACATACTGGTTCCAGCAGGGCCTCCGTGGGGGTCGAGTACTGGTCCCAGTAAGGCCCCGGTGGGAGGCAGGTACTGGTCCCAGTAAGGCCCCGGTGAGAGGCAGGTACTGGTCCCAGTAGGACTCAGAGACTGATCCCAGTAGGGGCCTGGTTGGGTTTGGGTGCTGGACCCAGTAGGAGTCAGATGCTGGTCCCAGTCGGGCCTCAGTGGGAGTCAGGTACTGGTCCCAGTAAGGCCTTGGTGAGCAGCAGGTACTGGTCCCAGTGGTCCCTGGTGGGGGCAGGGATTGGCCCCAGTAAGAATCAGATACTGGTCCCAGTAGGGCTCAAGTGGGAGGTAGGTACTGGTCCCAGTAAGGCCTTGGTAAGGCTTAGGTGCTGGTTCCAGTAGGGGTCACACACTGGTCCCACTAAGGCCTTGGTAAGGCTCAGGTGCTGGTTCCAGTAGGGGTCACACACTGGTTCCGTTTAGGCCCCAGTGGGAGGCAGGTGCTGGTCCCAGTAGGGGTCACACACTGGTTCCAGTTAGGCCCCAGTGGGAGGCAGGTGCTGGTCCCAGTGGGGCCCTGGTGGAGGTCAGGTACTGGTCCCAGTAGGAGGCGGGTACTGGTCCCAGTAAGACTTTGGTGAGGGTCCCAGTTAGGTCCCAGTTGGGGTCAGGGCCTGATCCCAGTTAGGCCCTGGTAGCAGGCAGGCACTGGTCTCAGTAAGGGTCAGATACTGGTCCCAGTAGGGCCCCAGTGGGGCTGTTGTCCCAGGAAGGGTCACATACTGGTCCCAGCAAGGCCTTGCTGAGGGTCAGGTACTGGTGCCGGTGGGGGTCAGATACTGGTCCCAGTAAGGTGCTGGTGAGGGACGAATGCTGGTCCCAGTTAGACCCTGGTGGGTGGGAGGTACTGGTCCCAGTGAGGGTCAGGTACTGCTTCCAGGAGTGTCCCAGGAAGGGGCAGGTACTGGTCCCAGTAGGGCCCCACTGGGGTCATGCTCTGGTCCCAGTAGGGCCTTCCTGGGCGGGGGGTTGGGCTTGTGGGGTTGTTGTCATGGCCGTGTCACCCGTGTCCCTTGTGTCCCCTTTGTTCCTTTGTGTCCCCATGTGTCACCTGTGTGTCCGTTTGTCACCTGGGTCCCCATGTGTCACCCCTGTCACCCACATCCTTGTGTGTCCTCATGTCCCCAGTTGTCCCCAGCTGTCCTCAGTTGTCCCCGTTTGTCCCCAGACATCAACGAGCTGAACCTGCCCAAGACGTGCGAGATCGACTTCTCCGACCAGGACGATCTCCTGCACTTCCGGCTGCTCATCTGCCCCGACGAGGTGGGTCTGGCACCCCCTGGCACCCCCCTGGCACCCCCTGGCACCTGTGTCACCCCCTGTCACCTCCTGCCACCTCCCTGCGGCCCCTTGCTCAATCTGCCCTGGCGAGACGGGGACTGTCCCCTCCTGTCCCCCATCCTCCTCCATCCTGCCTGTCCCCTCCTGTCCCCTCCCTCTGTCCCCTCCTGTCCCCTCTCTCTGTCCCCTCCTGTCACTTTGGGGTCCCCATTGTCCCCCTGTCCCACCCCGTCCTTGTCCCCCCATCCCTTCTCCCCCCCGGTGACGTTTCTCTGTCCCACAGGGTTTCTACAAGGGCGGCAAATTCGTCTTCAGCTTTAAGGTCAGTCCTGGACCCCCGCTGTGGCCACCAACCCCCCCACTGTGGCCACCAAACCCCTGCTATGGCCACCAAACCCCCCCTGTGGCCACCAAACCCCCCCTGTGGCCACCAAGTCCCTCTCATGGCCACCAAACCCCTCCTGTGCCCACCAAGTCCCAGGGCCACCAACTTCCCTCTTGTGGCCACCAGCTCCCATGGCTACCAGTGGCCATGGGGATGGGGTGAGGGGACCAGGTGGCCACTGAGCCCTGACCAGTGGCCGCCGAGCTGTGACAGGGCTCCTGTGGGTCAAAGGTGGTACCTGGGGGCTGGTGGCCACCAAATGCTGACCAGTGGTCCCTGAGGCACTGTGTGTCCCCTGTGGGCTGGGAAGGGGGTTGGTGGCCACTGAGCCATGCCCGGTAGCCCCGGGGGTGACTTGGTGGCCGTGTCCTCCCCCCAGGTGGGCCAGGGCTACCCCCACGACCCCCCCAAAGTGAAGTGTGAGACGATGGTTTATCACCCCAACATCGACCTGGAGGGCAACGTGTGCCTCAACATCCTCAGGTGGGCTACCGACACCCCTGGGGGGGCTACTGAACATCTAGGGGGGCTACTGAATACCTGGGGGGGCTACCAACACCTGCATGGGGGCTACTGACACCTGGGGGGTAACATGTGCTTCAGCATCTGTAGGTGGGCTACCAAAACCCCTGGGAGGGCTGCTGACACCTTGGGGAGCTACTGAACATCTGGGGTGGGCTTCAGGACAGCTGGAGGGCCACCAAACAGCTGAGGGGGCTACTGGGGGAGATTCTGATACCTTGGGGCTACCAAACATCAGGGAGGAGCACCAGACACCTGGGGGGGCTACTGAAGACCTGGGGGGGCTACCAATACCTGGGGTGGCTACTGACGCCTGGCGGGGCTGTGGTGGCCGTGGTGGCCACGCTGACCCCTGGCTGTGTCCGTAGGGAGGACTGGAAGCCCGTCCTGACCATCAACTCCATCATCTACGGCCTCCAGTACCTGTTCCTGGTGAGGGGGGACACCTGGGGACACCTGGGGACATCTGGGGACACCTGGGGATACCTCAGGGACACCTGGGGGCCTTGGGGACACTTGGGGACACCTGGGGGCCTTGGGGACACCTGGGGGCCTTGGAGACACCTCAAGGACACCTGGGGACACCTCAGGGACACCTGGGGGCCTCGGGGAGACCTCGGGGACACCTGGGGACACACCTGGGGGCCTTGGGGACACCTCAGGGACACCTGGGGACACCTCAGGGACACCTGGGGACATGTGGGGGCCCTGGGGACACCTCGGGGACACACCTGGGGACATCTGGGGGCACCTCAAGGACACCTGGGGGCCTTGGAGACACACCTGGGGGCACCTTAGGGACATCTGGGGACACCTGGGGGCCTTGGTGATGCCTGGGGACACCTTGGGGACATCTCAGGGACACCTGGGGACACACCTGGGGGCCTTGGGGACACCTCGAGGACACTGGGGGGGCACCTCATGGGGGCACCTGGGGGGCTTGGGAACATGGGGGGGGCACCTGGGGGTGTTTGGGGACACCTGGGAGGGTTCAGGGGGGCCCTGGGGGGTGTGAAGGGGTCCCTGGGGGGGGTTGGGGCTGTGGGGTCCCCCCTGAGTTCCCCCCAAAGCCAGGAGCCAAACCCTGGGCACCCCCGAGCGAGGGGTTCTGGCCTCTGGGGGGTTTTAAGGGGTTCTGGGGTCCCCCCCCCCCAGATTTTGGGACCCCCCCCAACCCTAAATTTCCTAAAGGGGCCCCCCCCAGCCCTGAACCCCCCCAAAAACCAGGAGCCGAACCCCAAAGACCCCCCTGAACAAAGAGTGCTGGGGCCCCCACCTTAAATCTCTGGGTCTGGGGTCTTCGGGGGGTTTTAAGGAATTCTGGGGTCCCCCCTCAAATTTTGGGTCCTCCCAACCCTGAATTTCCCCCTGAGCAGGAGCTGAACCCTGAGGACCCCCTGGACAAGGGGTGCTGGGCCCTGCTCTTAACCCCCGGGGCCTGGGGGGTGTTCTGGGGTCCTCCCCCAGATTTTGGGGCCCCCCCTAACCCTAAAGGGGGCTCTTTAGGGTCCCCAAAAATCCAGGAGCCGAACCCCAAAGACCCCCCTGAACAAAAGGTGCTGGATCCCCCCCCCAAAATAGGAGCCAAAAACCCCCGGGACCCCCCAAACAAGGGGGTTTTGGGGTAGGGGGGGGTTGTTAAGGAATTCTGGGGGTCCCCTCCCCACATTTTGGGGCTCCCCCAACCCTAAATTTCGCCCTGAGCAGGAGCCGAACCCCGAGGACCCCCTGAACAAAGAGGCGGCCGAGGTCCTGCAGAGCAACCGGCGCCTCTTCGAGCAGAACGTGCAGCGCTCGCTGCGGGGGGGCTACGTGGGGGCCACCTACTTCGAGCGCTGCCTCAACTGCTCGAAGAGGCGCCGGTTGCTCGGGGGGGCATCCAGCGCCTCTTGGTCCGGGGGGTCTTTGGGGTTCGGCTCCTGGATTTTTGGGGACCCTAAAGA
>NW_024580654.1:156423-160901 GCF_017639235.1 Corvus kubaryi
ACTTCCCAATCCTGCTCCCAAACATCCACTGTGCCCTGAAACTCCGCACGTGGATTCCCTGACTCCTGTTGGCCTCATGGAAAGTTCTGGTGCCAGGTGGAGGAAGAAGCCGGAACCTCCGGAACGGAGCCTCAGAATTCCCAGAAGCCGAAGAATCCCCAGCTCTGCTCCCAGCTCTGGATAGGCTCGAGCCTCTCCGGGTCCGTGCTGGACCTGGAGATCCCAGAATGGAGCCCAGAATTCCAGGTGGGGCACAGCGGGACAATCCCTGTCCTGCTCCTGCTGCCATTCCCAATCCCAGCCGGGTCCCACCTGGACACACCTGGGCTCATCCAGGGCCTTTCCCAGCTTCCCAGGCCCTCTTCCCACCTCCTGTCCCAGTCCCTTCCCTGGGCAGGACAGAGCTCCTTGGACATCCCGCTTTGATTCCCTGAGTTCCTCCTGGCATGGGATTGGCAAATGCAACCTGGGTGATAAAATCATGGAATACCCCGAGTTGGAAGGGACCTTTCCCAGATTTCCAGCCCCTCTCCCCCACGCTGGAGCCTTGGTTGTCCTGCAGGAGCTTTTCCCACTCCCGCTCCCATCCCTGTGGGGGCCCATCCATGTCCAGCCCCGCATTCCTGAGGAAAGCAGAGCACGGAATCTTCTAAAGGCCAAGCATGGGGCAGCAGAGAGCCAAAAATGAAAGTAGGGATTGGGACTGTGGGATGCCAGACCTCCTGCCCTGATGTTTGTGTTGAATGATTAACCCCAGTGCAAATTCCCTTTTCCAAGAATTCGGATGAACAAAGGAAGAATAGAAAGGATCCAAAGTTCCAGAGCCATTCCTCTTCGGTTTTAAATTAATTTTTCTTTTGAATGCTCCTTCAAATAAAACCTCTCAAAAAAAAAAAAAAAAAAAAAACAAAAAAAAACCCAAAAAAAAAAACCCCAAACAGAACCAAAACCAAAAAATGGCTAAAAATTAATTTTAAAAAGGGAAAATCAAAATAAATTCCATGGAAATCACAACCAACATTTCCATGGCTCATTCTGTTAAAAAAGGTCCCAAATCCCAGTTACAGGCTTGTTTTAGGCATGAGCAGATTGTTTGATTCATTCAATTAAGGCAGCAAAGAAATTAAAATGAAATGATCTTTAACAACTTCCCTTAAAACCACCCACAGATAACAGGAATTCCCACCGAGGCAAAAAGAAATTCCAACCTGGAATCGTTCCCGGGGGGATATCAAGAACAAACCACCAGCTCAGTGTTCTCCAAAAAACCCCTCAGCGTGGACATTTCTCTTCCAGCCAGGCTTTCCTGAACAGCCAGATCCCGAATATCCATGTTAAATTCCACGTGGATCATGGAATTGGGGAATTTCTGTATTCCCTGGACACGGATCTTTTCCACATCTGTGGGGGGACAGACTCCACAAGTTCCTGCACTCGATCCTGTGAGTTTTGAAAAGGGACTTTGACCACAAAAGACTTTTTTGTCCTCGGGTGCAGCATTCCAGCCAATCCCGACGGCCGGAGCCGGACATTCCAAAGGCTCTGTTTGCCGACAACATCTCCATCCAAAGGGCAGCAGGAAAACGCTCCAAATCCGTCCCCAAAGCTGCAGGAAAACCAGAACCTCCCCAGCAGCATCTTTGCAGCGTTTGAGATTCGGACGTTGCTTTATCCTGCCAGGATGTGCCGCGGAAATCGTTCCCTCACACCCGGATCTCGCCCAGACTTCTCCCAGATTTATCCATTAAAAACACTCAAAGAAATTCTCCTTCGCTGGTTCTGAATGGCACAATTCTCGGTATTCCATCTCCTATTGGTTATTGATCCCTTTGCCTCCAAGGCTGATTTCCTTCTCTGGTTTCTTATCGGTCTTTTCCCAGCCCGGGGATCTCCAGTGGCACTGGGGGCTGACGTCCGTTCATGTCCATTCATCTCCTCTGGATCTCCTGGCCGCTCCCGACCTGTCCACGCGGAACTCTCGGAGTCTGGGAATCTTCTCTTTGCTGGCTGGAGCCCATCAGGCCTCACCCAGCGAACCCCAAACCCTCGGTGAATGGAGTCTTTGAAGGAGGAACCTCGGTTTCCACCCGTCCTTGGCAAAGGGGAGCAAACCCAGCACTGGAGTGACCTCAACTTCTTAAAAGCTGCCTCATTTCCAACACGGCAGCTCCTTTTCCAACCTGGTTTTCCCAGAAATCAGAAAACAGCAGGAATGGGAGCTGGAGAATCCCAGCTTGGGGGTGGATGGTCCCAGTGGGAGGACTCGCAGCTAAAATCGGGAATACACAACACAGAGCCCAGGGGGAATCCACAGATATGGAAAAATCTGTGGAATTTAGAGCTTTAAAGTTCCAAGATTTTCCAGGTTTGGTTATTCCTGCACCAGTTTTATTTCTGGATTAGGGAGAGGGGAGGAGTCAGAACTGGCAGGGAGATGGAAAATGATTGGATTTACGAGACTCTCACCCTTCAGGACTGATTAACGTCCAAATGGGGCTCGATTCCTGTCCAATTCAATTTCTGTGTCCAAAACTGTCGGAGGCCATACCTGGATGTAAAATTTGGGAATTTATTGTGATCCCAGGTGGGATCAAACACAGCCGGGACCCAAAGCTCCAGACCTGTTTCCATCCCGCTTTTGATTAATTTCGCTTTTGTGCTCCTTCAAATAAAGATAAAACCTCTCCAAAAAAGGCTAAAAATTAATCTAAAAAATGAAAGACAAAATCAACTCCGTGGAAATAACAATCAATGTTTCCATGACTGATTCCATTAACAAACGTCCCAAATCCCAATTATAGGTCACATTTAGCCAGAACAAGATTGTTTCATTCATTACCTTAAGGCAGCAATTAAACTAAAATCCTGATGCAATTCCCAACTGGAATTTGGCTGTTTTGCCACAGACAGCTCCAAATATTTTTCCCAACAAATCCTTCAGAGACTGAAAGGCCAAAATTGATCCAAGGCAGGGGTGAAAAAAGGGAATAAAATGGGAAGAAAGAGCAGCTTTGGGATCATTTTACAGCCGATTTATTACAAATATTCCGTGTAACATTTCCATGCTTTTCCTCCATTTTCCATGGCCTATTTTTGCCCCCTGACACCTGAATTCCCTCATTTCCGTGGATCGGGGCTCTAAAGCAGCTGTGGCTGGTGAGGGAAACAGCAGGAGCCCGAAGTGAAGCACTTCTGGGGCCTTTTAGGACCAGTTTGGAGTCTTCTCTAGGGAGGAAAAAGGGATCGAATTCCAGGTTGGGAGCAATCCAACAGAACCCTCGGGATTAGCCTGCGCTTGGAAAGGGATATTGCAGTTCCAGGGGCTCGGAGAACAGAGCACACCCATAAAACGGGGCTGGAATGTCCAGAGAAACGCGGCAATCCGGGAGCTGAGAGGAGGGGCCGGAATTCCTGCTTGAACTGCACCGGGAATGATGGATCATCTCTCCTTGGAGTGGCAACTACTGGACATGGGGGTGTTGTCTGCATCCCGGCGTCACGGACACTCAGCATTGCACGGAATCCCAGAACCACTCAAGTTGGGAAACTGGGATCACCGGGCCCAGCCTTGGACTCAGCGCCACCTTCTCCCAGATGGTCCCGCTTTCTTCTCCCCTTTATTTCACAATTCCTGGCATTCCAAGCCATTCCAGCCTCTGCTCCTCTCAGCTCCCAACTCTCCCCACAGAACTTCGGCTCCACCACCTTTTCCCTTTCATTCCACAACCCGTTCCCTTCCCCATTTCCTTTCCACTCTCGTTTTCCTTTCTCCCCTTTCCCCCTTGCTTTTCCCTTTCCCACCTTTTTTCCTTCCCCCCTTTCCCACCTTTCTTTACCTTTTCCCCGTTTTCTCCACATTTCCCCATCAGCCTTTTTTTAACTTTTCCTGCATTTTCTCAACGTTTTCCCCTCTTTCCTTCTTTTCTTTACCTTTTCCTCCCTGTACCCTTTTTTACCTTTCCTCCCCTTTTTACGACTTTCCCCTTTTTTCCACCTCTTTCCTTCCTTTTTACTTATCCTTTTTTTCCTTATTTCCTTCCTTTTTACTTATCCCCCCCTTTTTTTTCTACCTTTTCCCATTTTCCTTCTTTTCTGCTTTCCCCCTTTTTTCCTTTTTGTTTTGCCTTTTCCACCTTTTTACCTTTCCCCTCTTTTCCCACCTTAGATTTTTTTCCTTCCCCCGTCCCCCTTTTTTCTTCTGCCCTTTTCCCGGTTTTCCCACTGTTACGAACGTATTGTGACGTTGGCTTTTCGCATGTTGCATAATTGTTAGGAATGTATTGTGCTGTTGGCTTTTTTTCATGTTCCTTAATGTTAGAAAATCTTTACCTGGGCTCTGTAATGTAATACATGATACAGAATGTCTGTTGTTTCTGTAGTCAATTTAGAAAAGATAGGCAGAGAAAGCCTTCACATTCCTGGAGTATCTTATCAGAGAAGAAACAAAACCAGAAACCAGAGATTGAAGAATTGATGGA
>NW_024580654.1:160911-165601 GCF_017639235.1 Corvus kubaryi
GTGCAGGTGTGTGGAGACCTACACAGAGTGTTCTGCCTTTCTGCTGTTGTGTCTCTGTCTGCCATAAGATTTTGGAAAAAGCTGTGGAGATGAGAAGCTGTCAGCAGTTTGTCCTGCATTATCTCATCCTTCTTTGTTTTAATAAAATCTTATATTCTTTCTCTATTTTGACCTTCATGCCTTTCATCTCAACGTTCTCTAGAAATCTTTTTGAGTTCTTTAGAAGTCTTTTCATGCACTGCACAGACATGGAATAATGGTGTAACTGAAAAAAATGCTGACAATTAACGAGGTTGTAAACAATGCAAAAACCTAGAGACGCAAGTTTAAAAAGTCAATTGTATTCTCTAAAATGTCATTGCAGCAAGCAAAAACAGGGGAACATTTATAATTTCACACTGACTGAGGTTTCTTTTGCTCACAGCAACACCAGAGCCAAGGCAGCTCGTTCCCTGGCCGGAAGCTCTGCTCTCCAGCTGCTGGGCACAGCACAGCCCCGCTGCTGTGGTTTTCCTCCCCACACTCGCAGCCTGCACAAACACAGCAAAGCAGAGAGGAAACCTCTGCAAGGGGCTTCTCCTGCACAGCTCCTCTCCCCCAAGGCAATTCCTGCCCTGGGGGCTGTTTCACACCCTGGCTGAGCTTGCAGGTACCTCTGGAATTCCTCTGCTCCAACCCCACTGCTCCAGTCAGGCTGATTGCAGGTGCTTGCCCAGGATCAGGTACATCCAATGCAGCTGCCTACCCCAACAAGCAAGGTTTGAGTGTCCATCTGTCAAGCAAAGATGCTGACTGATGATGCAAATGCCCCTCACCCCTGGGAGCTGGGTCTGTTCTTCTCCCAGAAAGAGGAGGCTGGGAGGGAGCAACCAGCTGGACATGGCTCTGTTTGGACCTGAGCAGCTTTGGCTCAAACATTCAGCAAAGTCATCAGAGCAAGGAATTCCTGTGAGGGTTCAAACCCTGTGCCTTGATTTGCTTCTGAATCTTTCATCTTCCTTGATATCTTCCCAGCACAGCCTATAGCATGATCTGAGAGGGGCCAGAGCATATTTTGGACAGAAATGGAATTGCATTGGAACGGGCTTCTCCTAAGGGAAGTTTCCAGTGGTTTCATGTGATTCTCTAAATGTGCCCTAATTGACTTCCCCAGCCTCAAGTTTCTGTTCCTGAATTCCTGCAGGACAATGGAGCTCCTGAAAGTAGAAACATCCTGGCTCACCAACCTGAAAAACCTCTCAAACTGCCCTGAGCACACACCCGTGGGTGAGGCAGCTCTCCTGTGGAGCAGAGCTGTGCCCCTCTGGGGCTCCATGGATGGACAGCCCGGGGCAGCTCTGCTGTCACCAGAGGTTTGTGTGTGAGCAGCTGAGTCCAGCACCCGCTGTCCTTACCATGAGCTCAGGACAAATGAGAACAACAGGCTTGGGGTTAACATGTCTTCACTTCTGCACTTCTAGGTTAAAACACACTTTTCTGAGATTTAATTTGTTCTGGTTGTTGTTTCCTCTCCCATGATGTTCCCAATATCAGCTGTGAACTGGGAGGGAGGAAAGACTCTGGTCCTTCCCAGTTCACACAGAATGGCTTTTCCCTTGGAACAGAGAAATGAAGGGCTGGGCTCTGTCACAGACCTTTAGCAGTGCCCTGATGGTCAGTCCCTGCCCTGAGAGAGCCTCCTCTGCTCTCACAGTTGGCAGAACTGCACCCATGAGGAGAACACCAGCCCTGCAAAACCCAGCTCTGTCAGTGAGACAGGCCTGTACAGCTGTGGTGAATGTGCACAGCCCCAGAACCTCCTCCCTGAGGACACTTTGCTGTCAGGGGGGAGATCAGAGCAGGATGGTCAGTGCTGGCCTGAGTGGCCACAGGGGTCCAGCAGCCCTCTCCAGCCTCCCCCAAAGCGGCACAGCTGGAACAGCCCAGGGGCTCTCTCAGCCCTTCCCGTGTGTCTCCAGGCATCCCACACGGAGCAGCAGGGACAGAAGGGCATTAAGTGCCGTGGTGATGCCATGAAGATTTTTGCCTTTTCTTTTATACCCCTGTTATACCTTTTACAACTTCTGTATTCCTAGTGCTTTTTGCCTACATCCTTGGACTTGTCAAGCTAAGAGACGAAACATTTTAGAAGCTTCGTAGCTAGGGATCAGTGTGCCCCAGACCCCAAGGTCCTCTCCAGAACACATTCTGTAAAACAAGATAGAACCATCCAGGGGAAGGTTCCTTGGGGAGGGGAGGCTCACTTGAGCCTCTCATTGGGGAATCTTTGATAGATACGCTAATTAGTAAAGCCTATTGTGTTATACCCAATGTTGGGGGGGGAGGGGGAAGAAAGACACGGACACAGAGATAGATTCGGCGGGGTGCATCTCGATGCATACGACCTAGACGTGTACACCTAAGGATCCTTAAAATAAATACCAAGGTAAAATCCCTTTTCCCCTTCTAACCGTGTATGCCTCTTGATTTTAAGACCAGGAAAAGGCATCAGTGGAATCAAGTAAAGAACTGAAATAATGCCCGAACAAGACAGGTCTGGGAGGCCTTTGTTGCCAACATTGTCACTTGATCTGCGTTCCCCTTGGCTGAAATGGGGTTGGCTCCTGGCAGGGAGAAGGGCACTTGGCGTTTGTGCTGCTGAAAAATAGCAGCTTCTGGTTTGTGCTGAAGATAAACAAGGCCCTCACTGGATGAACAGGTAGCTCAAGGGAAGAAGTACCCAAGCAAACCTCACATTTTTGGACATCAGGAACCTCTAGTATGACTGGCTCTTACATCAAAAATGCGTGCAAGGTATTTTGGGATCTCCAAACGTCCGCAATCCGCTTTCAGAGAAATGTGGGTACAGGGCAGTCCAATGCAATGTGAGCAGGAAAGGATTTGGGTCCCCCTTGAACAGCATTTTACACGTGCCCCACAAGTCACACACGGTGAGAGTCAGCACAACATCCAAGCACTTGGGACCACAATCAATTTGATTGCCTATTTGATTAAGTAAAAGATGGAGTGCAAACAGGCAGGAGGGGTAAATCCAAGGGAATGGCAGCTGCAGAAGCTCTGGATACATCTCCTTGGTCCAGGCTGACAGCTCCTGGTGGCTCCTGTGGGGAGGGGATGGAGCAGGTGGCACTGCAAATGTCATGCACGGGGATGTTTTGGTCTCAGTGAATTCCACAGCCCAGACATGTCTGACTCTCCCAGCCCTGGAACAAGGAGATATCCTGCCATGTTGTCCCTCCAGCAGATATTGGAGCTGTAGAAATTCCCCACAAGGACCAGGCCCTGTGAACGTGAAGCTGCTCCTGTCTGTCAGTAGAGGCCTCATCCCCTTGTTCTCCCTGCTCAGAAGGAAGGCCTGGAGAAGACTCTCACTGTAATATCACCTGGAGCTCTGCTCTCTTTAATCCTCACCCAGGAGCTCTCCCTTGGCTCCTCAGCCATTCCCACAGGAGCTCCATGGACTCCAGCTGCTCTCTCACATAATGGACAATTCCCTCTCCTTGTCTTCCCAGCCTGGCCTTCCTAAAAACCCGTGTGCCTCCATTGCAGCACTCCAGTCATGGAGCCATTGCACCCCACTGCCCTTAGCCCAACAAGATCAAAGGCCCCACACCACACCCAGGGCTCCGCCTCCTCCTCTTTACTCCCCACAGGCACTGCCCCAGTGGACAGGCCCTTCCCAGACCCCCTCAGCCCAGGGACGGCCCAGAGAGGCCTTGGGGGTTCTCCCCAGTGCAGCATTGTCAGCTTTAGCGAGGGGGAAGGGGTCCCGAGTGCAGGGGAGCCGGCCAGAGTCACGACACGAACACCGATAGGATTTGAGCATCGTGCTCCGCTTCATTGTTTACTTTCACTAACTTATATCTACTTTGCAAAGCTTCATGCCCTATTCCCACAAGACGGCCTCTAAGCAGCAGGGGAGCCGACCAGTGTGTAACTTTGCCAAGAATTTTCAAGGCTGCCTGCTGCCAGGTGTCTTCCAGGCCTGCCTGCCGCCAGGGGCCAATTCAGGGGTTTTTCCACAACTACCCTGGGTTGGCCAGACTTTCCTGGGGTATCATATGCCCATGTTCCACAAGGAATCCCTCTACACTTGGCACTTCCTGGTGAAAATGCCAGTGCTGGAGGTGACCCTGCTGGAGCCTGACTTGTGTTTCATTTCTGTCCCATCACCCTGTGGCCTTTGCTCGTCAGCCCTGTCTGTCACTCCCTCACAGGATGGCCAGTCCGTCTCTCCTTCCCCCATCATTCCCAGTTTAAAGCCAACTTTGCAGGCTCACCCATCCCGCTGGAAGAAGCAGCTGTTCCCTGCTCAGTGAGGGGAGTCCCAGCTGTGCCCAGGGGATGCTGAGCTGCAAACAGCGCCCATTGCTCAGAGAGCCCAAAGCTCCTCTGCTCAAATCAGCATCACAGCCAGTTCTTGACCTGTAATATCAGCCTCCTTCTCCTTGCACCCTGTCCACCTTCCACTGCAGGATTGTGGAGAAAATCATAACAGCCCCCATGGCCTTGGCTACCACCCACAGAGCTGTGTAGCCACTTGCGCCCATGCCCAGTTTGCCCAGGCAGAATCCCTTGGATCCACCTGCAGAAGAGCTGGGAGCAGCAGTGAGGAGAGGGCACAGCAGGGTGGGAACAAGGGCCAGGAGGGCTTTGCAGGGAGGAGGCTGCCCCAGAGGGACAGGCACAC
>NW_024580655.1:0-16574 GCF_017639235.1 Corvus kubaryi
TAGGGTTTATTCAACTTTATTGAATGGATTTTTGTATTTACACTCTAGCAAAATATACAGAAACAACAGTGTATACAAATAAAGTACAACTACAATCCATATACACACTGGTAAAAGTCCACTTTGCATACAGAGCAATACCTGGAAATGCAGCAGCAAACACAAATACAGACCAATACAGAGCAGCACAAGCCCATACATATCAATACAATATAACAATTTTTCTATTTCTGGAAAACTTGCTACGTTTTGTTTTATTGTTAGAGGAAACCCAAAACAACAGCACCACGTAACACTCATCCACCACAAACACCTCTTTCAGCTTCCACACAACCCCACCATCGCTCTCATCTCGACCACTCTCCTCACCCCGGCCCCTCGGGAACGGGGTTCCTGGGAGCCTCCAAATTGTCCTGCCTGACAAACCCCCAGGACACAGCAGGTTTTTCCGCAGCAGCCCTCGTCAGTCTGGAGGGGAGCTGATAGTTGCTCAGCTCCCAGAGCAATGGGCTGCTGGACAGAGGTGCAGTCCACCAAAAATGAGCAGCAGGGCCCACGATGAGGGAAGAGGAAGATGGGGACAGCTTGGAGGGGGTGTAGTGGGAAAGCAGAAGCTTAGGAATGGAACACACAAAGACAGAAAAAGGAGAGGAACAGCGAGAGAGGGGGGAAAAAAACAGGGAGCAGGACGCATATAAAGAACCATAGAAGCATTTAAGCTGGCAAAGAACTTTGAGATCGTCAAAGTCCAGCTATTAACCCAGCACTGCCAAGTCCACCACTAAACCGTATCGCTTGAAGGTAGCACCGGCTGCCCCTTGGGGAATTGCACCTGGAAGCACACAGGAGGAGAGGAAGAAAGAGGGAGCGGGAGCAGGACAAAGGAAAATAGGGACGGGGTGAGGATGAAAATGAATAAAATGGGATGGGCAGTACAATGGCGAGGGATTAAAAATAATAGGGGCATGGAACAAGATAGAAAGATACAGTGAGAAACAATGGCACAGAGCAACGGAATAAAAAAGGAAGAGGGAGTCTGAGAGAGGCACCGAGGACAGATGAAAGGGAAGAGCAGGTAAGGATGGACAGATAAATGGACAGCGCAACAGGGAAAGAGCATCGGGGAATAGGACGGTGGGCCAGAATAAGAAAATGAGGGGCGGGGAGCAGGACAGAGTGGTTAACATGCACTCTTTTTATTTCTTTCATATAGATAATGTTGTCTCACATTTTTCAAGCCTTCAATGGCTTAATCTATATATACAAGTTATATTTGTACGTGCAATGTCACGTGAGTTATGGCAAATTACCTTGAGCATGGCACTGTAAGTTTCTTCCAGAGCCGCCGTCCTAAGTGCGATGGCACGTACCTAATGCTAACCCTAAACCTGGCCAAAATTTGGATTCCACCTTCAAAATTCAAAACATTCAAGGATTGCTCCCAGATGAAATCTGCCAGGATGGACAGGTCACGCCGGGGACGGTGTCACCCTCGGTCCATCACAGGAGACAGGACCGGTCCTGAGGGACACAAGCACAGTTCTGTGTGACCCCCATGTCCTGCCTGTGTCCCCATGTGACCTGTGTCCCCCATGTCCTGTGCATCCGTGTCCCGTGTGTCCCCGTGTCCCCGCACGCAGTTGACACACAGGTGCATTAGCAGCTGTTGCTTTATTCTCCTCAGTAGCACAAGCACCGTAGGCAGAGGCATCCGGTGCCTGTCCCCATCCACGTCCCCGTCTGTATCCCTGTCCTTATCTGCATCCGTGTCCTTGTTCCAGGCCTGTTCCCTCACGGCCTCTTCATGGTGCTCTCGATGAACGACTCCAGCACAAAGATGGTCTCATCCACCTGGTTCTCACTGGCATCGATCCTAGGGGACAGACAGCGATGGGCAGCCCCCACAGGGGGTCCCCAATGCCCATCTCCATCCCTGTTTCCGTCCCCCTCACTTGTTGACGTTGCATTTTAGGGTCTCAAGCTGCTGCCGCTCGGGACCCGTGATCATCTCCTCGACCTCGTGCAGCTGCGCCGCCTCGGCGCCCGTGGCCTGCATGGAGGCCAGGATGGCCTCCACACGCTGGGACTTCTCTAGGAGCCTCCTAGGAGGGAATGTGGACGTGGCAGTGGCGGCTCTGGACCCACCATAATGGGCCACCCCCAGCCACAGCGCTCACTTGTTCTCCCGCATCTCGTGCTGCCGTCGCTCCATCAGGTTAGCCACGCTCTGGGGAAGAAACGGGTGAGTGCCCAGTACGGGTGTGTTGGGGAGCACTGAGGAGCTCCATGGGAGGACATGGGCACTGTCACTGCCACCCCTGTGGCACCACAAGGGAGGGGGCTGTGAGACCTGGACCCCGGAGCAGGAAGGAGCTCTGGAGGGACAGAACCAGATGAGCCCCCAGCCCAGGTGTATTGGGGGGCACCGAAGGACCCTACGCTCCCAAAAACCCAACAGAGGAACACACAGAGGACCGTGCCGCTGCCATCGGGATTCCTCGGGATTCACCTTGTAGCATCTGTGAAGCAGCATCCGAGCAGCGGCCATCACGTTCACCGTGTACAGGTAGAAGGTGCGGGACGGAGCGTGGTCCGGAGTCTTGGGAATCTCCTGTGGAAGGGCAGAGGGGCAGATGTGGTGGGAACCGAGTGGGGGTATCCCCTCCCCCAGAGGTGTCCCTATGTCACCTTCCCCGTAGGATTCCCCCTTCCCAAAGGGTTCCCTGTGCCCAGATTCCAGGTGGGATCACTTGGAAGTGCCCGGAAGTGCCTGTCACCTGGACAGCTGTTCCACCCAGGGAATCTCTGGGATCCCAGAGCTCCCTCACCTGTGGGGACACAGAGTTCTCCAGGATCCTGGAGATCCCTCACCTGCAAGGACACCAGGTTCTCTGAGAGCATCCTGTAGAGCATGTCCTTGGCTTCCTTGGCTGGGATCATGGCGAAATCCTCCACCTGCTTCTGCTCCAGGTGCTTCTTGCGCAGGAGCAGGCGGAATATCCTGGCACAGCGGGAGCCAAACCTGTGCAGGAGGAGTGGGATGAGGGAGGGACGTTGGAAGGGGCTGGGAGGAGCCCGGGAGGCTCCGGGTCTCCATGTCACCTCTCCTCCACGATGGACTCCAGCGTGGCCGTGGCCAGGGACACCAGGGCCTTGTGCAGGTCTGTAGGGGCTGAGGTCAAGGACAATTCGGGAGCTCGGGAATGTTTCTGGCCTGGGAACGCCAAGTTCCCCCCAAAGGATACTGACGGTGTAGGTGCCCCCGCCGCTGTCCCCCGACTTCCCCACGAACTCCAGCTGTGGGGAGAGACAACAGGGAAAAAGTTCAGGACGTCCCCCGAAGGAAGGAAAATACAGATTTTTTCCTTACAATCTGTAGTGAGAAGAGTAAGAAGATTTTAGGGAACAAAGATCTGTGACTTTAGCAGCCTAAAAACATGGACTGGGTCTTAGTGACCCTTCCAGGGGCTTTTGAACATCTTGAATATCTCTTAAATACCTTCAGTGTCAGAATTTTAGGCTGACTTTGAATGAAATCATTTTCAGTATTTTTCAAATAACTTTGGTATCTTTTAACACCTACAATATATTTTACATATGTCTCCAGTATCATCGATATTTGTTAAATAAGTTATATATCTGCTAAATAACTCAAGTATTCTTAAATAACCTCAGCATCTGTTAAATATCTTCAGTGTCTGTAAAACAATACCTGATAAATAATTTCAATATCTGTTCCATGTCTTTGATACCTGTTCAATAACTTAAAAAATCTTCAGTATCTGTTAAAAACCTTCCTTAACTCTCAGCAAATCCTGCTTTACCCTCAGACAGATAGAGAAACAACCAAGGAATCACGGAATTGACGGAGGCTGGAAGAGCCCTGGGGTCCCCCCAGCCCTGCGTCCAGTGTCCCCAGCCTCACCGGATCGTCGGCCAGGAGCGCCAGGTACTGGTCCAGCACCTGCTTCCCAATGTTGTACCCCGCAGGAAGAGATCGGAATATCTGCGGTGGAAAAAACAGAGAACATCGAGGGATTCCGAGGGATGCCAGCTTCCCAGAGGCTTCCAAGGACGCACCTCATTGGAGGAGAGCGGCTGCGTGTGGGATGCACCCGAGGCTGTGGTCACCTCGCTCATGCGCAGCATCGTCCGCACCACCTCGCTGCTGGTCTGTATTGGGAAAACCGGGAATTAGAGTGGGAAAAGCTCAGTTCCAGGCTAGGAACGGAGGTGGGAACCACAGACCTGGTCCATGCGGCTGGCCACGGCGCTGACCAGAGCCTGGTCACGGAAGTGCTGATGAAAGCGCTCCAGGTTGACTTGCCAGTAAATGCCGTCGTCTGGGGGAGTCTGGGGGGACCGAGGACAAAAAGTGAGGGGAAAGGGGGCAGGAAAACAGAGGGAAATGGGGCAGAAAACTGAGGAAAAGGAGCCACGAAACTCAGGGATGGGAGCCAGAAAAATGAGGAAAAACAGCCACAAAAAATGAGGAAAGGGGGACCACCTTGTTTCCCCAGAACACGTTTGGGAATTTGGATCCCACCCTTCCCATGTCCCGATTCCCAAGCCAGAGCACCGATGGCACCATCACTCCAGCATTCCCAGTACCTCTGAGGTTCCTCCCTCCTGCTTCTGCCTTTTCGCCTTGTGCTCCCCCTCCTCTTCCTCGTCACACGAGTGTCTCCGCTTCCCTTTCCCTGTCAACCCAAGACACTACTTCCCATCAAACCCATCACCGTGGCCTCAACACGTGGCTGAGTGCTTCCTGAGGCCCCCCAAGCACCAGGATCCCCAGGGCTCTCACCGACAAGGCTGAGCCGAGGCACGACGTACATGTCCTTCTCGGCAATGGCCAGGGCAGGTGCAGGGGGTGGCGGCGCCTTGGCGCCCCGAGGGATTTCCGGGACCATCAGGCACCTCTGGATGAAGTGGGTATCTGCCAGGCGCACAAACGTGCTGGACACTTCCGAGTAATCCATGGTTTTCCCATCTAGGTGGGAGGAGAGACACGGTGGATGGATTTGGGATGTTCCCGAGGCTTCGGAGAATGTGGTCGTGCCGTGCTCGCTGCCACGACCATGAGCACCCCACAGACCCTTTGGGACCACATTCACTAACCCAATCCCAAATCCCTATTTCTTAAGAAGCTTCCCACCCTCCGTGGTCTCCATCAGCCTGTCCGAGACCGGATCCTGGATGTTCCTGAGGCTCAGGAGTACACGGTGACACCATGGCCACCACCACAGCCTACGGTGCCTCTGGTCCCATTCACCAACTAAACCCGCTCCCAGATCCCATTTTTTTGAGAGAGGAGCTTCCTTCCCACCTTCCATGGTTTCAGTGAGGCGATCGGCGACCCTGGCAACGGCGCAGCTCATGGAAAGGTGCCCGTGGAGCAGAAGCTCCTCCACCAGCAGCTCCCCCGGGTCCCCGTAGAGCGTCTTGGCTGTGTAGATGTAGCGGGGGTAGCGCAGGATCCGCAGGATCCGCTCGCTCCGCGCCTCATATTCCACGGACCCCCGGGGCTGCACCTCATACCGCACTAGGTTGTGCTGGATTAGGACACAAAGGGCCTTTTTCACCTGTGGGAGAGAGTAGGAGGGTCGGACTCTGCCTTGTACGGGGGGGTAATGGCCCCGTCCCAGTCTTCCTGGGTGTTCCCTCCCTGCCCAGATCCCAGTCTCCCTATGGAGAATCAGAATTTCCCTGCTCCTTCCAAGATTAGTTTTTCAGAGAAATACAAGCCACCTGCTCCATTAAAATATCCCTCCCTGATTTATTAAAAATTCCTTGTCCTTTTCCAGGTTTTCCTCCAAATCTCCCCTCCTGGACCCCTCCCATCCCGTACCTGATCCGGGAGCAGCCCCGTGTCCCCCGCCAGGAGCCGCAGCGGCCGCGGTCCCGTCCGGAGCAGGGAGTTCCCGACTTTCTCCACGATCTCCCCGAAGTGCTCCTGGAGCAGGAGGGAGCAGAGCCGCAGCTCCGCCTGCGTCATCCCGGCGGCTCCGGAATCCCAGGAACGGAGCGGGCGGAAAGAACAGCTGGGGGACAGAGAGGGGACAGATGCTGACCCTGTCACAGGGGTCCCGTATCCCCTCCCGGGGGAGGATCAGCCCTGTCACACGGGTCCCGTATCCCCTCCCGGGGGAGGATCAACCCTGTCACAGGGGTCCCCGTTTTCCTCCAGGTGAGATTTCCCCCCCGCTCTCACCACCAGCTCTGGCCCAGCCCCCACCGCCGCCCTGAAAACGGCCACGTTTTGCGGCCACTTCCTGTGGCGCCACTTCCGCTGCCGCCACCCGGTTCCCCAGTGGGAGGCTTACACCAGGGGGCGCGCCGGCCGCTCCCCGCCCCGCGGAGCCGCTCTATCCGCTCACCCGCGCTGTCTGGACTAGGCGCGGAGCAGACGAGCTCGCCGGAAGCGCGGGGCCTCTCTGGGCCGCGCTCGCTGCCCCGGGAGGAGTGACGGCAACGGCGGCAGTGGGGGAAGATGGCGGAGGCGGCGGCGGCGGTGCCGCAGCACCGGTTTTTTTGCCACAGCTGCAAGGGCGAGGTCAGCCCCAAGCTGCCGGTGAGCCCCGGGCAGGGAGGGTCGGAGAGGGGGAGCCCCGAGCTGCCGGTGAGCCCCGGGCGGGGAGGGCCGGGGCGGGGAGCCCCGAGCTGCCGGTGAGCCCCGGGCGGGGATAGGGGCAGGGGTGATCCCCCAATCCCTCCCTGAGCCCCGAAGGAAGGGGCGACCTCCAGCCCCCGAAGTTGTTGCCATATGGAACAGGTGATACCCCCCCACCCCCCATCCCAGTTCTCAGACAGGAAAGGGACTGGGGGAAGCTCCTGTTCCTCATGGAAGGGGATAATCCCATTCCCATCCCGCTCCATGAGCGGCCCTTGCAGCGTCTGCTCCTCCGACAGGGTGGGAGTTGTCCATCTGCGCCTAAGTTATCTCAGTTCCTATTCCTTGGAACTGGGAGCATCCCAAATTTTTCTTTATTCCATGTCCATTCCACGCTGAAGGATCCGTTTTTTTCCTCCAGCATTCCCAATCCCACTTTTTAAGAAGGACGCATTGTCCAGTTCTCGCTCCAACCCCTCCATCCCCAAAACCTGGGTTTTCCTGGTGCCTCCATCACCTTCCTTGTTTATCCTGGGAGGAAAACTCCGGCCCTGCTCCCCGGGGAACACCAGGGAAGCACCTGAGATTTCATTTCCTGGGATTCTCCGCTGGCTCTTGCTCCAGTTCCCATTTCAGGAACCCCCCAGACTCCTGGCAGTGGAGGGACATGGCCCTGTGGCTCTGCCCAGGGATCCCACTGGGTGCTGCTCCCCATGGATTTGTGCTTGGAGAATCCGAACCCAAAACACCTTTTTGGCCCAAAATTTCCTGGTTTGGGTCATTGAGGGGGATTAGGGATAAGGGCATGGAAAGTGAGGCATTCCCAAGCAGAACTTCTCCTGCACCTCCCAACGCCCAAGGTGGAGATGTTGGGTCAGAGAATCCCAATCCCCTGGAAAGTCATCTGGAGACTTTCTAAGGAGACTTTATGCCTCTTCTCCATCCACATGGTATAAAGGAGGGTCTTTCCACGTGAAAATCCCTGTGGATTGAGAAGTGGAGCCTTGGAGGTGCCAGGGAGATTTTTTTTTTTTTCTTGCTTTCCACGTGAGGAATGTGGGGATGACAGGAGGGATATGGAATTGCACAAGGTATCAACCCAATGCTAGGGTGAAGAAGCCGAGTTACCCTGACTGGAGACAAGGGAAAAGGGGAAATTCAAATTGGGATTAGAGCCGTGGAGGAGGTGCTGGATGGAGCAAGAGCCGAGGAGAACTTCTCCACGGTCCCATTTGTCCCACACACCTTTCTTTGGGATTCCATTTGCATCTTTCCATCATTTTTGGGTGGGGATCACCTGGAAAGCCACCTAATCTAACTTTTCTGCCCGGATTTGGGATCAAGTCCAGGCTGGATGTGGATGTGCCGCACAGTTCCAGCTGCCTCAGGAATGATCTGAGTGCTAAGCAAATGCTCCTGGTGGGATTCCAGTTTGTTTTTCTTCTGGGAATCACAGACCGCCAGGCTGGAGGGGGGTCAGAGCCATGGGATGCCACTGGATTCCTTGGAAAATCTGTTTTTCTTTGTACCATGGCTGGGTCCTGCTTAGGGAACGAGATCCCTGTGCAGATCCCAGGATGTGAGCACCCAGGAGGCTCCAGGATCATCCACTGCATCCCTAAATATCCCCGGGAAAGCAGGGAGCTGATTCCAAGGCCCTGCAGGATCCCACACACCATCTGTTCCCGTTTCCTTTCTTCCTCCCTCCAGAGCTATTTCTCCCAAATGTCGTTTTTATCTCTCTCCAGCTACTAGGTGGGAAGCTGGGAATTTCCATATGGATTCCAACAGAAAAAATATTCCAAAGCTTTCTGGGAATGCATCAGCATCCCACCCCCTGCTGGTGATGGTCTGATCCAGGATTTGGATGGAGTTCCCACAAAATCCATGCCCAAAGTGTGGGGAACGTTCCATGTGCTGTGGAACAGGATGCAGGATTTTCAGGGATCTGGGAAGCATGGGGGAAGGAAAGAATGTTCTAATCCAGGGGGATTGGTTCTGGATGGAGATCCCACAAAAATCGGTGCTCAAAGTGTAGGATTTGGGAAAGCTCTGGCTGTGAGATGGGATCTGGAGAGGGAAGATCGGTGAGAGCGGATCTGTGGGGTCTTTTTGTTTTTTCCATGGTTTTCTCCAAATCGAAGCTGATCTGCAGCTCTGGGACAAAACTCTGGGAATGGGAATGGGGAAAATTTTTCTCCTTGAAAAGAATTTCGTTCCGTGCTTTTGCAGATCCTGCCAGTGGCTCTTTCACTCGCCAGTGCCCAAATTTCATGGGATTTGGTGTTATGAGCTGCTCGGGATCTAGGATCAGGAATCTTCCTGAAGGGGGATCTTTTCTTTAGAATTCCAAATATTTTGTGGCTAATCCCAGCTCACTTCTGTGTTCCCAGGAATATACCTGCCCCCGCTGTGAGTCCGGCTTCATTGAGGAAGTCACTGATGATTCCAGGTACCAGAGAATCCAGGGATATCCAATATCCAGGCACGTGGAGAGACAATGGATCAAGTAATAAGGAGATTTAGTGTGACAAATGCTATTTTAGCTCTCTTTTTTCCGGACTTTTTGCTTTGTTTTTACACCTTTTGGGGTTCTTTTTGTATACTTTTTTTTTTTAATGCTCTTTTTTGCTATTTTTTTGATGTATTTCCCCCGTTTTTTGTGGTTTTGGGTGGGTTTTTTTTTTTTTTGTTTTTTTTTTTTTAAAAAAAAGCCTTTTTTGGTTTTCTTGATATTTTTACCCTTTTTGGAATTTTTTTACCCTTTTTTTTCCTTACCGTTTTTAATATTTAGGAAAAAAAACCCTTTTTATTATTTTTGGTCTTTGCCCGTTTTTGGGGGTTTTTTTTGCCCTTTTTGGGGGGGATTTCAGGAAACAAAGGGGGGATTTGGGAAGCGTGGGGGGATTTTGGGAATGGGCCCTGCCCTCACTCTCCTCTTTTTCCCAGTTTTTTTGATGGCAACGCCCTGGACGACAGCCCCTCCTCGCAGTTTGCGGAGGTGAGTTTTCCTGCTTTTCCCAGTTTCCTTGAGGCGTCTTCCCCAGCAGCTCCTTTTCCTGAGAGTTTTCGGGAGACTGAAAATCGGCATTGGGACCCACCAGGGCTGGGCATGACAGGAAAAGGAGGATTCAGGGAAGAGCCTTACCCCAGCGCTGGCAGATCCTGGGATTTGTGTGGGGGTGCTCAGCCAGGCGAGGAGCTATTCACTGTCTCTCCCTGCCCCCAGATTTTCCAGAATCCATCAATTAAAGTCCAGACTCGTAGGAAATCCACTCAATCCTGGGCCGGAAATGGGGTCACCAAGCAGCCGGAATTCCAGTCTGGATCCTTCCTGTTTGCTTCCGTGCTCCGAGCATCCAGCTGGGTTCCTCCCCCTCTTCATCTGGATGCATTTGTCTTCTGACCCAAATTATGGCTTGGATATCACTTTGCATCCCAGAAATTCCCGAGTTTCAGGGAGATCCTGATCCCGTCTTCCCGCCCGTGGAGCTTTGTGCTCCGTAAGTTAAACTGGATTTGGGGATGAATAATAACTGGAAGTTCTCCCCAGGGTGTGGTTGCAGGCAAAGCTGCCATCAGAGCAGCAGGAGAACAGGAATGTTTATACATTGGTTTTTATTCCTTAATCCAAATGGATTTGTGGGAGAGGGTCTCTGCAGGGTCTCCGGGCTCTGGCTCTGAATTTCTGGGGGTTTTCCTGCACCCCTGGAGTGGTGTAGCAAGGAGATCCATGGATCACCCCCTGCTTACCCTCAGAGAGGCTGCGGGAGAGGAATTGGGTAAATCAGGGAGCAAGTTGGATTTAGCAGCACAGGATCTGCTGCAGGGGCAGGGAATGGCATTACCCACGTGGGCAGTTCCCACAAAACAGCAGTATGAGGGGCACAGGATTGGGTGACACCTTGAGATGTTCCTGGGGACACCCCAGGGATACAGATACCATCCTTCCATCCTTTCACATCTATGTCCTCCCCATGCCTGTAAGGCCCCTGAGTGATCCCATGGATTTGGGAGTGTCCAGTATTATTCCGCCTCAAATTCCAGCCCTTGGAGAGAGGGAGAGACCAACCCCACAGCTTCCAGATTTATTGGGATCCGCGTGGAGCGGGGATTTGCGGCGGGGGTGTTGCAGCAGCTCTGGATCCACTTGGGCTACGATTAAGCCTTTTTGCCAGACTTTTTTTCCCGGGATCCATGACAGCTGTGGGAATGTGCTCCGGTGAAGTGGACTTCGCTGCCTCCGCGTTCCCCCTGAGATGAGCACCGCAGCTGAGTGGGTATCATGTCTCCCGTCTTCCTGCTCTCCGCAGCTTTGGGACCACTTGGACCACACAATGTTCTTCCCGGATTTCCGGCCGTTCCTGAGCAGCAGCTCCCTGGATCCGGAGAGCCGGGACACGGAGAGGGGCCCCCCGGCCGAGCTCTGGGGGCCCAGTCGCCCCCCACGGCTGCCGATGCCTCGGAGGTACCGATCCCGTGGCAGCTCCCGCCCGGATCGCTCACCTGCCATTGAGGGGTGAGTGTCTTCTCCGGGGAAAACAGGAGATTTGGGGAGAAACCTGGGAAAATGGGATCCTGGCACTTCCTGTCAGCCCCCTTAGCACAATTCTGAGTCATTTTCCCTGTCCTGCTGCCTGGAACGCAGGGCATTCTCAGCACTCGCATCCTGGGAGGAGCTCCCATCCCCAATTCCTTTGTGCTCTCCCTCCCTTTTGGGAGCTTTATCCAGGAAATTTCCAACTGTGAGCCCTGTATCCGTGGGAACAGGATTCCCTGTTTTACTGCTTATTCCTTCTGCCACACTTTATTTATTTATTTAGATTGTTCTTTCCATGTTTTTCCCTGATTTTCCCTGTCCCAGTACCAACTCTTCCATTGGAACTCGAGGCATTCCCACTTCTCCCACCCTGGGATGAGCTCTCATCCCTAATTACTTCCTGCACTCTCTCCGTTTTGGACCTTTATCCAGGGATTTTCACAGTCATGAGCCATGCAGCCAGGCATCCGTAGAGCAGGAATTCCTGGTTTTCCTGCCCATCCTTTCTTCCACCATTTATTTACTTACTTAACTTGTTCTTTCTGTGTTTTTTCCTCCCCATGCCTCCTTCTTTAGGATAATCCAGCAGATCTTTGCTGGGTTTTTTGCCAACTCAGCTGTTCCTGGCTCCCAACATCCCTTTTCCTGGTGAGTAAAAACCTGTATTAGCCCAGATCCCACCAGTAACTACCAGTAACCTAGCACCTAGGGGCTGGTTTGGGACTGGGGGGAATTCCTGGACCATCCCATTGGCAGGAGCGGGATGCTGCACTCCAATCCTGGGGATTATGCGTGGGGACAGAGCGGCCTTGACGCTATCGTCACCCAGGTGAGGGGCACCTGTGCCGGGGGCAGATCCAGTGCCAGATCCCTGCTCCTGAGCATGGAATTTTTCCCTCTCCACAGCTCCTGGGACAGCTGGAAAACACGGGACCACCGCCGGCAGACAAGGAGAAGATCTCATCGCTCCCAACGGTGCCGGTGACACAGGAACAAGTCGGTGGGTGACTCCAATGGCACTTGGATCTTGGTATTTGACATCCTGAGCTCCCCATTCCCACTTTGTTGCCCGTGAAATTGGGCTGGAAACTGTCAGCTCCCAGGCTTTGCTGCTGCCATCTCTGGTGTTCGGTTCTCCCAGGAATCTTGGAGCTCCACTGTTTCCCAGAGTGTTTGGGGAGTCCTGGAATGTGCCATTCTGACTCTTCCCACCCCCATGATGGTTCTCCCATCCCAAATCCCTGTTTGTGCTCTCGACTCGTCCCTTCTTCCCTTTCAAACTGGCTCTCGACATATTCTGCTCTGGAAATGTCATGGAAAACTGCCAGCAGGGGCCTGGGAGTGTCTCGGAACAACCCTGGCTTTGCAATTGAAAATCCCGTGAATTTTTCACCCCAAGGATCCCTCCCCCTCCCAGCTGCTCCATTACCAGAACCCTATCCCCTCCATTATGGTTAAACCAGACGGTTCTACGCAGGATATTTTTATCCCGTGGTTTTACGCACCACTCTGTCCTCCTCTTCTCTGGGAAGCCAAGGACTAACTGGAATTCCATGTGTCTGAGCCCACGGAGCCCGAGCAGGCTAGGAATCATGAAATCTTGGAATATGGAAATCAGAAGGGACCCCTGGGATCGCCGAGGGAGCTCAGCTCCTGGCGGTGTCTGTGTCAGCATCACGAGCTGAGGAACAGCAAGAGAGGGAGTGGGATTTCAGCCACCTCCCATGGCTGGTGACACCTGGCATTGGGATCATCAACCCATATTCCAGGCCAGAAAGTTGTGGCAGGAATCCAAACATCCTTACTTTGATTTTGGGTTTGTTTTTTTTTTTTTTTTTTGGTTGATGGTGATGTACAGAGAACACCAGGAATTCTTTACATCCCTGGGGGTTGTGTGTGGATGGGTGGATCCCAGCTGGTGGAGCTCAGAGCTCATGTTCCCAGCAGGAATTCTTTGTTCCCTGGATGCTCCATCCTCTGTGGGTTGTGTCCTAGCCTGCAAATCCTGACGCTCATGTTCCTAGTGGGATTTCATTGATCCCTGGATGCTCCATCCCCAGAGGATTTTGTGTGGATGGATGGATGGATCCTGGCTTGTTTCTGGCAGGAATTCCTTGATCCCTGGATGTTCCAGATGCGGCACAAATGATCTGTAAATCCCAGAGCTCCTGTTGCTGTTGTGGGATCTCTTTGGTCCCTGGACACCCCATTCCCAGTAGACCCTATGCAAATGAGTCCCAAATACCAAAGCCTTTATTCCTGTCCCCCTGACCTGCGATTCCCTGTTTTCTGCAGACACGGGGCTGGAATGCCCGGTGTGCAAGGAGGATTACGCCGTGGCGGAGCAGGTCCGGCAGCTCCCCTGCAATCATGTCTTCCACAGCAGCTGCATCGTGCCCTGGCTGGAGCTGGTAAGATCCCAGAAAACCCACGTATCCCATGGGATAATCCCCCAGGATAACGGCTCTGTGTTCCCCGCAGCACGATACGTGTCCTGTCTGCAGGAAGAGCCTAAAGGGGGAAGATTCCACCCGACAAATGCCGAATCCTGATGCTTCCGACAGCCCGGTGCAGGAGCGATGGACTTTCTGACCCTTCTGGAAGGTTCTGGAGCGTTCCAGAGGGTTCCGGAGGCCGGAGCATCCCCGCTCGAGGTGTACATTGTCTGAGAATTCCAACAAACCCCCCCAAGTAGCAGGAATTAGGGGGCCCACCCTGTGGGATTACGGCACCAAGCGCTCTTCTCCTGGGAATTTATCCTTACGCTCCATGGAATTGCCTTGTTAGTCCTAAATTGGGAATTTTGGGAGTGATTTGATTTCATTTGATATCAGAAAAAGTTTTTTTCCAGTGGGGCTCAGTCTGGAGAGGGGTTCCAAGTCCCTCACAGCCTTCCCTGAAAAAAGGTTGGGATAAAAAGGGGATTTGTGGGATCTTCCTGCACTCCAGGAGATTGGAATTGTATCCACGAGGGATTTTATTGCCCCATTTTGGATGGAATACTTGGGGTCTATAAAATCATGGCAGGTGGAAGAAGGAAGGTTCTGGAGCCCTTCCGGAGGGGGGTTGGACCCTCAGGAGTCCCTGGGGCCCTGGAAAGGCTCTGGGGATGCTATGGTATCAGGAATGCACCGAGCAGGATTTTGTCTCATCCTGGACTATTTTTGGGGTTGATTCAGGGTTTTCTGACCCTTTCCCACATGCCTGCTGCCCCAGGTGTGTCCAAACCTCCCTCCACCCCCACGAGTCATTCCAGGCGGGAAATACGGACCACGTTGCTTATCCCTTGGGAATTCCCCCACCGCCCCCCGTAACTTAAGGAAACTCTTTATTTTTGCTGATTCTTTGGTTATTTTGAGAATTTTTTCCCATTTCTGTGACATTTATCCAGGTCTGAATCCTGGGAGTTATCCTAGTAGTCGTGGTATCCACTGACTGCCCTAGGGGGACATTGTGACCCCCATCCCTGGTGGGGAGTGACATTCCCAAACCCCTTGGGCTCAGTGGCTCCATATGCACATGGATTTAATTCCTGATTTTCTTTGCTCTTCCGTCCAATAAAGGCCTTTCTCAAGGAATTCCCCTTCCCAAGTCATCCTTGGAGCTGGGAAAGGGAGGCAGGAGCTGGGGTTCTCCTGGGTGGGGGGCAGAAATGAGCTCGGCAAAAGCTTTTGGGGAGGGAAAACCCCAATTTGCAGGATTTGTCTCCTAGGGAGGATATCCAAACACCTCCCACTCTGTTGGGACACATTGTCCCTGTCCCCCCTCCCTGCTCTGCTGGAAGCCCTTCTGGATACAGGGACACCCCAGTCCTGGGGCCGGAGCTGGGACAGGACTGCAGATCCACAGAGATTGGGAAAATCCAGCTGGATCCTGGGTTTACCCCAGTGCTTTTCCCTGTTACCCAGCATGTCCAGCTCCCCTGATGTGGATTTCTGGGGGGGTCACACCCACGCACTTCCCGTTTCCACTTCTTCCCTCTTCCACATAGTGCTGGAAATCAGGAATTCGTTCCCTGTGGTCCTGGATTTAACCTGGATTTAAGTCTGAAGCCAGAGAGGGCTGGGATTTGGATCTCCCCCATCCTTCTGTGTTGTATTTGGGATCAGTCTGGAGGTTTTTCCCTGGATAAAGAAGCATTCCTGTTCCCAGATCATCTGCATGCACGGGGATGCAGGACACGGCAGTACCGCAGGCCGGAGCTTTATTGCTGGAGCTGCTCCATTCCGGCTCACTCCCACTTTTCCCACTTCCACATGTGCCCCCAGACCCTCTGGCTCCACCCTCGGGCCACCAGCCTCATCCCTCTGCGTGCCCAGGAGTCCCGAGCCCCGGGATGGCCCCGGAATGTGTCCCAGGAGGTTCCGGAATGTCCTCCCGCGGCAGAGCTGCCACCTCAGTGCTCCTCGTCCTCCTCCTCCCGGGAGGGCTTCCGGTGGGAGAAGAATCCCAGCTGGAGGCAAGGGGAGAAGAGGAAGGGATTGGGGGAGTGGAAATGTCCTCCCTCGGGGGGACATTGACGCCTCCCCCTCGGGATGGCATCATGACCCTCTGAAGGCGACATTGTGACCCTCCCCCAGGGTGATATCATAGCCCTCCCAAGGTGATATCACGACCCGCCCCCCCCCCCCCCCCCCGGGTGGCATCACACCCCACCCAAAGCAGCATAATGACCCCCTCACCCTCCAGAGGCCAAGGCTGAGCAGCGCCAGGAGCAGGAGCCCCCCCAGGGCGCTGCCCCCCAGGATCCACAGGGACACGGGCACCCGCCTTCCCTGAAGCACTTCCAGCACCAGCTGCAGGAACACAGGGATTGGCAAGAGGAACAGAGAATTTGGGGGAGAAAATGAGGACTGGGGGAGAGGGGGGGAAACAGGGAATTTGGGGAGGAAAAATGAGGACGGGGGAAACAGAGAATTTGGGGGAGAAAACTGACTTGGCTGGAAAGAAGGAATTTCGGAGGAAAAGCCAAGGGTAAGAGGGGAAACAGGGATGGGGGTTAAAACAGGCATTGAGGGAGAACGGGGAATCTGGGGAGGAAAACAAGGATGGAGGGGGGAAAATGGGGAATTGGGGGCGTCCTACCTCCCTGCGCTGCGCCCCCTTCTCCAGCACCAACACGCCCCCCGCAACCCCTAGCCAGACACTGCTGACAATCCTCACACTCTGGAATTTCACCTGGATATGGGAAAAGGTGGGGGGGTCTGAGCCTCGTCCCCCACCCGGGATCCTCCTTGGAGCAGGGGGACTCCCTAATCCCCTGCGTGCCCCTGCTTTACTCACTCCACTGAAGAAGCTGTCATGGAGAGTGCGGAGGAGCTGGACAGAGACTCCCCCGCCGCGCTCCAGCCTCCCCAAGCGGCAGCTCAGCTCCTGGCACCAGGTGTTGGAACAGTCCTGGGGGGCAAAAATTTGGGGGGG
>NW_024580655.1:16674-25040 GCF_017639235.1 Corvus kubaryi
GGGGGGGGGGGGAGGGAAGGAGGGGGGGAAGACGCAACAATCCCTACCAGCCTGTCCACGTGCAGCAGGGCCTCAGGCGGCACCGGGACCACCTGTGTCCCCTCAGGGGGGGGGTTGCAGCACACAAGTGGCCTGGGGAGGGAGAGAGGGAGTTCAAAGGGAGGGCACAGGGACCGCCCTGGAACCCTCCTAAGTGTCCCCCATACTCACGTTGTCAGCCAGGACACGGGTGACAGACAGGATGGTGGCCTGGCGGTGGCCCAGTGCTGGTAGGGCCATGTGCAGTGTGACGTTCTGGATGGGGTAGCACCCAAAATTCTGCACCTGGAAGGGCGCACGATGAGCCAGGGCTCCCCTGGGTGCCGCTCTCCGGGCCCCCATCATCTCACCTTGACCGTGGTGGTGAACTCGGGGCCAGAGCTGTGGGTGAAGGTGCCAAGGGGATGAACCTCGTAGCGATGCAGGTCAGTATTACTGGGGGGGGGGCACACAGGAGGGTCACATCGTGTGTGTCCCCCTCTGTGATCCCCCCGCTCTGCCTCATGTTCTCCCAGCCCCACCTGGACAGGAACAGGTCAGGCTCATAGAGGATGGGGACAGAAAGCGTGACGACGTTGTCCTCTGGTGTTGCCTCGGTGCTGTCACTGGACAGGGAGGACACTCGGGAGGATCCCCAGACTCCACCCACACTCCGGGGGTGGGGCCCCTCCCCCGAGGGTTCAGCGCTCCCCCCACACCCCTACCTGGTGGCCTGGAGCATGACTTCGGCATGGTCCAGAAGGACGGAGCAGCTGAACTCCAGCTCCAGGGTGAAGGACACCTGGGGGGGCTCAGACGGGTGTGGTGGGGGTTTGGGGGGGGTCCCAAGGGGCTCATGGGGGTCTCAGGCGTCCTACCTTGGCCTGTGAGCGGAAGACGGGGTACCCGACACTGCAGTGCTGGCGGTGGCCCCCCAGGGCTGAGCACTCCAACTTCACCGTGCTGGGATCCTGCCAGGGGGACACGATGGGGGCCAGGACGTGGAGTTGGGGGACTTGGGGCACTGGGAGGTGGCAGCAATAGACCCCCACAGGGGGATACTGGGGGGGGGCCACAGCGGACCAGTGGAACCTGATCTCCCACCTAGGAGGGGTTGGGGACACGATGGACCCCCATGTCCCAAATGGAATGAGCTGGGGACATGGTGGACCCCCAGCTCCCACCTGGGAGACGTTGGGGACACAACATACACCGCTGTCCCACTTGAAATGGTTTTGGGGACCCAATGCACTCCAACCCATCCCACCTGGAATGGGTTGGGACAAGAATGACCTCGAGGTTCTCCAAAGACCTGGGTCTCCATCTTTGCCCTGGTGGGAGAGTTTGGAGGGGCTCCTCAGGAATTTGGGCCCACCCCCAGGCTGTACCTGGAGCACAAGACTGGAGAAGTGGAGGTTCCCGGGCAGGTGCAGGCACAGGCTGGCATTGTAGGCATTCTCCTTCTGGTTCTCCAGCTCCACCTCCACCAGCATCCGCCTTCGGCCCTTCCGCAGGATGTGGGGGCTCTGCCTGGAGGCCGGGGGGGTCACAGGGGATCCCAGGGACGCCATGAGGACACTGGGGGGACACTGGGGGTACCTGGAGCCCACAATGTCCGTGGTGGCCTTGAGCACCAAGTCGGTGACACACTCATCATCGTCCCCACAATCCTTGAAAAATGGGATCTGGAAGGAGCCAGGGGTGATCCTGGTGTCTGGGGATGATCCCAGTGTCCAGAGACACCCCTTCCAGTACCCACCAGTTTACGGATGGTGGTGGGAGATGCCTCATCCAGCACCGACCTCGCAGCTGCATCCAGGGCCCAGGTGAGGGTGAGGCTGAGGGGCCGCAGGTAATCTGAGGTGTCCTGCAGAATCAAGGGATCCCATCGGCCTCATTCCAGTCAGACCCTGGGAATGGGGGGCGGGAAGAGCCCTCCCATGGGGCAGGGAGGAGTCCTGGGGCTGACCAGGACGTGGAAGGGGACGCGGATGCAGCTCTGCCTTCCCAGTGGGAACTCAATTCGGCGCTGGAGCAGCCGGCGGGCGCCCGAGTCAAAGGCAGCACGGGATCCTGGGATCCGCTCCTCCAGGGATACGTTGTACCGGAGATCTGGGGGATAAGGGAGCGGGTCAGGGACCAAGACACCTGTGGGAGTGGGTGCACCCCACCCCAGGATGCTCCAGTGGGACTCCAGGGAGGTCCTGAGATGCTCCAGGGACACGCTGGGCTGCACCAGTGAGGCTCCAGGGAAGGTTCAGATGCTCCAGGATGTTGTGGTGTGCTCCAGTGGGGCTCCAGGGATATGAGTGCTCTGTTGATATTCAAGGCACACTGCAGGATGCTCCTGGGAGATTCCACGGCCACCCTGGGATGCTCCAGGGGTGGTCCAGGATCACCATATATACAGTCTGGAAAGATTAAGGGAATGCCCGTGGGACACTCCAGGGACATCGCGATCCTGCAGCAACACCCTGGGATGATCCAGGGCCCTCAGGATGCTCCAGAGATGCTCCAGGAATTCTCCAGGACACCCTGAGACACTCCAGGAATGTTCCAGGGACACTCTGGGACACTCCTGGAATGTTCCTGGAATGCTCCCAGGTTCTCTAAGGATCCCACCCTGGGATTCTCTGGGGACAGCCAGGGATGCTCTGGTAATACCCTGGGATGTTCCAAGGATGCTCCGGGACCCTTTGGGATGCTTCTGGGATGCTCCAGGGACAGCCGGGGATGCTCCAAGAATGCTCCAAGGACCCTGCGGTCCGCCATTGCCAACACTCACCGATATCCATGTCCACGGGGTTCTGTGTGCGTGTCTCGGCACGGAAGCAGATCCGGGCCCGGAGGCAGACAGCGCTGGAGCCGCTGCGCTGGCAGTTCCGTCGTGTGACACTGACAGCCGCCGGCTCCACAGACATCCACGCGGACACCTGCACGATCCAGCGGGACCTGAGGGACACAGTCACACCTGAAATCTCATCGGGATCATGTGGGGACAGGGACATCCACCCTGCCCTACCCTGGATCTTGTCACAGGGGAAACTGAGGCATGGAGAGCCTTGGGAGGATCCCGGGAGCATCCCAGGTTCCCACAAGAGGAAACTGAGGCAGGGAGTGCCTGTCCCCCCGAATGTCCCCATAACCCACATGTCACTATTCCCGGCGTGTCCCTGTCCCCGGGGTGCCCCCATCCCCCCATCTCCCTGTTACGGATGTGTCCCTGTCCCCCGCAAGTCCGTGTTCCCTGGGATGTCCCTGCCCCCCCCCCGGGATGTTTCTGTCCTTCTCCATGTCCTTGTTCCCGGGGTATCCCTGTGGCCGGGGTGTCCCTGTCCCCGATCCCCTGACCCCTACTCACCGCAGCACTACAGCCGCACCCTGCGCCCCCACGGCCACGTCCACCAGCCCGTCCCCGTCCATGTCCACCCGTCCGTCCACGCTGATCCCGAAATACCGGAGGCTCCACCCCAGCGCCGCCGCCTCGATGCGCTGGGAACCAGCGTTGTGGCATCGCCACTGGCTCGTACAGGGTTGTGCTCACCGCAACCGTGGCACCCAGCCCCTCCCAGCGCTCCCAGCGCCGTCTCACCTGCTTGTACTGGGGCAGGAGGGTGCCCGGGGCGCCGTGGAACACGTAGAGAGCCCCGCGGTGCCCGTCCTCCAGCGGAGCTCCCACCACGGCTCCAGTCAGCCCGTCCTGGCTCAGGTTCGGCACCGCGCCCAGGGCGGAGCCGAATCTGGAATCCTGCGGCCTCGGCTCGGGGTGCAGCGACCCCGCGGGGATCAGGCGGTCCTGGGAGGTGCGGAGGGGCCCTCGGTACCCCCAGGGGATAGGCACCCCCTCAATCCCACTGTGTTCCCCCGACCCCCTCAAATCCCCTCAGTCCCTTGCATCCCTCCAATCCCTCAGCATCCCGCTGATCCTCCCAATCCCCTGCCCGCAGAGCACCCCGATCCCTCTGTCTACCCCAGCTCCCTGCCCCTCTCACCTGCCCCCTACCCAGCCCTTCACCTGCCCCACACCGTGTAGCTACCTCCCCACTCGACCCCTCCAGGCCCACACCTGCCCTCTCACCTGCCCCACACGGTACACATAGACCCTCCCCGTCTCCCTGCTCTGGCCCCCCAGGTAGGTGGGTGCTGCCACCAGCAGAAGGTCACTGTCCCCATCTCCCTCCAGGTCCAGGGCCAAGACCTCGCTGCCGAAGTAGGAGCCGATCTGGGGATGCAGGGGGCTGTGAGGCTGAGAGGGGGTGGGGGGCCCAAACTCCCCCCAAAGACCCTCAAGGCCCCCAGCCGCCCCCCACCTGCTCCCCCATTAGTGCCTGGGCCACCGTCACGGTCCCTGTGGGGTCCAGCTGGAAGAGGACAACTTTGCCCTTGTGCTGGAATCGAGGGGCTCCAGCCACAAACAAGCGCTGCCCCCCCGGGAGCTGCAGCGAGGACACGGAGTACCCTGGGGGGGGAAGCAGGGTCAGCGGGGGGGACAGCCCTGGGGAGACAGGGTCCCCAGTGTGTTCCTGGGGCACCCCAAATATACAGGACATGGAGCACCCCTGGGACATGGAGCATTTCTGGATCACCAAGCATCCCAAATATCCATCACATGGAGCATCCCCACTTCATCCCTGATCTCCAGGACATGAAACATCCCTGATTCATCTCAAATCCCAAGGATATGGAGTATGCCTGGCTCACCTCACATCCCTCGGGACACCCTCATCCCTTGGGATCCCCCATACCCAGATATGCTGCATGGTTCTTCAGCTCCAGGGGGAATTCCTCCTGAAACGCTTCGCGGGGTGGGACAATGCGTCCACGCTGGCTCTCCTCCAGCACACCGCCCTCCCAGTCATAGGCTCCCACCATTCCAAAGAGGATCCCATCCTGCCAGGATGGGTGGGACATGTCACCCTGGGGACACCACAATGCCTCAGTGTCCCCGACCCCCACCGATGTCACTCTCCCATCCCAGGACACTCAGCAGGGCTGGGATGGGCTGAGGATTATTTTCCACCTTTCCCAGTGGGATCACCTCGAGGCGATGGATGGAGAAGCCGATCTGGGACATCTCCAGCTCAAAGGCGCTCTCGTTGTCTCCATGGGTGCCTGACCGGGGCAGGAAGGACACTCTGTTCCTCCAGCTGTGCTTCCAGCTGGAATTCCCAGCCCTTCCCGGGATCCCAGCCTCAAGCCGGCACCTTCCAGGCTGAAGATCCGATCTCCCAGAGCATCCACAATGTCACTGAGGGCAGCCTCATCTGTGACATTGAAGAAATACTTCTCATCGGGGTCGCTGGCGATGGACTTGATCTCCCGGATGAAATCCTCGGGATCCTGCTGCCGACGCAGGTAGTGCCCCAGGACCTAAGGGAGGGACAGGGGTCAGCAGGAGCCCGCCCCGGGGTTAAGGGGAATGCAGGGGTGCGGCTCGGTGGGAGGGGCCTCACAGCGATGGCGTAGCGGGTGACATTGTGCCGGTCACACTCCGCCAGCGCCGCCGGCAGCTCGTCCCCATCGTGGGACTCTCCGTCCGTCACCACCAGCAGCAGCCGCGTGGCCCCCGGGCGCCCGCCTTGCGCCGGGCTGAAGGACTCTGTGCTGCAGGAATGTGGCTGGCAGAATGAGCCCCTCTTCCATCCCCATCCTAATACTCTTCTCAATCCTGACTCTGCTCCCAACCCTGACCCTGATCTCAACCCCAACCCTGATCCAGATCCCAGTCCCGATCCTGAGCCCAATACCAACCCCAACCCCAGTCCAAATCCTGACTTGATCCCAAGCCTGATACCAATTCCAATACTGATCCTTATTCAAATCCTGATCGCAACCTAGACCCTAATCCCAATTCTGATCCCAATCCCAGCCCCACTCCCTCTCCCAATCCCAATCCTGATCTCAATCCTGACGTCAGTCCTGTCCCCAATCCCGCCCCCATTCCCAATCCCGCTCGCATTCCCATTCCAGAGCCCACCATGCCTGCCGGATGGCCATGGCCGTGCGTGTCTCCCTCCCCTCCTGACGCGTCAGGTTCCGGGCGGCCTCAAGCAGGCGCTGGGCCGTGGGGTGCTGCCCCAGTGCCCACTCCTGCACCAGCCGCTCCCCATACTGCAGCACCCCCACCTGAAACAGGGAGAGTCAGAGCCAGAGGGAGCCCCAAATCCACAGGGACATCCCTCAAATCCCCAGAGTGCTGCCCCGGCATCTGCTCCTGCACCACCCACTCCCTGTATGGCAGCCTACCTCACATTTCAAACGGGGGGAAACCTGAGCCAAGGATCCCCCCAAATCCACAGGGAGCTCCCCCAGATCCCACGGGAACCCCTAATCCCTGGAAAAGGGCACTTTTGGCCCCTCCAAAGCCATCTCCAGCCGGCATAGTCCTGGGGACAATGACGTCGCCCCAGGGTGGCATCTCCACAGGGGTGGCATCACCCCGGGACAATGGCATCACCTTGGGGAAAATGGTATCACTTTAGGGGTAGCACCATCCCGGGGGTGGCATCACCCTGGGATAATGGCATCACCCCAGGGACAGTAACATCACTCCAAGGCTGGCATCACCCCAGGGGCAACAGCATTGCCCTGGAGACAATCATCTTGCCCTGAAGACACTATCCCAGCCTTGGGGACACCGTGGTGGCCAAGGTACCACGCCCTGACCTGGGTCTGCCCAGGACCAATGAAGAAGCGTCCCAGGATGTTCCCAAGGAATGCCTGCACCTCCTCCCAGGGGTAGATGCTGTTGGAGCCGTCCAGAACCAGGATGATGTCCATGTAGGTGGAACAGCCTGGCAGGGAACACGGTGACACCAGGATGGCACATCTGAGTACATCCCAGTACGTCCCACCCTACTCACGCTGTGCTGTGGGTGCAATGGTTCCCACAAGCTGGAGCTCCTCATTGAGTTGGACACAGCGGCCAGAGCTGAACACAGAGGTGCCACATTCCTGGGACCAAAGTGGGGCGCATGCCTTGGGGGGTGACATGAGGACACAACAGTGGGTGATGTCCATCTCCCTCTTCCATCCCCTGCCATGCCTCAGTTTTCCTCTGTGGACGCTCTTCTTACCACAAATCCACCATCCTTGGAGTCCACCAGCGTCATCCCAAGGTGTCCAGCGCTGCTGCGGAGCCACGGAGCCACGGCCCCTTGAGGACATGGGGACAGAAGCAAGGTGAGCACCGTGGGGCCCCCAGGCCTCACCGGTCACAGCCACACCCCCCCCCCGGTACCGAGGCTGGCTTTGGCACAGGAAGAGTTTTGGAGTCCCACGCTGCACTTGTAGATGTCACCTTGACCATTCCCATCCCAAGGGGCTCCCACCAGCAGCCTGGAGGGACAAGGAGGGGACACAGAGAGGGATACGTAGTGGACACCGGGGATGTCATCACCCCCGCCCTACTCCAAGCCAGCCGCCACGTTTTGGGGGCACCGTGCCAGGCCCTGCCGCCCACACCGTGGCACCGAGGCCGCTTCCGTCTGTCTGTCCAGCCGTCTGGCCACAGCCTCCTGCTGCTCTGGCCCCTGCCCTTCTGTGCTTCCCCTTCTCAACCTCAATCTCCTCCCGCCCTGCCTCAGTTCCTCCTTCCCAAACTCACTTCTCCTGCTTCCCACCTCAGTTTTGTCTTCACACCTCAGTTTGCCCCTCCCTTCTCCCCTTTTTTGACTCAGTTTCCCCCACCCACCCTCAGTTTCCCTCCTCCCCTTCTCAGTTCCCTCTTTCCCATCTCACTGCCCCCTTCCTGTTTCCCCTTTCCTACCCCACTTTCCCCTTTCCTACCTCACTTTCCCCTTACCTACCTCATTTTCCCCCTCCCTGCTTCAGCTTCCCTTTCCCCACCCTCCTTCTCCCCTTCCCACCTCAATCTCCCCTTTCGTGCCTCACTTTCCCCTTCTCTCCCATCTCCCCCGGGTCCCCTCGGGTATCACTCACCACTTGTTCCCATCGCCCCCCCCACTGCAGCACCCGGTACCCAAACTGGGACTCGGGGGACCCCTGGAAGACCCGCGGCTGCCCCACGTCGATGTTGAATCCCTCACAGAGTCCTGGGGAAGTGACGGAGGGTCCTGAGGGTGGGGAGGGCAACCCGCACCCATCCAACGGCACCCGGGAGGGGGATTGGGGTGCCCGGCGCCCCACTGGGGGGGGAGGAAACTGCGGGGAAGAGGGGAGGCACCCCATGGAGAACCCCCAGCACCCCAAACACATCTCTGCCACCCAAATTAAGTCCCTAGCCCCGACCCGAAGCCCCGCGGTGCCCAGCGCTGCCCACGTGCCTCAGTTTCCACTGCGGCGGGGAGCGTGGGGGGGCCCCAATGGGTCGCAGACAGGCGGGGGGG
>NW_024580655.1:25140-30980 GCF_017639235.1 Corvus kubaryi
AAAAAAAAAAAAAAAAGAAGAAAAAAGATTTTCCATTAAAGCCGGGTTTTAGCTCCTCTTACGGGTTCCCCTTCCCACCCTCACCCCAAATCCAAGGAGATTTAGGGGTCTTCTCCCTCTAAAAAAGCTCCAAAATATATTGGGCGGGGGCAATGACCAAAGCCGGCCTGGTTTACCCCAACCTTTCCCCCCCCCCCAGACATTCAGCGAGGGGGGGAACCACGCGTGGCTGCACTCAGATTAATGAGTACCCGGCTCCGCACCCTCCCTCCTTCTCCAACAGTCCCAAAACACCCCGAAATTGCCCAAAAACAGGGGACTGGGGGAGGGGAGGGGGGGGGCTGTTACCTGGGAGCAGGAAGAGCGCCAGAAGCATCCCCCGGCTCTCCGTGCCCCACATCGCCGTGCTGCAGCTCAAAGGTGACTCTGGCTCCAGCCGGGACAAAATCCCGGGGTTTTTCCCCTTTTTTTCCCCTCTTTTTTTCAGTATATTTTCCCTCCTCCTTCATCTTCAATTGGCTGCTAAAAATAAATGTGGTTTTGGAGGGGGGGTGGGGGGCAAAGAGTTCGGGAAAAAAAACAGGCGAGGTGGCACAAACAGGAAAAAGGGGAGCGGGAAGAAGGGAGGAGGTGGGTGCAGGATTTTGTGGGGGGCGCCGGGCGTTCCGGGGGCGCTGGAAGGGGATTTTTCACTTTTCCTGGCAAAATGGGGTGGGAAAAGCGTGTGTCTCCCCCAGGGACCAAACCACACAGAGGTGGCAGTGGCACTTGGATCTTCCCCATGGGGACCGTCAGGAGGGGGATTGGAATAAGGGGTCTTTGGAGTCCCCGTTGGGCTCTGGGTGGGGTTTGGTTTGGGCTTGGGTGGATTTTGTGTGGATTTAGGTGGATTTTGGATTGCCACGTCCTCCGGGTGACACTGCCACCTCCCGGACTGAGATTTTGAGTGGGTTCGGGAGGAAAAAAAAAAAAAAAAAAAAAAAAAAAGGGAAAAAAATTCAAACTCTGCGATTTAGGACAGAGGCAAACTTGTGCTGCCAGCGGCTGTGGGATGGGCTGGAAATTTCGGGGAAAAAAATAAGGAATGAGGAGAAAAACAGACAAACAGCGACTGTGCAGCCCCAGCTGTGGCCACGGACGGCCCCGCCCAAGTAGGGCCCCACCGGCATAGGTAGGGCCCGCCCAGATCACAGGGGAAACTGGGGCACAGGGGGAGCCTCCTCCCACTCCAGATTCTTTCTCCTTCCCAATGCCCAAACGCCACTGGACAACCCAAATCCCCCTCCAAAATCCCTCTGCCGCACCTTACACACCACAACTTCCCCCCCCCAAACCTCCCCGGGGCAGCCCCTGGGGTGCAGAAAGTTGGAGTCCGGGCTCAGCCGGGGCAGGAACAGCAACGCCGGAGAGACAGGATGGGAATGGGATGGGGCAGGGAAGGGACTGGGTATCCCCTCTGCCCACCCTTTGACCCCCGGGAAAAATAGGGATGTCCCCTACCTCCCAGCTCCAGGGCTTCTCCAAAGTCCCCTGAAACCACGGGAGGGTCCCAGCCCAGTGCCCCCAGTTCAGCCCAGTACTCCCAGTCCAGCATTCTCAGCCTATCCCAGTGCCCCCAATCCAGCATTCCTGCACCTGGGATGGGGTAACCCTGGATGTACAGACAGATGGGAAATGAGGTGCTGGAGAGCAGCTGCAGGAAGGGCCCTGGGGTTGCTCGTCAGTGGCCAGTTGGGTCTGAACCAGAAGTGTCCTGGCAGCCAGGAGGGACATCCATGTCCTGGGGGGCAGCAGGCAGGGATCCAGAGGGGACTGACCTGCTCTGCTCTAGGCTGGGGCAGCCTCACCCCCAATCCTGGGGGTAGTTTTGGGCACCGCAACATAAAAAAACCATTAAATTACTGGACAGTGTCCAAAGGAACAACACAAGGATGGGGAAGGGTCTGGAGGGGCCACACAAAGAGTGGCTGAGGGCACTTGTGTTGTTTCAGCCTGGAGGAGACTGAGGGGAGACTTTGGGAATCTGCAGCTCTGATCTCTGCCCCCTGTGACCAGGGACAGGACCCGAGGGAACAGCTGAACAGGCTCCCCAGGGAATGATCACAGCCCCAAGAGCTCCAGAAGTGTTTGGACAACACTCTCAGGGTGGGATTGTTGTGCTGTCTGTGCAGGGCCAGGAGCTGGACTCAGTGATCCTAGTGGGTCCCTTCCAGCTCGGGATATTCTGTGACTGTATGATTCCCAGACCACCCCAGTGTCCTGCATTTCCCCAAATCTCAAGACACAGGGACTGGAGGCTGCTGCACTTTAATAATTAAATTAATTAATTAATTACACTGACACTGTGGGATCCCCTGGAACACTTCCCGCCCATCCCAATTCCCACAGGGATATACACTGCTCCAAAGCCTTTAACGCCTGGTTTTCCCAGGAAGAAGCCTTTGGCACAGCCCAGATGGGCCCAGGAGTGCACGGTGTTTTGGTATGGAGCTCCCAAAAAATCTTCAAGAGGATATTCCTGCTCTCCCAGGGACAGATACAAGGATAATCTGCCTCTGGAATTAAATAATTCCCAGTTCCCAGTGTGTCCCTGCGTCCAGGGCTTAGTAATAGGCATCAAAGCTGGGCTGGGGCCACACACAATCCAGTGTCACAGAATCCAGGGAAAAAGGGAATTCAGTGAGGCAGCAGCGCCAGGAATACTGGGTGCAGGGAATCCCGACAGAGAACCAGCCACACTCTGATTTATCCCAAAAAACGCCACTGAACAGGGTATCTGGGAAGGGAAGTGCAGCCGAGGTGGATCTGTGTGGTTCTGGGCAGAGGAAGGGAGGTGGATCTGCTGGGAAGCACTCAGGTTGCCAAGTCCCCTCCGTGTTCTCCGACGGAGAAAAATCCATATGGGAATGCTGGGAGTAATCCTTCAGCTTGGTGCAACTCAGTCCAGTCACTTCTTTCCCCCAGGCTTTCAGGGAGGGTTCAGGAGGGCAAATTCCTGCCGAAATCTTCCCTCAAAGCCATGGATTTATCCCTGACACCCACTCTTCCCATTCCCCTCTCCCTGCACTCGGATTTCTTTTAAGGCAGGAAAATTGTCCAAACGATTTGCAGTTGGATACACTATCCGGCACTGGAACCATCACAATGCCGTGGCTTCACATCCACCCCACCACCCCAAAAACCGTGAGAAGCCCCCAGCGATCCACATTTTTCAGCCCCAAATATTCCCCGCTAGTCGGCTCCATGTTAAAGGTGCTTCCCAGACAGAAAGGGGGAATGTTGAGCCTCTAAAATTGCTGGAAAAGTCAATGGGAAGAAACACATTTCGGGAGCTGATGTCGCTGTGGGATTCAACGTTGTATCCAATGCTGGAACCTTGTGGCTCCAAGGAGTCAGGAATGATGGGAATGGAATGAGCCAGTCAGCTCCGGAGGTGTCACAGCCCCTGGGATAAGCCCCCAGGATCCCCAAACATCCCAAGGAGGTTCCTGGAATAATTACGGCTTCAGTTTGAGCCAGGGATGGAGGATGGTGAGGATGGAGAGCACGGAGGAGGTGAGGCCACAGAATGCCACGATTCCTGGACTGCTCCGGCACAGCCCCAGCTTTTCCAGCGGGATCACCAGGTCACAGGCATTCCGGAGCAGGTCCAGCAGTAGTGGGGGGTTGTCCCGGAGCACCTGGAGCAGGAGCTGCAGCTGGAGCTGCAGGTGGAGCCGGAGACGCTGGATCCTGCCGTCAGCCTGGAGCTGGGGCCTGTTTTCTGGGCTCTTCCCGCGCTTCCTGGCCACCTCTGTGCGCTCCAGCAGCACCCGGATCTCGTAGGCGTCCCGGCTCAGGTTCACTACCAAAGCAAACAGGTAATACCTGGGAAAAACAGGGAACAGGGATGAGAGAGTGGGAAACCGCGGCAGCAGAAGCCTCTGGCCACTCCCAACAGCCACAGAAATGCCTGGGGGGGTAGAAAAGCCATGTTCAGCAGGCAGGAACCTGCTCTCCCATGGGGATTCCATTCCCTGCCCTCACTCAGGATTTCCATTGCCCAGTCTCCCTCAGAAAGCCTTTTCCTGACCTCCTTCAGAAATTCACTAGTTGCTCTCCCTGGATGAATTTCATTCCCTGCCTTCTCTTGGGGAGCTCATTGCCTACTCTCCTTCAGTAATTCCACCCCCTGTCCTCTCTTGGGAATTCCATTCCCTATTCTCCCCAGGGGAATCCCATTCTCTGCTCTCCCTCAGGAATCCTATTCCCTGCTCTCGCTTGGCAACCCCACCTCCCTGCTCTGCTCACCCGACAGACCTGAGGACGCTTTTCCAACCTTCCTTTCACAAATGCCCCACCAAATCCAGACACCTCTCCCCACACACCTGAAGGACCTCTGGCTCCACTTGTCCGTGTCAAGGCCAGGCAGGATCCCAGTTTTCCCGGCCCACAGGACGTTGTCACAGGCCAGGAAGAGGGCGCGGTTCAGGTGGGACAGGGTGAGGCAGAAGCGCAGGACAGGGTCGGGTAGATGCAGCGAGCGCTGAGCCCCCCCCAGGGCCTCGGCCGAGCCCCCCAAGCGCAGCACTGCAGGAGGGGGACACGAGGGGGTCACCGAGAGTTTCCGGATCCCCAGAGCCGCCCTGTCCCCCCTCAAAACTGCCCTGACCCCCCCCACTCACGCTTGCGGCCCAGGCTCAGATGAGCCTCCAGGTGCTGGAGGCGGCTCAGGGTCCCGGAGCTGCCCCCGGAGCCGTTCCCGGCGCGGATCAGCGCGGCCCCAGCCAAGGCACAGGCGTACTGGGCGGCCCTGGGGACAACGAGAGAGTCAGGAGGGGGCAGGGGGCACTGGGGACATCACCCCGGCGCCTCGGAGCCCCCTTCTCTGGGCTCTAAGGCATCCGTGACGGCCCACCCGCCGCCCCGGGACTTTGGGACCCCCGTGATCCCCCTCCCCGGGCTCTCCGTGATCCCCGCTGCTCCCGTGACCGCCCCCTCCGAACCTCCATGACCCCCTTGCCCCGCACCCCCCCCGTCTGCCCGCTGGGCTCCAGAAGCCGAGGCTGCACCTGAGGAGGCGCTCCCGGGCCTGGCTCTGGGCGCTGAAGCGCACCCAGGCCTCCATGGTGGCGCGGGGCCACACCGGGCCCGGTCCCGAGCGCGACCCCGGTCCCGAGCCCGGCTGAGCGTCACTTCCGGGAGCCGCCGCGGCTCGTTCCCATTGGCTGTGAGAGGATCCGCCCGCTCCTACCAAAACAGAGTCCAGGAATGGGCGACAGCCGCAATCTCCGCCTCTAAATCTGTGTCGAAGAGTTTGATTGGTTTCTTTTGTCATTAATTGCTCCTCCTGATCAACAAGAGTGTGACTGCCATCCCGTATCCCCATCTCTGCTCTTTTGCGCTTCCTGCATTTTGATTCGTTTGTTCCCGTGTCACCGTGACAAGCCCCGCAGCGCGATTGGACAACGGCCGCTAATCCCCGCCCCCTGACGGCCCCGCGACCACACACCGCTATTTGTGTCAGTGGGCGAGTGCGCCGCGCCCTGTCCCCGCCCCGCCAGCCGCGCACCGCGTTGTGATTGGCTCGCTGCTTCTCTCTGCTCCGCCCCCTCGCCGAACCGGCGCTTCTATTGGGCAGCTGGGCGCGGAGCGGCGCTGATTGACAGCGCGGCGCTGGGGAGGGAGCGCGGCTATGGAGGCGGTGCGGGCGCAGCGGCTGCAGCCCGGGGTGGGCGCGGGGCCCCGCGGGGCCCGGCCCGGCCTCACCGGAGCCCCTGCAGGGCTCGGACCGGCAGCGGGAACGGGGTCGGGGCTGGGGCCGGGGCTGGGGCTGCCGCCGCCGCCGCCCCCGCTGGGCC
>NW_024580655.1:31380-36054 GCF_017639235.1 Corvus kubaryi
ATGGTTTGGGTTTGAGGTAATTAATTAATTGACAGTGCAATGGGAGGTTCTGAACCTCTTTTGATTCTGGGAGTGCAACTTCCTAATTCCACCCCCACTCAATTCCCATTCCTGGTGATCCACGGGCTGTCGGGATCCTGGGAATGTCCCGACGGTGGCTGTGTGTCCCCAGTTCTGTCCCACTAAGGCTGAGGCGCGCCGCAGCGCGGCCAAGATCGCGCTGATGAATTCCGTGTTCAACGAGCACCCTTCCCGCCGGATCACTGACGACTTCATCGAGAAGAGTGTCTCCGAGGCCCTGGCATCCTTCAACGTGAGGATGGGGATGAAAAATCCTGGGAAAAACCTCAAATCAGGGGATTAGAACTCCTTGGTGGGAGGGGGGGATTGATGGAGTATTAAGATTTTAAGTGTAGCTTAATTCCCATTCTTCTACTCTTTGTGCTGCATTCCAGGGTGGAATAACGAGGCTGAGGTGTGGATTTTCCTGGCCCTTCTGTGACTGGGTTGTCACATCCTAGTTTTCCTTAAAGCAAAGATTTTCCAGGAATTTTAGTTTCTATAACGGGGAGCTTTGCACTCTCATTTTCCTGCTCTGATTATGTCGGAGGGAATTCTTGCCATGCGGCCCACAGTGCTCTGTGGGCTCCAGGATGTTGTGAGAGCCTTGGAATCAGTGCAGGAAAAATCCTGTTCCCAGGGGATTCATTGCTCCAGGAGAGCCAAATGTATCCAGGTGCTGTCCCAAATTTGTCCAGGGAGTGCCAGAGTGGCCCATGCCATGCGGTCGCAGCTGGATTAGCTGGATAAGAGTGTGACACCTCAGCCTGTGCTGGCATCAGGCTCTCCTCTGGGAATTCCAGGAGTGGGGATAGTGTAGCGGGAGCAGGTCCGGTGGGAATGGCAGCTCCTGTCTGGAATGTCTCTGCAGGGCAATCGAGAGGAGGCGGATAATCCCAACACTGGGATTGGGGCCTTCCGCTTCATGCTGGAGTCCAACAAGGGAAAATCCATGCTGGAGTTCCAGGTACTGTTTCCAATTTTTGCAGCTACTGTTCCTGATCTACCCAGGTGCCATTCCTGATTTGGTTAAGGGATATTTGGGTTGATCTCCCAGCTGCATTTTTAGTCTTTTCTATGGAAAATGAACTCAGGGTTTCCTTCTGATTCTGGTAGGATTTGGGGTACTTCCAGGTGCAGCAAAGTCCTTGGGATTGGGTTTCTCAGTGTCAGGGAAATATCCCACTTTGATATTTCCAGGTGGCACCTCCAAATGTCGTAATTGCAGCAGTCCAGTTAATTAGTGGGATTCATCTCCCCCTGAAAACAGGGAAGCAAGAGCTCTCACAAGGAAAGTGGGAAGATCTTTCCCCCAAAGAGACTTTGATTTTGGAATTGGGAGTCAGTGGTGTCATGACACTGCCCCAAACCACAGGGATATCCTTGTATCCCATTGGAATGTGGGAATGTGGCTGGGAAGAACATCTGGACAATGGGAAGTCTGAGCTGCCAAGGGAAGGTGCTGGAACATGGATCAGGATTAGGAGAACAACTGGGAATGGAGAGTCCTCTGGGGTTTATTCCAGCCTTTCCAAAGAAACAGCTGGGAGCAGAGCCAGGGAAATCAAGTTTGGACCTCCCTGTCCATCGCAGGATGTTGTTCCAGTAGTTCCTTGGGATTCCTGAATCCTTTTAATCTCAACTTGGCCTTGGGTAGGGACTGGGAATGATTCTGGAGCACACATCACCAGAGCTGGATTTTCATTAGAGGAGAAATCTGGCCGTGACACTGCTCCAGGGTTTGGATCCAGCTTTGGAATGTGGCTGTGTTTGGGATTCTGTACTTTTCCAACCCCTCTACTGGCTCCTTTCCCTGGTATGGGAATGCTCCGGGGCAGGAGGTGTTTATGTTCTGGGCCCTGTTTACAGATAGAGACTCTGGGATGGAGATTCCCAGCTCCATCTGGGTTTGGGAAGTCTGACAGGTCCCAGTTTTTAGGCAGAATTTGTGTGGCCTGGAGGGAGAAATCACTGGAAAACTGGAATTGTCCCTGGTGCTGCCGGTGGTTCAGCTTGGAGAGGAGAATCCCAGAATTCCCAGGACACAGGGAGCATTGGAGGCTCTGTCTCCATTGTAGTCCACATTAATCAGGGAATTTTGCCCCAGTGTCCTGGTGCTGGTGGTGCCTGCGGCTGAATCCATGTCCAGGGAAGCTGCCCCATCTCTGGAAGTGCTCCAGGCCGAGTTAGAAGGGGCTCAGAGCCACCCAGGCAGGTGTCCGGTGTCCCTCTTGGGCTCCGTGTGACTCACAAGGTCCCTCCTGCCCCGCCCCACCCCATGATTCTGTGATCCCGGTCCTGTATCTGCTCTCATCCTGCCTCCCTCTTGCCATCCCAGGAGCTGATGACGGTTTTCCAGCTGTTGCACTGGAACGGGAGCCTGAAGGCCATGCGGGAGCGTCAGTGCTCGCGCCAGGTGAGTCCGGGACTGCTCAGGGGCCACCTCGATCCCGCTGCTCCTTCCCATTCCTAAGCTTCCCCCTGCATCCCATTCCCACCAGGAAGTCCTGGCTCACTATTCCCACCGTGCTCTGGACGATGACATCCGGAACCAGATGGCCCTGGACTGGGTGAACCGGGAGCAGAGCATTCCGGGTGCCCTTTCCCGGGAGCTGGCGGCCACAGAGCGGGAGCTGGATGAGGCCCGGCTGGCCGGGAAGGAGCTGCGATTCCATAAGGAGAAGAAGGACATCCTGTTGCTGGCGGCTGGCCAGCTGGGGTCGGCGCACTCCTCTGGCTGCTGAACCCCAGGATCCTGCCCCGGGATCCCTCCTGGTGCTCCTGACACCCTTTCCTGAATCCCAGCCCGTTTGCACATTTGAAAGAAATTTAGGGAAAAAGTTCCAGAATGGATTTTAGCAGTTTCATCCTGGTTTTTAGAGCTGCTCCTCAGTCTTCTCATTCCCTGGAGAATGTCTTATTCCTTTGAGAACCCCTTATTCCCTAGGGAAGTTTTTATTCCCTGGGAATTCCTCATTCCCTGCAGAATTTTTTCTGTCCCTTATTTTTGGGGTTCCAATCACAGTTTTTGTCCTCTCCGGACTCCATTGGTACTGGAGCAGGCGGGATTCCATGGAATCCAGTGTTTCCTCTGGAAAAGTCCTTTGGACCCAATGCCTGGCACCCCCTCTGTCCTATAGCAGAAAGGGATCAACTGAACCTCCTTGATGAGCTCCTTAATTAAATCTCAATGGATGCCAACGTGTGCAATATCCAAAGGGAGTGAAAACTGGGGTTTGGAGTTAAATCTGGGATCAGCCCACAGCATTCCAGTCCCAAGCACAGCACGATCTGCAGCTCCCCCTGGAATTGCCCTGTCTGTGACCAAACATCAGCATTGGCCTTTTCATGGAAGGTTGGAAAAGTCTTGGAGAGTTTGGGAATGAGGGAGGGATTTGCACTAATCATTCCCTCTTGTATCCATATGGAATTTAGACTATATTTAGCTTTAAAAACCTCTTTTATGACATGGAATTGTTCAAACAGCTCCAAGTTCCCCCAGGAAAATGTCCGTTTATCCATGGAAATTTCCATCTTACTCCCCTTTTCCCTAGCAGACTGGAAATACAAACTATAATCCCAAGACAGAATTCCTTCTTCACCCCAGCTTAGAGCTTTTCCCACTTCTTATCCTCTTAAACCCTTCAGATTCCAGTATTCTACCCTGCTTCTTCCCTCTGCCTGACCGCAGGATATTCCAGCAATAACCATTGTTTTAGGATAATATTGGAATAATTCCATTATCTGTAGGTACCCCACTTTTATATCCACATCCTAACGAGACTATGTTGGGGGTTTATATATTTTTTATACTTTCTATAACACTATTAACATTTGATGTCGCTGGAAATGGGATTTAAAAGGGATGAGGGGTTGTGGAGTGTCATTTTCCTGAAATATTGGAAAATTTGGATTTGGGAATAACGTGGAGTTAGTCCCGCAATTTATTCCCCTGATTCCGCACGTGAGGGAATCCCTGAAGCTCCTCCCAGCACTTCCAGTGGCGTCCTTAGGCTCCGGGTGAAGAGATCCGGGAGGATTTGGGGGTTTCTATCCCTGTGGAAGAAAAGAAAGAAAAAGAAAAGGGAAGAAACCGGATATTCCATTGCTTGTGGGATTGGGGCGCCGATTTGGAGGCTCCAGATCCCCTTGGAAGGTGTAAAATGAACAAATTCAAGTTTTCTCAGTATGGAAAAAGTTGTGCTCCTTGTGGAGGCAGTGAAATTAACGGGAATCCGGCGGGATAGACACTGGTGTGGATTTTGTACAATAAAACCAGCGATTTTGCTTAACTTTGGTGCTCTTGCTCATTTTGTGGGGCCAGTCGTGCCCAAAAACCGCTCTGAGCCGCCTCTGCGGGGTTCAAAATCCCCGGGGACAAGAGAAGCATCCCGACCTTCTCAGTATGGCGGCAAGACGTCGTGACCCTCCCAGCATGTCTGAACGGGCGCTTCCGCCAGGCGCCCTCCCCAACATGGTGGCGCACGCGTTTCCGCCACACACCCTCCCCAATATGGCCGCGCCGGTACTTCCGCCACACACCCTCCCCAATATGGCCGCGCCGGTACTTCCGCCACACACCCTCCCCAATATGGCCGCGCCGGTGCTTCCGCC
>NW_024580655.1:36064-42753 GCF_017639235.1 Corvus kubaryi
CTTCCGCCACACACCCTCCCCAATATGGCCGCGCCGGTGCTTCCGCCACACACCCTCCCCAATATGGCCGCGCCGGTGCTTCCGCCACACACCCTCCCCAATATGGCCGCGCCGGTACTTCCGCCACACACCCTCCCCAATATGGCCGCGCCGGTACTTCCGCCACACGCCCTCCCACTATGGCGGCCCTTCCGGCGAGTTCCCGGCGTGCCCCAGTACACTGGGCAAGATGGCGGACGTGCTGGATCTTCATGAGGCGGGCGGAGAGGATTTCGCTATGGACGAGGATGGGGACGGTGAGCGCAGGGCTGGGGCGATACCGTCCGGCCCAGAGCGGCCCCGAAGACCGATCCGGCCCGGCCCCGGCTCAGCGAAACCGCTCTCGCCGCCTCTGGCCGCGCCCGCAAACCCCGTCGGCCTCACGGGCAGCCCCGGCCCGGGGCGGGTTATTCCCGGCCTGGGGTGGGGGTTCCTGTCGTTCCCAGGGGGCTCCTGCTCGGCGATGGGGGGTCATTCCCGGCTCAGGGGGTCATTCCCAGCATGGGAGATGGATCCTGCCTATCCGAAAGGGGTCATTCGCGGCTCATGGGATGATTCCTGCCCGGGGGGACTCTGGGGGTCCTGTCCGGCCCAGGGGAGGTCATTCCCATTATGGGGAGACTGTCCTGTCTTTCCCGGGGGTGTCCCTGCCTGTACCAGGGGGCCCTGCCCAGCCCAGGTGGGTCTTTCCCGACCCAGAGACATCCTTCCTAGCCCAGGGGGACACTTCCCAGCCAGGTTCGGGGGTCCCTGTCCATCCGGGGGGCCCCTGCTCCTGCTGACTCCATGATCCTGGTCCCTCCCTGCAATTCCCACCCCACCAGAGAGCATCCACAAGCTGAAGGAAAAGGCCAAGAAGCGGAAGGGCCGTGGCTTCGGCTCAGGTGAGGCCCCAAAACACCCCCAAACCCCTTCCCTGGTGCTCTGGGAGGGGCTGGGTGACCCTGCCGGTCGGGGACCCTGCTCTTCCCCCATTTTTCTCTCCTTTCCAGAGGAAGGATCCCGCGCTCGAGTTCGCGAAGATTACGACAGCGTCGAGCAGGACGGGGACGAGCCAGGGCCACAGAGATGTGAGGAGGGACACTGGGGACCTGGAGGGGTTCATGAGGGCTCTGTAGCTCAGGGCCAGGGCTCCCTTCCCCTCCCTCATTCCCAGGATTTATTTTAGGGCAAACCCCAGCTCCATATCCCCTTCCCAAGGGTGGAAATGGGGGAATTTGGGGGAGCAGCTCCTTCCTGAGAACCCCATGGCCTCCAAGTGTCGCCAGGGGCACTTTCCCCATGGAAGGGAGGGGGAATGAGGGTGGGGGGAGCGGTGTCCTGGGCTCTGGATTGGGGCTGAGCCCTGCTGGGATGAGCTTTCCCCAACCTCACCCAGGATTTATGGACTCTGGGCCTCCATCTCCCTTTCCTAGCTGTGAAAAAGGAGTGATTCTGAGTGACAGACCCTTTCCTGGGGACCCCCCATAGGAAGGAGAAGGAATTGGGGCCATGCTGGGATAATTCTTCCCCACCTTCCCAGGATCACTTTTGGGTCAACCCCCAAATCTCAGCCTTGGGGGATCCATGTCCCCTCCCCAAGACAAGGGATTTTGGGGGGGAAAGCTCTGTTCCCAGCTCTGTGACCCCCCTGTTCCTGCCCAGCCGTGGAGGGCTGGATCCTGTTTGTGACAGGGGTGCACGAGGAGGCCACAGAGGAGGACGTGCATGACCGATTTGCCGAATTTGGCGAGATCAAGAACATCCACCTGAACCTGGACCGGCGCACGGGATACCTCAAGGGGGGGGGGGGGGGCTCGTGGGGAACCCCTGGGCTCCATCTCAGCTTGGGGGAGGCTGTGGGCTGGGAGGTGCAATGGATGCATCCAAAAACTAAGCCAATTCTGGGGGTCATGGGGGCCCCGGCACCTCAAAATTGACTTATTGGGAGGTCTCTGCATCCCAAAACTAAAATGAGGGGGTGGGGCTGTGAGCTGGATTCCCCTAGTGCCTGGGGTCATTCCCATTCCTGGTCCTGATCCCAGGGTGAGCTGGAGGTTCCCGCAGTGCCCAGGCTCGTTCCCATTCCCAAACCCGGGGTGTCAGGGGGTCCATGCATCCCAAACCTGAGCTGGGAGTTCCCCTGGTGTCCGGGCTTATTCCCAATCCCATTCCCAATCCAATCCCATCCCAGGGCTACACGCTGGTGGAGTACGAGACATACAAGGAGGCGCAGGCAGCCATGGAGGGGCTCAACGGGCAGGAGCTCATGGGGCAGCCGGTCAGCGTGGACTGGTGCTTCGTCAGGGGACCCCCCAAGGGCAAGCGGAGGTGAGGGAGTTCCTGGGAATTCTAGGAGCTGGGAATGGGAGGGGACCTGTGGGAGCATTGGAACCCTCAGCTAGGGGAATGGGGGCATTCCATGCCCTGTCATGAGGGTGGTGGGGTTAAAGTAGGGATGAACACCCCAAAATGCACTTCTCGTAGACTCCTTCCTTCCCTCTCCTTTCCCCCATTTTCTGCCCCCTTTTTGCCGTCTTTCCTCCCCTTTTCCTCCTCCTTTTTTTCCTTTCCCCTTTCCCTTATCCTCTTTTCCCTTACCTCCTTTTCCTTCACCCCCTTTTCCCCTTTCCTCTTTTCCTCTTTCCCTTCCCCACCTCTTCCCTGTTTTACAGGGGCGGGCGCCGGCGGAGCCGCAGTCCGGACCGGCGCCGCCGATGATGGATCCAGACTTCCCATTTGTGTTCTGAGTCCAAACTGGGGGAAACTGGGAAAACTGGGCTTTGTACACAGCCCTGAGGAGCCAAACCAGCTCCATCCCTGGGGAAATTGGGGTTTTATGGGATTTTATTGTTTTGAAAGGACAAATATGAGGGAAGCAGCAGTCTCTGAGGGTTGGGGGGGTTTCCCTCAGGTTTGGGGGGATCCCTCCCAGTCCCCCCATCCCAGTACGTCCCAGGAGATTTTTCCATGCCCCAGGCAAATGGTTCCTAAACCTCCCATGGTATTTATCCAACCAGGAATTCCTTGTTTTCTGTTAAATAACAAGATTTTGTCTAAATTTGTCTTCTTGTTCTTTGTCCTTCATTAAAGATCCCCAGCCCCTCCCATGCCCCCTTCCCTAAAAATCCCTCCCCGTCCAGGCTGCTGGATCCCCAAGGGATCCCTCCCAGCCTGGCAGTAGAATAACTGAGGTCTTGGAAAACCATTTTTTTCCCCTTAAAACTGGCATTGGGAAGCAACAGCTGTGCAGCTTGGTAGGACCCAGTGGGGTCTCTGTGCTCAGATGTGCTGGCGTCTGGCTGTGCCAGCATCCAGCTGTGCCCCCGGCTGTCCTCTTCTGTCCCCAATGCCACAGATGTGCCCACCCCCCCACTCAGAGCCACTGAGGTACACTGGGGCCTTTATTGCCAGACCCTGGGGACCCCCAGCCACGGGTCTGGGGGAAAAAGCTGCCAGGAGGACGAGGCAGGAGCAGGAGGAAGATGCTAGGGGGGGGGGGGCCTGGGGAGTTGGGGATGCACCCACCAACTCCCCGAATTTGGGGTCGTGCAGAGTTTGTGCTGAGAGAGGGATGGAAGAGTTGACCCTCAGTAGGGTTCAGAGCAAAGGGTGTCACCGGCCAGGGTGAGGCCTTTCCAAAGGGGTCCTGGGCTTGAGGGGGCTGCCAGACCCCTGGGGGGTGCCTAAGAGCCAGGCTCAGGACCCAGCCCCCCCGCAGAAGGCACCGAGATGCCGCAGGGCCTCCGGCTGCATGGAATGCCGGCGGAACAGTGCTCGGGGGGGCAGCGGGGGGAGCAACCCGGCCCTGCCCGGCCCGGGGGGCTCCAGGGGCAGCGTTCCAGAGCCGCGGCGCTCCAGCAGCCCAGCCGGGTGCCGGAGCGGCCCGGGGGTGGCTAGCTCAGGATTGGGGGGGTCCCGGCGCAGGGGTTTACCCCGTGAAGGGTCAGGGGCTGGGGCCCAACGCGCCGGGGGGGGGACGAGGGGCACCCGTTCTGCCCCAGTGACCCCTGGCAGCCCTGAGACATCGCGTCCCTCCACGCTGTGCCGGCGCGGGCGCAACCGCAGCCCCTCCAGCCCCACCGCCAGCCGCTCCGGGGCGGCCCACGGCCCTTCCAGGGGCCCCCGTGGCCCCTCAGGGGAACCCCACAAACCTTCTGAGGGGCCCCGTGTCCCTTCCAGCGGTCCCTGTATCTCATCTAAGGTTCTCCGTGCTCCCTCTGGGGGTCCCTGTGTCCCTTCCAGGCTTCCCTGTGTCCCCTCGGAGTGTCCCCACATCCCCTCCACCCCCGGCACCACCAGCCCCCACGGCTCCGAGTTGAGCCTCTTCAGCTGCCGCTTGGGCCCGGCCCGGGATGGTTCTGGAGCGGCGCCTGGAGCCGCGGGTGGGAAGCGGAACACGTCGCGCTCCTCGTCCCTCGCGCTGGCGCCCGGCGACGCCGCTGCCCGCACCTGCACCTGGGAGGGGGACGCGCAGAGGGCGGGCGACGGGGGCGAGTTCAGGTACTGCCGGGTGGTCTTGGTACCGCGGGGCGACGTGGCCGAGGTGATGATGATGACGTCGCGGCCGCGCTCCCGGCACGCGTCCAGCAGCACCTGCAGCGTCTCCCGGTCCCCGCGCTCCAGGGCGTAAACCAGCGCGGAGCCGCCCGCGTAATCCCGGGCGCTGGGGTCGGCGCCGTGGGCCAGCAGGATGGCTGCCACGGCTGGGCCGGCGCGCTCGGCGCAAGCGTGCATGAGCGCCGTCTTCCCGGATTTGTCGGGAATGTTGGGATCGGCGCCGTTCTCCAGAAGGTACTGGACCATCCGCGGCTGGTCGGGCGGGTCGGCATAGCCGGCACGGCACGCAGCCATCAGCGGCGTCGTGCCCGCGGCATTGCCTTCGTTGATGTAGGCTCCCCCCTCCAGCAGCAGCCGGGTCAGGCGGAATTTCCCTTGGGATACGGCGCGCAGCAGCGCCGAACCCTCCGCTGGGATCATGGGGAACCCCAGTGGCACCACGGCGCTGGGAGGGTGGCGGACAGGGCTGGGCATGGCCGGGCTCACAGGACGGAGTGCAGGGACAGGGGTGGCACTCGCTCACTGCAAGGGGAGAGGATGCGGGATGAAACCCCCGAGTCCCCCGGGATGGGCACAGGGTGAGAACCTGGAGTCCCCCAGGATGGGGTACCCCCACTCCCTGCCTCAGTTTCCCCAGTAAGGGAGGGTTTCTGCGAGGCCAAGTCCCCCGGCCTGTGTCCCTCACCCATGTCCACCCTGCCCGCACCCACAAAACCCACCTGACCCTGGCCGGCAGTTCCTCTCACATTCTTCAAATCCCTTCCTGCACCCCCTCCTCATCCTCCTGCCCTCCTCCCTTTGCCCCACCTGCTTCCCCTGCCTGCAACCCCATCCCTACCTGTACCCTACACCCTGCCCGTACCCTCATCCCTGCCAGTACCCTGATCCCTGTCCACACCCCATCCCTGCCTGGACGGTTCCCATGGCGACGGCCGCTCATCCCGCTCCGACCAGCTGGGAAAATGGGGGAGAATCCACCGCCTTCCCCGTCCCCTCAATCCCCTCAGTGAGACACCCCCGAGCCCGGGCCTGGGGATCGCTCCGTCACCCCCCACGCAGTGGGGACACGCCACAGCGGGGACCCCCCCCCCCCATCCAGCCCCTCTCCATCCCCATTTTACCGTGGCAACAGGAGCGTGGGGTCCCTCCGCTCCGGGTCCCGGTTCCCACGGCCCCAGGGATGGGGGTGTCGGGGACAGCGGCCCATGGCCGCCGTCCCGGCCGGCCACCGGTGAGGCGGGGGGGGGTGGGAGGTGATGTGGAGGGTCCCCCCCCCTCCCGCAGCGCTATTTTTGGCAGCTGCCGGCGCGGGGGGGGCTGGAGCAGGATGAATCACCCACGGCACATCCAGCGCCCGTCCCTGCGTGGGGGTGAGGAGGGGAGAACCAGGGGCTGGGGGGCACAGGAGGCTGTCGGGGGGCCCGTGGGGCAGCGGAACTGGGGGTCACAGTCCAGCAGGACTGAGGGCCATGGTACAGCGGGGCTGGGGGTCGCCGTGTAGGGGGGCTGAGGGCCATGGAGCATCGGAGATTGGGGGAGGCCAGGGGGCAGCGGGCCTGGGGGTTCGAAAACAGTAGGGCTGGAGGCCGTGGGACAGCGGGACTGAGGGGCACAGCACAGCGGGGCTGGGGGCTAGGGTGACCCTAGTACCGGGAGGCTGAGCTACCCCAGGGCAGAGGGGCTGGGGGGATCCGGGCGTGGCGGCCCGAGGGACCTTTTGATCCCCCTTTTTTGCCCCTTTTCACCCCCGTTTCCCACCCCGCGCCCCGGCCCCGCCCCGGCAATCCCTGATCCCTCCCTGGGCCCCGCCCCTCGCTCGGGTCCGCCAATCAGCGCAGGGCTCGCGCCCAAGCCCCTCGCTCGGATCCGCCAATCAGCGCAGGGCTCGCGCCCAAGCCCCTCGCTCGGATCCGCCAATCAGCGCAGGGCTCGCGCGCAAGCACCGCCCCCTCCGCGCGGCGGTCGCGGACACGTGGGGAGCGACTGCGCCTGCGCGGGGTGGGATCGGCGCGGAGACCGGCACCGGGAGCGGGGGTGCGAGCGGCACCGGGAGCGGGGGTGCGAGGGGTCACCGGGAGCGGGGGTGCGAGCGGCACCGGGAGCGGGGGTGC
>NW_024580655.1:42763-62738 GCF_017639235.1 Corvus kubaryi
GGGGTCACCGGGAGCGGGGGTGCGAGCGGCACCGGGAGCGGGGGTGCGAGGGGTCATTGGGACCGGGAGGGCCACAGAGAGGACCCAGGGCTGGGGATGGGGACGGGGACCGAGACTGGGGGGGGGGGGATCGGGACCGGGTGGTGCACAAAGACCGAACACCGGGACAGGGACGGGGAGTACGGGAACGGGAACCAGGGGGACACACCGGCTGGGATGAGGACCGGGACCGGTTCTCGGGAGGGGAAAGAACCGGCACCGGGGAGCACCGGGACCGAGAACGGGGTGGAACCGGGACTGTGGGGGAACGCCGGGACCGGGAGCCGGGACGGGGGATTATCAGGCCCGGGGGGAGCACCGGGACCGGGATCAAGTGAGTGAGAGAGGCACCGTGACTGGACGGAGGGAGGAACGGGGTTGGGGAGCAGGACCGCGGGTAGGAGGGAAGGGACGGGGACGGGACTTGGGGGGCCAACGGGAGGGGGAAACTGTGGGGTATCACCGGGACCGGGTAGAGGAGAGCTGGATGGAGGTGTCACCGTGCCCTCCTTGTCCCCAGCGGCCCCCGGGGCTCAGCATGGCGGGCCGGGGCCGCGGCCGGGGCCGGGGGCAGATGACATTCAACGTGGAGGCCGTGGGGATCGGGAAGGGGGACGCGCTGCCCCCGCCCACGCTGCAGCCCTCGCCCCTCTTCCCGGTGAGTCCTGCGAGGATCTGGGGGTCCGGAGGCCCCCCCGAGGGCTGAGCACAGACATGCTCATCACATCCGTGCCCCCCGACCCAGGCCCTGGAGCGCCACGCCGCGCCCCTGCCCGGGGGCGAGGAGGGCGAGTACATGCTGGCCCTGAAGCAGGAGCTGCGCAGGGCGATGAGGGGGCTCCCCTACTTCGTCAAACCGGGAGCACCTCGCAGAGGTACCGGAGGGGGGGGGAGTGTGTGTGTGGATCCCGACCCTCCTGTATGCCCCTGTGAGGAGGAGGGGCGGGAATGGGTTTAAAAGTTATTTTCCTATCCCAATCCCCATTGTCCCCTCCATCCTGCTGCTCTATGGCCTTTCCAGCACTCTCAGCCCCCTCATCCCCCACCCCACCACTTTGGGACCCCTCCCAGCCCGCCAATTTTGTTTCTCCCTCCCCCATTTTATTCCCCCCAGCTGCACCACCTTGTGCCATCAACCATCCCCATGTGGGTCCCACAGGTGTTCCTGGGGTGGGTGTCTCCTAAGTCCCCCCAGAGTGTCCCCCCATAGTCCCCCCGCTGCCCCTGCAGACATTGAGCGCTACTCAGACAAGTACCAGCTCTCCAGCCCCGTGGACAGCGCCATCGACTGGAACCCAGGTGTGGAGACATGAGAGGGGACCTGAGGGTGACATGGGGACTTGGGGTTGACTGAGGGGCTGACCGACCTCCCATTTTGCCCCCCAGACTGGAGGCGGCTCCCACGGGAACTGAAGATCCGGGTGCGGCGGCTACGGAAAGGCAGTGAGTGACCCCTTCCTGCCCCAACCCCATGTGTCCCCTCTTTTCCCCCGGGCGCTGACAGTCCCCTGTGCCCCCCCCAGGGACCACTCCTCTCGTCCCTAAGCAACACGTGGCGCTCGACAAGGAAGAGACTATTAAAAAGCTGGAGGTAGCGAGGTGAAGGTGGGGGTGTCCCTACTGGCTGCATTTTGGGGTGTCTCCCCCTGGTAACACTCCCCTGACCCACTCAGACCCTGGAGAAGAAGGAGGAGGAGGTGACATCAGAGGAGGAAGAGGAGAAGGAGGAGGAAGAAGAGGGGAAGGAGGAGGAGGAGGAGGAGTACGATGAGGAGGAGCACGAAGAGGTGGAAATCGGGGAACCCTGGAGAGGTTGGTGGGGTGGGGACATCCCCAGGTGCCACCGTGTTCCCCCTGTGTCCCCCCACAGGAGACCGACTACGTCCTGTCCTACTTTGACAATGGGGAGAGCTTTGGCCCTGACAGTGATGATAATGGCGACGAGGCAGTGTACTGACCCCGAGAAGACCACAACAGTGGGGACCCCCTCACCCCACCACCTGGAAGCAGAGACTCTCTTACTTCTCGGGGGCATTGGGGTTCCCTGTCACCCCACCTTGGGGCATCAGGGTCCGCTGGCCTCCTCCGTATCACCACCAGGTGGCGCCGGTGGTCCAGGCCCGGCGGGTGGGGTGGGACCCTCCAATTTTGGGACCTCCTGAGAGGAGCGGAGGGAGGGGAATCGCGCTTTTTGGGGTGATGGGCAGTCCCCAAAAGTGCCCTGGCCTCCCTCCGACCACCCCCACCCCCCGTTTTACAGCAGCTTTTTGACTTTTGTGCTTTTTCTTAAACAAATTTTGCGTGGATTAAAGTGGATTTTGGTATTTCTGGCTCAGCTCTGGGTGCTTTTTCGTGTGGGGGGGTTGGATAAGGGTGTTACCAGGTGGGAAAAGAGGGACTATAAGGGGTGAAAGGGTTTTTTTGGGGGGAAAGATTGTTTTTTGAGGAGGAAAACGTGTTTCTTTGAAGAAGGAAAAGTGGTATTTTGGTAGAAAAGGTTTTATGGGGAGGGGAAGGTGGTTTTCAGGAGATAAAGGTTTTTTGGGGGAGAAAAGTTTATTTTTTTTAAAGGGTTTTTTTGGGTGGAAAGGTGGATTTTTTGGGAGTAAAGGTATGGTTTTGGGAAGGGAAAAGTATCTTTTTTTCGGTGAAGATGTATTTTTGGGAAGGGAAAGGTATAGTTTAGGTGGAAGGTGCATTTTTGAGGGAGGAAAGTTGGGTTTATTGTGGGGGAAGTTTTTTTTTGAGGGGGAAGGTGCATTTTTTGAATAACGTGGGTTTTAGGGGGAAAGATTTTGGGGGAGGGAAGGGGGCTTTTTTTCAGGGACGTGTTTTTGGAGTGAGGAAAGGTGAATTTGGGGGGGGGAAGGTTTTTGGGAGGAGAGGCTTTTTTGGTGCGGAGAGATGGCCCTTTTGCGGGGGGGGGCGGGGAAGTGTTTTGGGGAGGATAAAGGCGTTTGGGGGGGGAAGGTGTTTTGGGGAGGATAAAGGCGTTGGGGGGGGGGAAGGCGTTTTGGGGAAAGGGAATGTGCGTTTTTTGAGGAGGAAGGAGTGTTTTTTCTCGGAGGGGGGTGTGTTTGTGCCCCGGGCCAGGGGCGGGGGCTGCTCACATGAACCTCACATGATGGGCCCCTCTTCCCCCTCCCCCGCCCCGGCCCGAGTTCCTGTTTGAGGCCACAAACATTCCAGTAGTTGTTGACTTCCAGCTGCTCCCATGCCACCCCCCTTTTTGTCCCCGTTTCCCTCTTTGTCCCCTCTTTCCAGGTGTCTGTGGGAGCCCCCAAAACCAAGGAGGGTCAGGCTGAACTCCCAGATCTGTGCGGATCCTGCTCCACAGCTGCTCTGACACAAAGGCCGGGCAAAGGAATGGTGGGGGAAGTTTATGGCGTTAATTAGTTTAATTGGAGCTGTAAACTGGGGAGGGGGGGCAGGGTGAGTGCAGGGTGCAGCTCCCGCGGGTGGGAAGGGGGCATTTTCCAGAGGGGAAAATCAACTCTTTCAGGGGAGTGTTACTGTAGGGTCTCCAGCAGCGGACTGACAACTTCTCTGTAACTTTGGGGGAGGCCCTGGGCTGCCTGTGCCCTCCCCTTCCCGCAGCCCTCTCGGCCCAGCCCAGCCCTGGCGCGGAGTAGGATGACCCTTTGCCTCCTTGGCCGGCAGCCGGAATGGCTCCAGCTCCAAAGGAAAACTGAGGCACGGACGGGGATAAGGCTGGGGGGGCCAGCGGGGGAGGCACAGCAGGTTTGGGGGGGCTCCAAGTGGGAGAGAGGGGAAGAAGCAGAGCCAAGGTCACAGCCTTGTTTTTTGACGCCAGCACCTTTCACCCACATCCCAAAAATTAGCCAGGGGGGTGCGCTCCTGCAGCAGTGCCAAAAAAGGCAGGGACAGCAGGAATACTCCCCTGCCTGCCTCAGTTTCCCCACACTGCACCCTCCCCCCCGACCTGTTTTATCTCTCTGTAAAAACAGAAAATAGGAGAATAGGGTCAGTCCCCACCCCAAGGGGGTTCCTGCCATCCTCCCACTCCCCAGAAGGACACAAGATAAAGGCACCGTTTCACTCGTTTATTACAAATTTTGCCCCCCAGGGGCCATAAAAAGGTACAAAATTTGCATTTTTGTGCTTCTTCCCCCCCCCAAACACCCCATACTATGTACAAAACTGAAGAGTACAAAAGGCATCGGTCGCGGTAACGGGTTTGTGTCGCGACAGGACGGATTCATGATGTCACAGCGTCCCCCTCCCTCGGCAGGAGCGGAGGGCAGCCAGAGCAGCACCCAGAGTTACAGAATTAGGATGGAATTAGTTAAAACCACAGTTTCCTGCCTGTCATCACATGTCGTGACAGGGCAAAGACAGGCACTGTGTCCCCACTGCCTCGACAGCCAAGCATTTCCAGCTCTCTTCCAGCTGGATCCGCCTCGTCCCCGCCCCAGTCCGTGAGGATTCTCTGCTGGCTCAGAGTGCCGGGGTTTTCCACAAGATTCTGGTGCCCGGGATGGCCCTGGAACAGTGGTTCCTCGAGAATGCAGCAGCTCCTCGGAAATGTGGCAGTTCCTCAGGAGCACTTCCCCTGCAGGTGTATGGGGCCAGACGTGCTGCAGGCGCGTGGCACACGGAGCCGAGTCCAGAAAAGCGGGAGCGACCCACCAGGTGTGGTGCTCACTGGACGTTGTTGTTGGCAACACAGGGATCCACCTGGGCGACGGAGCAGGAAGCAGGTGAGGGATCCAGGCAGGTGATCCCAGATCCACCCGGCCCATCCCGTGCTGGTGCCGTGCTCACCTCCGTGTAGGTGGGGGGGGGGCATGAACTTGAACTCGGGCGCATACATGAAGATGGGGCTGTCAAATCCATCGAGATCATCCAGGAGTGGGGTGGTGGGGCTTTCCAGCCGGTGATCCTCAGGAACAATGTCCAGGTAGCACGGAGGGGCTGTGGGGACGCAGGGAGAGATCAGTGAGCTCACCTATGTGCGGCCCCCAAGCCACTGACGGGGTCCCCACACAGTGATCCCACCCTGTGGATCCCACTCCACTCACCCTCTGGAGCGTCCGGGAGGTTCAGGTCCACCCAGCTCATCTCAGAACTCGTCTGACTGGCCATGCTGGAGCTGCGGCTCCCGATGCCCGAGCGACTCCCAATGACCAGCGGCAGCTCCAGGATGATTTTCTTGGAGCCTGGGACGCTGACGTAGATCTGCAGGAGAGCCAGGATTTAGGGGTGTTGGGATGGGCTGAAGATACCCATGATAAGGAGGAAGATTAGGAGGAGAATGAGGGGATTCCCCACTCACCTGCAGGAAATACTCCACACGCAGGATGTTGCAGCCCAGGATAGAGGGTTTGAGCTTCCGCACGCGGATGGTTTTGCCACGCCAGGATTCAGAGGTGCCAGAGATTATGTGATTGCCACGAACACAGGAGAGTTTCTGGGAGAAGACCTTGGTCTGTCCATTGGCCAGGTATGTGTGCTTGGCCACGATGGCCGCCTTGGGCACCACGATGCGTGAGCAGGTGTTCTCAAAGTCTGCATTGATACAGATCTCGTCGCCTGCCAAGGAAAGGACCCAGATGTTAGGGATGTCAGGAGTTTCCTTACTGGTTCTCCCACTCCCAGTTCCCTGTTCCCAGCAATCCTCACCTTCACAGAAGCCCTTCCTGTCAATCTGGGCACTGACAGACACACGTCCATCTGGGATGAACATACACGACACTTTTTTCTCCTTCTTGGCTGCAACTGGAGACTGCCGAGAGAGGGAACGGTCACATGCTGGCCCCATCCTGTCCTTCCCACCCTCCTCCCTTCCTTCCTCCCTTCCTTCCCTTTTTGCAACCAACCCTCAAATTCCCCTAGGCTACAGAACCCAGCCCAGCCAGTGTCAATTTCTGGAATTATCCAGAAGTCCTTAATCCCACCCTTAATCCCGCTCAGCCCAGATCTGATTAAAGACGCTTGGATGCCACAGGGTTGGGCTGACCCTCCCCAAGGGCTTTCCTCCCAAGCCTTTGGACCCCTCAGGGCTCACCAGCAATTCCGGAGTGTTCACATCCACAGGATCCATCACCTCAAAGCGTTTTTTGACCTGCTGTGTGGGGCAGGCCGGACGCTCCAGAGACGCCTTCACCCAGTAATCCACAGAGCCGTACTTCCCCTTGAACGTGGTGCCCAGTGGCCTACAGACATGCAGAGGGTCACTCCAGAGCCAAAACACGGATTTTCCAATTTAATTCCATCCCCAGAGGCAGGTGTTGCCTCATACTCACCCCTGGGGCAGCTCGAAGCCAAATTTGTACTCATACTTGTTCCCAGGCCTGAGGATGACGGACCCGTCCTCATCTGCAGGAGGGAAAGGGGAGAGAAACATCAGATGGAGCTCCAGGGCAATCCTCGGTTCTGAGGGCGTTGGGTAACACCTGTCCCTGCCCCAGGAACCCCATGTCCTCTCCGTGCTGCTCCACCTCACCAACACCCCAAGCCTCCAGGGCAGAACACAGTGTCCCACTGGCTCCACCCCGCCTCCAGCTCCTTCTTATCTCCCTGCTCCAGCCCCAAGGTGTGATCCTGTGACCCTCCCTGACTGTGCCACCAATGTTACCAACTCCTCTGGTGTCAAAACACACCACAGGAACTCCCCAGGCTCTGATTTTGTCCTTTAGCTCACAAACTTCGACTTGACTTGGCCAAAGCTTCCAATATTCCTAAGTTTTGCTGGATTTGGTCATTCTTCCAGACTCCCGACTTCCATCAACTCTGTGTTGGTGATGAAGGGGCTCCACTGGGACCCACTACAGCACCCATGTGGCCAATCCCAGGGGTGCCTCTATCTCTTTGTCCCCTCCCAAGCCCTCTGCCCCCATCCAGCCCCACCCCATGTGGCCAAGCCCTGGGTCAGGGCTGGGTTGGGGTTATGAACCGGTGTTTAAGGCAACCGTTGCCCCCCCTCCAGCCCCATGCCCTCACCCGTGGGCTGCTCCTCAAGCGCCAGCACGTCCTCGAAACGCAGGTACTCCATCTCCTGCCGGCACTGGGCTGGGCCCTTGGCCCAGGTCACCCTGGCCACGCCGCATGCCAACACCTTGACGGCGCTGACACGGGTCACCTCGGCCACCTCCACCAGCACACGCCCAGCCACCTTGTCCCCGCTGCAGTAGATCTTGTCGGGCTCGCTGAAGGCCACCATGAAGCTCTTCACCTTCTTGAACATCACCATAGCTGGGGCAGCACGGGGACGCACAAAACAACGGCAGCGGGGCTTTATCCCCGTGGAGCAACAAAAGCCGCCCGAATCAGGCGAGTTCGGAGCAAAAGGGCGACTGAACGCTTTGTTTTGAGACGCTGAGGGATCCCCACACGCTCTCCTGCCCTGGGCCCTCAGCCGTCTGCGAGCTCCCCTACCGCCGCTGCCTTTTATAGGCTCGGGAACCCCTCCCACCCCCGCCCGCGCCTGTTGCTGCCGGGGGCGCCACGCCGAGGGCGCGTGGCCAGGCGTGCTGCTCGCGTGATCAGCGCGCCCATTGGCTGCCACTGCCTTGTTTACAGCAGCGCCGACCAATCAGAGAAGCGGCTGCGGAGCGTGGACAGCGTGTGAAGGAAAGCCGCGCGTGTTCAATGGGGCGGGCAAGGAGGGAGGCGGAGTGACAGCGCGGAGGGCCAATGGGAAGCGAGAACGGGCGGCTGCCGTGGCCAATGGCGAGCGCGGAATAGGATGTCATGTTCCCCGGCTCAGGGTGGGCGGGGGCGCTGGTCCCAGTTTGGGACGGGCCGTGTTGTACTGGGCGAACTGGGAGCGGCCAGGCTGAGCCGTAAGGGGGGGGGCGTGGGGGTTTCACCCCCTTCCTCAGACTCCTTCTCCCCACCCAGGGCAGCCGGGGGGCGTCTCCACTGCCCACCCTCCGGGGTACCTTCAACCCTCCCCTGTTATTTCGGGTAAATAAGGGCGGATTTGGGGTATGGGATCGAACGTGACTGATCGAACTCCTCTGGGGAGGATTTTCCTCTCTCTGCTGCTTTCCACAGCCCCCTTCCCCAGGAATCTCTTCAACTGGTTCTGAGGGGTTTCCTCGGCCCCCTCAGTGGTATTCTCACCCCACACACACTTCCCCCCATTATCTGGGGTAAATAAGGGTGAGTTTGGGGGTTTAGGATCAAAGCCTGACCTCGGGGGGTTCCTCCCTCCTTCTGGTGTGTTTGTGGGAGTGTTTCCACCATCTCTGCTGCTTCCCACTCTGTTTTGGGGACACTTCCCACTCCTTCTTCCCCAAAATATCCCTCCCAAACATTGATCCAAGGTGCAGCAAACACCTACGTCCATTCCAGAAACCGTGGCCCTGAGGGATTCAAGGAGTGGGACAGCATTTCGCCTCTCCCCCAACCCCTCCAGGAGACTTTACTCCCTGGATCAGCATTACTCCAGGACAGGCACTGGCTCTTTCCTCCTCTTTTCCCAGTCCTTAGTGCTTTCCCAGCTCAGGAAAATGCTGGGAGCAGAGGAAACAGGAGAACAATGTTCATGGAGCCACCCAGCAGTGGAGCAATGGAAATGGGGGGCTCCCCACCCCAAAGAGGAACAGGGAGGTTGTTTTTGTTGGGAGCTGTCCTTCAGAGGTTGTTTGTCCGAGTGTTCCTGGCACTTTTCCTGCCCTTCCATTGCCTCCTTCCCCCGGAGTTAATTCACACCTGATCGTATAAACCGATAAAGCGCCGGATAAACCATGGGGCATAAACTGTTCTCCTGCCAAACCACAGGACAGAATTCCTCCTTGAGAGGGAATTATTCTGTGGTTTGGTGTGGAATGGAGGAATTGCACCTTTATTCCTCTGGTCCCCATTGTTTCCCACTAGGAAAAAGGTGATGAGTTAATGGGGAATTAGGGATTTGCTCTAATTCGGTGAAAGGTGGGGGAGCTTTTTCCAGCCTTTCCTGACATGGGATATTCGACCCCTTCAATTTGTGCTGGCCTTCCCGTCAGAGCCATGTTTAGGCTCTCCCTCTCCAGTTCCCACTGGTGTGTGCCTTTCCAAGGAAACCATCCCCAGCCTAGGGCTGCTTAGACACATTCCAGTAAAGCCAAAGGGCCTTGGAGCCCCATGCCAAGGAACTTGTCAAGGATATGATCCAAGGCATGTTCCACATCCCGAATCCTCTCTAAATTCCTCTAGACTTGTCAATCAGTGCTGCCCTTTCCCCTCCTGACCTCCATCTGATGGCAATCCACACACACACCCCCCCCACATCCCCCCACTCTCTGCTGCTGGAATTCCCTCGGAGGTCGGACTTGCTCCAGGAAATGTTCTCACACCAGCAGCACCCCTGGATGGATCTAGCGGGTCGGGAACACTGCAGGATTTTCACTTGTAAAAAGCAGTTTCCCAATGTCAAATCTCCTTCAAAAACAAGAAAATCAGGAAAGAAATCACCAGGAGTTCTGGGCAAGGACAACCTCCTGCTCTCACTAAACTGTTATTTAAGGCATTCACCCCCCATCTGAGCTGCTTTCCCGTGGGATCGTGGTGCTCAGAGGATCCCCCACCCTCATTTTCACTGCTGGATGGAATGGGGAGAGTGTCTGGATGGACAGGGAGAGTGGCTGGGTCCATTGCTTTTCCCAGAACTCCTGGCCAGGGGCGAAGGATGGCCAGGACAGCATGACTAACAGTCTCGGAATAACCCACTTCCAAAGCCATAGAGAAAATGGGCCCTGAGGTGACTCACTGAACTCCGGGTGGGTCCCGGGGAAGGAAGTGGGCATGGCACAGACTTGTTTTCGCCAGCACAGCTCCTGGTGCTGATAAGATCCGTGTTTTTCTGCTCCAGGTTATCGGGATTGGTTGCCAGGAGAAGCCACGCTGCTCCTGTGACAGCCTGGCCTTTGTCCTTTCTATCGGACGAGCAATATCCAGCTGGGATCACTGGGAAGCTGGAGGGTGCTGGCAGCCCCGCAGCTTCTGTGGGCTGTTTGCTCCATGTTTCTCACCTTATATGGTCCCTTCCAGCATATTCCAGGCTGGGAGGGGGGAGAGAGGGCCAGACAATGGCTGGAGCATGGGGACAGAGTGTTCCGGGTGTGCGATTGGGAGCTGGGGCGGAAAAGGCATTTCCTCTGGTTGTTTGTGTACAGGGAACATTGGGAATAGAGCCCAGCTGGAAAACAAGGGGCTATGGGACTGGGGCGGCTCCTGGAAAGCAACTGCTTGTCCCAAGCCCGGGATTTTCAAGAGTGGAGGCTCCAGAACAGGGCCAGGTCAGTTCCTAAATCCCAGCAGTGGTTTGGGGGTGGAAGGCAAGGTCTCCAGTGCCTGGCTGGAGGCAGAGAATGCTCAGCTATGCAGGATTTTCCCCCTGAAGTCCCACTTTTCTAGCTCTCACTGGGGACTGGGATGTGGAAGCTCCCCCCTGCCTGGCGGTTCTTTGTCCATGTGGGATTTCTTCCCCTGTTTTCTGCCCAGGAGGGGCAGGGAGGTGTTTGGAGCAGGGAGGGGGAGATAAGGCTCCAGAAGAGCTCAGCCATCCATAAACAAGGAGGAATTCAGATCTTGGGTCTGGAAAGCCTCGTGTTAGTCATCTGCTCTGGCAGGAAGAGGCTCTGGAGCTCTGACTGTGCTGGAGCCCTTCCCATGGGCTGGGTTCTGCGGACATCTAGAGGCTTTTCCTGGAATGGCAGATGAGAGTTATCCATCCATCCATCCATCCATCCATCCATCCATCCATCCATCCATCCATCCACGTCTCTCTGGAGACTTCTGTTCCCCAGGCTGGATTTCTCACTCACAGCCTTGGAGCAGTCTTGGCTGCTGAAAAGGAGGAAAATTTATTTATTTATTTGCTGTTGTGAACTTTCCTGGCTGTGAACACCTCCAGGGATGGTGTCCCAGGTGTGTTCTGAGCGTCTGCATCTCAGATGGACCCTGTGACACAGAGTCTTGTCTCCTGGAGAAGGGGACTTTGGCCAACGCTCCCTGGGCAAGGTGACCTGGGCCACCCGAAGCAGCTCATGGTGAGGCTGCAGCTCTGGCTCTGGTCAGGGCAGGTATGGGGGTGTCACAGCAGGTCACAGGGCCACTACCTCCCTCTGTCGCAGGGCCACCACCTCCCTCCATCACAGGGCCACCACCTCCCTCCATCACAGGGCCACCATCTCCCTCTCTCACAGGGACACCACCTCCTCTGGACACCCTGCAGAGGCTCAAACCTGAGCCGTAGCCAGGCAGGGGTCCGGCTAAGTGGGGGGAATGTGCCAAGTTTGGGCTGATCTTGGCCCATTCCCAAATTAATCCACACTGCTCCTCCTCAGCGTGAGGGAGACATGAGGCCTCTCAGAGTCACGCTGAGGCAGAGAACAGTTCTTTTCCCCTGCCCCAAATAAAGGAGCAGAACATCGGCGCCAATCCAAGTTGTTGATGTCAACAAGCGTGTTTCCATTGACGTCAGTGGACTTTGGATCGACCCCTTCCCTCCCTGGCTGATGTCACCTGCTAAAAACCACCTCAGCCACTCCATCCAGCTCCAACGGGAGCCCACTTTGGGTGGTTCAGCATCCAATGCCCAGCCTGGGTGGCTGGAGGTGGAGGGGTGTCAGGGTCATCTCCCAAGGGACCGGACCGGAGGAAGAGACCTCGAGGGAAGGTTTAGGTCAGATATTTGGGAAATTGTGTTCATGGGAAGGGAGGTCAGGCACTGGAACAGAGCAATGGTGGAGGTACCATCCTGGATGTGTTCAAAAACAAATGGATGGGGTACCTGAGGACATGGGTCACTGGTGTGCTACGGGAAAGTTAATGATTAATAATCTCAGAGGTTTCTCCAACCTTAATGATTCCATAATTCATCAGCAACAGCTTCCACATGTTGTAATCCAGTTGTCAGAGGTGTCCATGTTGGGCAGCTCCTGGTGTAACTCTGGGTCAGGTGGAGCTGCCGAGCCTCAAATCTGGAACCAGAGCTCTCCAAATCAGGGGTAGGTCTCCAGAATTCCTGGATATGTTCCATTTGGGAGCTGCGCTCTAAATTTCAGAGGTGACTCCTGAGAAAGGGTTGGCAAGGAAAGCACCAGGCCCAGTCCTGGTGGTGCAGGTGATGGGCTGTTCAGGAGGAGGGAAATTCCATTTCCATTGGGAACCCTCCTTTTCCCCTGGAATTCTTGTTGATTGGCTCCACTGGTCAAGAACTAAAGGACAATTAGGTTCTGCATCATCAAATCAGTTCCATTTCTACCAGGAACTCCAGCACTACCAGCCTTGCTCTTGAGGATTTTACCCCAACAGAGGATTTTAGCTCCATGGAGAACTTTCTCCCCACGGAGGATTTTATCCCCCCACAGAGGATTTTATTCCTCCCCAGATGATTTTCTTCCCACAGGGACATGTGGAGCACATCAGGAAGCAACCTGCTTTCCTTTCCTCACTCCTGCTTTATTTCATCCACCCAAAGTTCCACAGTCGAAGGAGCAGGGGAGGAAGGAGTTATTATTATCCGCATGTGCCACTGCCACCCAAAGACATGGAGAGACAGATGACAGGAAATGGGGACTCAAAAATAGACCCCTTTAATGTCAAACCCATCGGGGATTACTGGGAGCAGGGTAAAAGACATGGAGCAGATCTCCCGCTCGTCACTGTGTGCTCTGAGCACCCATCCAAGGGGGAATTTACCCTGATACCCATGAAATGTTTTCCTATGTATTCTTTGTGCTCTTGGCACAAAAGAATAAAAGACAAAGAAAACCCCATGGATGTATTGAAATGTGAATTGTAGAACCTCCCTTGATGGAGGGGTTGCAACCATGCCTGGAGGGGCTGCAATTCCCTTTACCCCATCTCCACAAGCCCTTCCTGCAATTCTGTGGGACAGGGATGGCCAAGTTTTTAATACTTTATGAAAAATAAAAGAAAGTCTTCCCTATGGAAAACATTTCTCCTGTAGAACTCCATCTGGTTTACTGAAATCCTCTGAAATATGTGAAATTTGCCCTCCCCTCTGCAGTTCTGCACCTTCCACGGGGCAATACCCTGCCCATCTGTGTGCCCAGCTGGCTCTTTGCCATCAGGAATTCTGTTTTCCAAGCAAAAGCTCCAGATTGGGTTGGATTTGAGCAGTGACAGAGAATCTGGGCCCAAGGGAGAGAATTCCCGAGGGGTGTTTTGTCCTCCCTGAAACCTGACACTGGTCCCAAGTCCAGACCCGGCTAAATTGAGTCCACAACAGGTGCCAAGAAAACAAGGAAAAATAGCAACAGTGGCCTGGGATATAGGAGGCCTGAAGCTCCACAGCTCCCACTGCTGGAGATCCACTTGTTATTTATCCTGGAAGAGCAGCATAGGGACAAAACCAGCCGATTTCCATTTCTACTCAGAAGTCTCCCTCCTGGTCACAATGCTCCCCAGACTGATTTGTGGCCTTGCTCTGCTTTGGGAGCAGCTGAGTGAAGGGTCCCAAATCCATAAAAAAAACATTTTTTTCACTGCTAAAAATTGGGCTTTGGGCTTTCAGTCCATTATTTCTGGATGTGTAAGGTTCCTGAGTGGAATTTTGCTGGATTAGGGGAGAAAGGTGGGAAGTGAGTTATGGAAAGGCTCTGAGGGACAGAGGGGGTTTCTAACCCAGGGGGTTTATTTTTCTTTGATGCACTGCAATGTCACATCCTTAGGGAAAAAGGAACACATCAGAATTGAACAGAAAGATTTGGATCTGCCTTCAGGAGAGGAGCTGGGAAGAGCTGCACCATCCATGTGAGACCAGTGGGCACAAACCAGGGTTCATCTCTCCCCTCTCCTGGGTCTCCAATTCCTTGTGGCTGTGGAGATGCCTCCTCCAAGGTGAGGCATCTCTCCTGGCTGCAGCAACAGATTTGGAGCCAGCAGCTCTCACAGGTTCCCCACAGAGCCAGCAGGGGTTAAAAGTGCAACAAAACAGCCCAAAGTCCACACGGGAGGAGGAAGAGGAGGAGGAGAAACGACGGAGAGATGAGTGGGCAGCCTCCCCCAGCCTGGAAGATGTGGAGCTTCTCAGCATCAGGCAGGAAGAGCCGGGCATCCTCCAGCGCCCCATGTGCTGCCATGGTGAAGTTGGTGTCCCCTGAGGTCACCACATCGAAGACACACGACTGGAAGTAGACATCCTCCACGGGCAGCATCTCCCGGCAGAGCGCTCGCGCTGTCTCCGCAGGGACACGGCCGCGCCCGCGGGGGCTGCGGGACATGCGCTGGCTGTGGGGGCAACCACCCACGCACAGCTGCAGGTCCTGCTCCTCCGTGAAGGCCCGGGCCACCTCCTCGGCAGCACGGATGGAGAAGGAGAGTTGGCGGCCGGCCTGGCGCACAGCGATGGTGGTGCCGATGTAGTCGGCACGGATCTCCACGTGCCGGCCAGGGCTGCGCTCCCAGATCACGAGGCTGCTTCCACCCGGACGCATGCCCCCGTTCACGGAGCCATCCTGGAAGGCCGCCGGGACGTTGTCCAGCTCGGCCTGGTAGACCTTCTGGTCAATGCATTCCTTCATGTTCTTGAATATGATGGTGAGCTGTGGGGAGCAGGGCAGGAGGGGGATGTCCCCATCCCAGGTGTTCAGGGTATGCAGGTCCCACCCCACCTATCCATCTCCAAACCATCCCTGCCACAGTCCTTTTGGGATAACAACAATCCTTCCTTTTTTCCTTCATTTTCTAGCACCATTTAAGCAATGGAAAACTCAGGTGGAGCCAAACCCAGCAAGATTCCTCCAGGTACCCCATGGACCACACGGTCACCTGACAGCAACAGGAGTGTTTGAAGGTCCCCTCAACAACCTTCCCCACTGTTGTCCCTCCTTCTTCATCCCCCCTGGGTTTCGTTGAAGTAGTTCCAAGGATTTTGGGAAGTGTAGGAGGTGCCCTGACTCTGGATTTGCTGCCCAGCCTGTGCACCAATGTTACCTTGCTGGTGACTGTTGCGTTGGACCCCTTGGCCACTGGTGAACTGGTGGCTTGCACGAACAGGTAGTCGTTGTCCAGGAGTGGCCAGGAGCCCTCCACCCGGCATGTGTGGAAGTCATCGTGGAAGGTGCGGATGTGGGGGTCCCCAAAGGCAGCGCAGTGCTGGAAACCGGGGGGGCGGCCATGCTTGTAGAGGAAACTCCGCTCGTAATCACAGATGTCGAGCGACTCGAAGCCCTGGGGGTTGGGGGCTGGGGGCCGGGGCCGTGGCAGGGCCGTGGGCCCTTCCTTGGAGCAGTTGTTCTGGATCATGAGGTCCTCAATGCCGTGCACAGCGGAGTGGAAGGCCAGGTCCCCGCGGCAGGTGCGGGCGGTGCGCCGGGTGCACAGGGAGTAGGAGCGGAGTGCGGTGCAGAACGCAGCACCACGGCCGGGGCCATGCAGGTGCAGCGTCGCCGCCACGTACTCCGAGTTGCAGCGTAGGATCTTGCACTGGGAAGAGACTGGGGGAGACAGGATGGCTCCCTGGGAGAGGGGATGGGGTGGGGAAGGGCAGCCTCTCCTCCTCCCACCACCTCCCACCATGCAGCCTGCTCCAGATTCCCATGGAGATTTGGAAGCACTTTTCTCCTGGTATATACAGGGAACAGCTCTGCCCATGCGGATCCTTACCATGCCTGCAGAGAAGAAGGAGCAGGAAAGCTTGGAGGAAGAGGCCGGAGTTTTCCAACTGCCCTGGGCTCCTACTGCGGGCAGGTCTCCCCATTCCCATCCATGCAGAGCTTGGGGGGTCTCTCACCCGCCAGCAGCTCCCAGCTTCATTCGGCAGCTCCCCTGGAACCAGAGCTGGGATTGGAGAGAGACCGGCAGACGGGACTAAGAGGGGCCCTGCAGCCGCCAGCAGGTCCAACCCAGCACTTCCAAGGCCACCACTTGTCCCCAAGTGGCACATCCACACGGCTTTGAACACTCCCAGGGATGTGACTCCACCACTGCCCTGGGCAGCCTGTGCCAGGGCCTGACCACCCTTTTCATGAGGAAATTTTCCCTGATATCCAACCTAAACCTCCCCTGGTGCTGCTTGAGCTGTTTCCTCATGGTGTTGTTGAGCCCTCCGCTCCTCCCTCACTTTGGGGACACCACATGTGGGATCAGAGCCCGAAGCATCCCTGGCTGTCCTTGGACCCTCATTCCTGCTTTCCCACTGCCCCACTCACCTGTATCAGCCTCCTCAGGAAACGATCTGGCTCCCAGCACTGGGAGCTCCTTCCCTGTGGGACACATGGGTGTCCTTGTCACAAGCTCTGCCCCAAATGACAGCCAGAGAGACCCATGGGATGACCCAGGAAAATTCCAGCCTCCCTGGGCTCCTCCATGGCCTCACAGCTGGATAAAATCCGGGGTTCTGGAAGCCTGTCCAGGGGCCAGGGAATGGAGCCCCCCGTGGCTCTTCGTCCCTGGCCACCTTTGCTCCGTCCTTTCCCCTGCAGGGCAGAGGCGGGGGTTGAAATCGATCCTCCTAAATTTAGCCAGGCTCTGATCCAGCCGGGAACAACAGCCGGAGTGTGGAGAAGGTAGGGTACTGGAGCTCCAGGAGGAGGTGGGAGCCCCTAAACCCTGGGGACTGTGGGGTCACGTCACCCATGGGAGCTTCCCTGGAGCTCCATGGGTTTTCCTCCTTGGAAACCCTCTGCCTGCACCCCTGGGAGTGAGTCCCTGTGGAAAAGCACCGTGCTTTTCCCTGTGGGATATATCCAATAGGGAATGGGGTATTTTACAGCATTTTCTCTCACAGCTTCCCCTCCTGGGGCACAGCCAAGTCCGGAACACAAACATGGCACGGGCCAAAGCTGGCCAATGTCCCCAGGGATCGATGACCAGTGTCCCCAGGGATTGGTGGCCAGTGTCCCCAGGGATCGATGACCTCCAGACCATGCTGGCTGCATTGCTGAAATCCCACCTGCACAGGTGCAGGAAGTAGCTGCACCAGCCCCTGTTCCCTGCAGGGAGGAGGAATGGTCAGGAATGTCCACACCAGGATTTTCCAGGTCTATTCCAGAGGCCATGGAGGAGGACAGGGATGGGAAGTTGGTCCCTCAGCATTCCAGCACCCACAAATCCCTTTGGGAACACATTCAGGAAAGCCTTCTGCCTCCTAAACCAAGTTCCTGCTGTTTCCCACTCCTGGGTCTGCCCTGCAGGGAGCAAAGCCTTGTGCCCGCCTGAGCCCAGGAGAGCTACAGCACTGGGATTGGGGCAGGAAGAGAAGTATTTGGGGAAAGCAGCATTTGCCAGAGAGCTGGAAGAGTGGATCCCACTGCTTTCCAGGATGGGCCATGTGCACAATCAGTCCCAAAGGATGCACTCTTCCCTCCACACCATGCTTGGCATAAATGCCATCCCTCCATCCCCACACCTCTGCCAAGGATCCCAGCACTCCACTTACCCCGATAAATGTCACGGGATGGGCACCAAATCCCCCTAGACCCTCCAGAGGAAAATCCTGGTCCCTAGCCTGGGTCTAGCTCCGGATGGGAATGAGGAGGGAATCCTGGCTGTTGCCACCCGGGCTTGGAGTAGAGGGAGAAAAAACAGCTGAAGATTCTGACAGCCGGATCTGTCACTGGGAGCGGGAGCCGAGTGGGCTCCGACAGCACTTTAAAAATAGCCGGTAGGATTTTTGATCCCAAAAGGCAAATTCCAGTGGGGAGGGGAAGGGAGAAGGCAAGGGAGAGCCAAGACTTCCCAACCGCATGCACAGCCAGGGGGTGAGGTGGGCATGGAGTCCTGGATGGACCACTCAGAGCTGCCCGTCCTGAGGTTTCTCCAGGGTCTGGGAGGAACAAGCAGGTTGGGAGTGCAAAGTGCTGCTGGAAATCCAAGGAGGCTCCCATTCCAGCAGCTCCTGGCAGCGTGCACCCCAGCAGGTGAACACTCTCCTCCTGGCTCTGTGAGCAGAGAGATGGGAAAACCCATGGAGATGAGAGTGGTGTCCAGTGACACTTCTCCTCTGGGATTCTCATTCCAGGGCTTTCCCTCCCCCTCCCTTGGAGAGCTTGGGAAGTCCTGGAGAGGGACTGATTTTGGGAGAACCGGGTCTCTTATTCCCACACCTGGAAAGAGAAAACCTTGAGAGGGCTGGGGAAGGAACCGCCTGGCTCAAAGGTGCAACCGAAATCCCACAGGATCCCACCGCTCTGAGCCGCTCCCAGGATACTGGCACGGGGATAAATCCCATTCCCAAACACCTGCTCCGGGACCAGGCAGCTGGGGGCTAAAAAAATCCGGGAGCAGGTGGAGACGGACACTCCTGAGCTCTGTGGGGAGACCCCGAGAGGTCTCCAATGGTGCCAGGCTGGGTGGTGGATCCCACGGGATACTCGGGCCACCAGCAGCCCCCTCCCCCGCCTCTTTGGGTTAACGGGGACAGCGGGGACGCAACACCACGAGGTGGCAACGGCACGTCAGGAGTGGCAACAGGGCTGAGGCGAGGCTGGCAGGACTCCCCTGCCCGGACCTCCCCCATTCCTGCCTGTCCCCCGCTTCCCCTGTACAGAAAAAAAAAAAAAAAAAGACAAAAAAATTCTAAACCAAACCTTCTTTTAGTTTTTAGGAAAACTAATAAGGGTGAACCTGGAAAAATAAGGATGATCTGGGAAGAATCAGGTTGAAACTAGGAAAAGAATAAGGGCGAACCTGGAAAAAATCAGGAGGAACATGTAAAACGAGAGTGAGTCTGGAAAATATGAGGGCGATGCTGGAAAAATCTGGGCGAATATGGAAAAATAAGGGTGAATATGGAAGAATTAGGGCGAATATGGAAAAATCAGGATAAAACTAGGAAAGTCATGATGAACCTGGAAAAACTGGGGCACTATCTGGTGAGAACCCCGACCTCCAGTTCCTCTTTGGCAATCGCATCCCTCCAGTCCCCGAGAGTGACGTCTTCCTGCCCTTACTGTATAGAAGTTTTATGCATTTCCTGTAATCTGCCTCTCTGCCTTTTGCTGAAGGTTAACTTGGGATTTTAAATAGATGGAATGATTCCAACTGGATTGAAATCCAAGGCGTCCAGGCGCATTCCCACGCGGAGGCACTCGCGGAGCCGGCAGTGATGGCAGCGGGTGCGGTGGGGCAGCGCCGCGGAGCAGTCGCGAGCCCTCGGCACGTGAATTCTCTGTCCGCGAGTGGGAGTGGGTGCTGCACCCGCCTGTCCGTGGGTCCCGCTCGCCACCGCCCTCCCAATTCCCCCTCCACGTCCTCCCGTGTCCCGCCATTGTCCCCGCTTGTCTCTCCCGCGCACGCGTGGCTCCGCCCCCGCGGGCTCTGACTCCGCCCACACACGCCATATAAGGATAAAGAGGGCGTGGTGTTTTTTGTGAGGGGGCGTGGCTTATGTGCGTAGGGGCGGGGCCTATCCGGCCGCGGGTGTCGCGGCGGGGATTGGGCGGGGGGGGTCATGTGACGCAGCTCCGCCGGTGTCACGTGACGGCGGCGGGGAGACCGCCCCCCCCACTCCCCCCCGGGCGCCGTGACCGGAGTGGGCGGTGAGAACCGGGGAGAGAAATCGGGGGAGTACGGCAGGATGTGGTGGTCCCGGGGGATGTCCTGTGGGAGGGAGGATCGGGGGGTACCCGGCGTGGGTTCCACGGTGTAGGGGGGCTTTGGGTGCGCCCCCGGGTTGGCGGGGGGACTGAGGGGGGTCGGGCCCTTCTCTCCTCATCTCCCCGGGACACCCCCCCCCGCGCCTCCCTCCGCCAGTCCCGGGGCAGGAGCCGGTCCCGCAGGACTCCCTCAGACTCGCCGCCCCCGGCACCCCCTTGTCCTTCCTTCCACCGTCCCCAGTAACGGGGGCTGACCCGGCAGAGCCCGTCCCCCCCCCGTCATCCCTGCGTGCTGCTCCACGTCCCCCCCTCCTGCCATCGCCATTTTCGAGGTGGGCTCCTTCAGAGACCCTCAGACTCAATCCCGGTCCCCCCCCACTGCCACCTCCTCGAGCCTCCTCTCCCTTTCGGCCCCCCCCCCG
>NW_024580655.1:62838-79781 GCF_017639235.1 Corvus kubaryi
CTGCCACCTCCTCGAGCCTCCTCTCCCTTTCGGCCCCCCCCCCTAAACATCCGCCTCAGATTCCTCCAGTGCCGGGGACCGGGGGTGTCTCTCTCCCTGCAGCTCCCCCGATCTCCCCCTCTCTTGCAGCCCTTCTCCGATGCGGGGTCCCCTTCTGGCGGCGGCTGCGGGAGCCATGGGGGGCGCGGGGGGTCCCCTGGCCCGCACCATTCGTGCCAAGCTGACGGCGGCCCTGCAGCCCACGCACCTGGAGGTGCGGGACGACTCCCCCCGCCACGGAGGCCCCCCCCGGCGCCGAGACGCATTTCGGGGTGCTGGTGGTGAGCGGGCGCTTCGCGGGGCTCCCCCTGCTCCAGCGGCATCGCCTGGTGCATGAGGCACTGCGGGCCGAGCTGGCCGGGCCCCTGCACGCCCTGCAGGTCATCGCCCGCACCCCCCAGCAGTGGCAGAGTGACCCCCGCGCCCCCCCCCGCGCCCCCTTGCCTGGGGGGCTCCAAGCGGGAGCGACGCCGAGGGGACAGGGAGGAGCAGGAGGAGGCGCCGGGGCAGCAGTGACGGCCCGGGAAGCCCCCCAGGAACAGCATGGGACTCCCAGGACCCCCACCCTGGTGTCAGCGCAGCAGACGGAGCCTGGAGTTGGGGAGGGAAAGAAGTAATGGGGGTGAAACACCCCCCCCCCCCCATCATGCTCAGCCCCAGCCCCCGCACCCCATATCACCCCCAGCCTGGACCCACCCAACCACCCCCGTGTTCTCACCCTGGAGGGGATTTTTGGGGTGTCCCCCCCATTTAATGTCCGAATAAATTCAATTAAACATGTTCTGGGGGCAGCTGAGTCTGGAGAACCCGGAGGGGGGGGGGAGGCGGGGAGGGAAGATTTGGGTAATTTTGTGCTTTTTTGGGATGTTTTTTCCATTTTAATTAATTTACAAACACCTGAAACTACAGCACAGCACAACAGAGCTACGGGGGGGCCGGGGGGCCCCAAAGACCGAGGAGCTACACCGAGGAGGGGGACAAAGCACACAGGGGCTGATTGGAACGGGAGGGGGCTGCCTGGGGGACGGGGGGGGGCTCCTGGGTGGCTCTGACCAATCCTGCCCAGCCCTGAGGGGCTGATCGGGTGGGGGGGGGGGCAGAGCATGGGGGACCCCCACAAACTCCAGGTTTTGAGGGGGCACAGCACTGGGACCCCCCCTGAACCCCGATTTCTTTTGAGGAGGGCACAGCACTGGGGACCCCTTGTACCCCGAATTTTTGGGGGGTAGGGGCTGTTTGTGCTTTGCAAACCGCTGGTGGTTTTGGGCTGGGGGGAGGTAAAACGGGGTGCAGGGGAATATTGTGGTGGAGGCGTCAAAAGGGGAGGTGGGGGGGGGGACATGGGGATGCAGGGAGGGAAAGGGGCTGGGAGGAGGAAAAGAGGGTGCAAGGAGCCACCCACGCCCCCCCCTCACCCACACCAGCCTCCCTCTCATAGGGAAAATCCTTTAAAAATCAGTTAAAAATCACTAACTGGCAGTTTTGGGGGTCCCCTGCTGCTGCACCCCAAATGAGACCAAGGGCTGGGGCTGGGGCTGGGGGGGCTGTGCTTTACACCCTGAAAGTTGGGCACCCAAAAGTGGGGGCATCCTGGGGGAAGGGGAACGTGTGCTTTAAGGGGGGGCACCCTAAAATTATCAGGCAGCCCCCGAGGGGATTCTGCACCCCCAACTGCACCCCCCAAGGGGACCTGCACCCCAATATCCTGTGCCCCCCGAGGCATTGCTGAGGCACTCCAAGGGCTCTTGCTCCCCAGTAGGCCACACCCAAGTGCCCCCCCCAAATCTGTGGATGTTTTGGGGACCCTGCTGGGTGCCCTCCATAGGGATGGGGAAAATGAGGCACAGGGGTCTCCCCACACCCAGAGATTTCATCCTCCTCCTTCTCGGCTCCGCAGGGATTTGGGGGATGCACAGAGATACGGGGGTGCAGAGGGCCTGTGTCATTCCCCCCCTCGATGCCAGGGCCCCCCTAAATCCTGCCCCACAGCCCCCCAGGAACGAGCAGCAACTCACATAGGGGGTGACACCAAGAAAAGAAACTGGGGGGGCTGAAGGGGTATTGGAGGTTGAGGGAGGTTGGGGAGTCAGGGGGGGCATTTGGGGGGTTGGGGGGAGTTTGAGGTGTTGGGGAGGTTTTGGGGGTATAGGGGGATCTGGGGGAGGGGGGGGTCCAAGGGCAAATGGAAAAAAACCCAAAACGTCCCAAAAACCCTTCTCCCAGTGTCTACCGCGACTAACCCCAGGGCCATGGGGGGGGGAAACGCTGGGTTTGGGGGGTGCCCCGGGGAGGGGGGTCCCTCTCCCCCAGCCCCCCCATCACTGCAGGACCTGCCCCCGTGTCTCGGGCAGTTTGAGGGCCAGGGAGCTGCCGAGGGCCAGCGCGGCTGAGGCCAACAGGATGGGCACGGCCTTGGTGATGCCCACAAAGGACGTGAAGATGCTGATGCCCAGCACGGCCGCCAGCTTGCACAGCGCATTCAGGAACCCAAACGCCGTCGTCCTGGGGAGGACAGGGAGGGCTGGGGTTGGTGGGGGCACCCCCGGGGGTAGGGGAGGGTACCCAGCCTCGGGGGGGCACCTGCAGAGGGCAGGTGGCACCCCAAAACAGGCACCTGGAAGCCTGAAATGGGCACCTGGAGGCCTGAAACAGGCACCCGGCACTCCAAAATGGCAACTCAAAACCCTTAAATGTGCATCCAGCACCCCAAAATGAGTACCCGGCAGCCTGGGGCTGGCAGGCAGCACCCAGAAACAGGTACCGAGCAGCTGGTAACCCACACCTGGCACCCAGCACCCCAAAACCTGTACCCAGCAGCTGGTACCTCCAAAACTTCCTGAGCAGGACTTCCCGTGTCACCCAGAACCCAAACTCTCCCACCTGGCACCCAAAACCTCCCACCTGGCCCCCAAAACATTGCCCCCAGCACCCAAAACCTCCCACTTGGCACCCAAAAACCTCCACACCTAAATGCTCCCACCCTGCACCCAGAACCTCCCACCTGGCAATCGAAACTTCCCACCCAAAACCAGTTTTTTGTTTTGCACCCAAAACCTCCATTCCAGGCCCCCACCTCTTGTCAGAGGGGTACAGCTCCACGGTGAGCACGTCGAGCGCGTTCCAGGAGGCAATGCTGACCCCCCCCAAAGAGGCAGAGTAGCGCAATCATGGCAGACTCGCTGTTCCCAAAGGACAGGAAGAAGCAGCTGACGCAGGACATGACACTGGAGCCGGCTGGGGGACACGTGCACACGTCAGAGCACAGGGAAAATGAGACAGGAGATGGGACTGGGGGGGCTGGCAGTCCCCAAAGGGGGAAGGAGATGGGGGTGACCCACTGGGAGGGACAGAGAAGTCCCCAAGAGATCAACAGAGATGGAGGTGACCCAGCAGGTGGGAGGAGGATCAGGAAGGTCCCCGAAGGGGTGATGGAGGTGGGGTCACCTAGAGGGGTAGTCCCCTAAAGGTGATGGTGATGGAGTGACCCAGCAGGTGGGAGGTGGGTCAAGAAGATCAAGAGCCTGGTTTGGGCTGGAAGGCACCTCCAGGGCCCCCCTGCCCACCCCCCTGCCAAAGGCAGACCAGGCCGCCCCGAGCCCGTCCCGCTGCCCACCCAGCATGCGCAGGCGGCCGATCTTGTCCATGAGCAGGGCCGAGACGATGTTCCCAGGGAGCACAGCCAGAGTGCCCAGGAAGCTGACGAAGTAGATCATGTAGGCATTGTTGTCATCACTGAAGTCCAGCTGGCAGCCCTCCTTGTTGTGCAGGAACGTGCTGTTCACCACCCGGCTGTTGATGAACTTGTACTCGAAGAGATCTGGGAGGAGAGGGGGCCATGGGGTCACCCCGTCTCCTTGAGGACCTGCCTGGCCCTCCACCACCCTCTTGGGGACCACCCTGGTGGGTCACATTACCTCTACCACCCCAACTGCATCATCCCACTGGGGACTTTCCTGACCCTCCTCCAACCTGGTGTCTCACCCCCATCTCCATCAACACCCTGGGGGCCACCCTGGTGGGTCACTCCCTCCATCCACCCGGGATCCCGTGCCCCCACCTGTGTTGTAGAAGACGGTGGAGATGAAGGTGCAGTTCTTGAAGAATGTGTTGCTGGAGGTGATGTCCTCAAAATAGCACTCCTCAAAGAGCGAGTCCTCAAATGTCACTGACTTCATCTTCAGCCCTATGAACCTGTAGAGGGACACAGGAGGGAGGCCCTGGCTGCCCCCTACCCCGGTGCTGAGCAGCCCCAGGCTCAGCACCCCCAGGCTCAGCCCCCCCTCACTCACTTGTCATTGAAATACTCCCCGCCACGGTGCACCTGGTTCTCCAGGGTGAAGTTGAAGGTGAAGTGCCGAACCTTCTCGCGCGTGAAGAGCTTTGTGCGCGATGCATACTCAATGCTCTGCAGGTGCTTGATCATGTCCGGGAACCACACGGTGAGCCCGTAGTAGCTGCGGAGACAGGGGTGAGCGGGCACCACACACCTGGGGTTCCCAGTGCCAGCCCAGGGCTCCCAGAGCCAGCCCTGAACTCCTAGGGCCAGCCTGTGCTATCCCACTGATACTTGTTCCATTTCATCCCACCCACTGCTGCCAGGGTCCATCTCAGTCCTGTCCCAGTGCTCCCAGTCCCTGCCCAGTGCCGCCTAGCTCCATCCCTTCCTAACCTGGTCCCATCCCATCCCATCCAGTGCCGTCCATCCCAGTCCCAGCCCAGTGCTGCCAGTTCCATCCCGGTCCCACCCCGCAGCACCTGAAAGACATGGTGAACCACACCGCCATCATCATTAGCGTCACCCGCCGGTACTCAGGCACGAAGCACTGCTGGAAGTTGCTCCAGACCTGCGGAGGGACAATGGACATGACAGGGACATGGGAGGTGACAGGGGGCACATGGGGCACAGGGACCCCTGGGCAGCTCTGGCCACACCTGTTGGGACAGGTTGAGGCATCGGACCAGCCAGCGCCGGTACCATGTCCCGGTGTCTGACTGGATCTCGATGAGCTCGTCCTCCCGCTTGATGGTCTTGATGTGGGTGACCTGTGGGGGGAACAGTTTGGGGACACCAGGAAGCACCAAGGCCCCACCTTGTGCCTCCGTTTTCCCACCTGTTACAACAGCGCTGCATCCCTCGGGTGGTGCTTTTCCTGGAGGTGGGAAGTGCACCCCTGCTCCTGGAGGCCACCCCACCCTCCCTCGGGTTGCTGGGGACCCCAGGGCTCAGCCCTGGGGGATCCTTACCGAGAAGACCCTCTCGGGGTGGCCCTTGGCCCTCATGTTGGTGTCATGGACCTGCTTCAGCACCATCCAGGCCTCGTCGTGCTTCCCATTCTGTTAAGGGCAGGGACAGGTAACCCTGGGACACCCCGGACCTGGACCCCGACCACCCCATCAGCGGTCCCTGCCTGGGTTCCACCCCCCACCTGGGTCCTGCCACCCACCTGGGGATCCCTCCACAATCTTCATCACCTCCTCAGGGTCTCTCCTCCCTCTGGGGTCCCTGGCTGGGTCCCATCACCCACTTGGGGGTTCCTGCCCAGTTCCACCCTCTCCAACACCATCTGGGGCTTCCTGTCCAGGCCCCACCACCCCCCCTGGGGATCCCTGTCTGGGTTGCCCCATCTCCGTCCCCCACCTGGGTGTCCCTTCCTGGGTCACGCCACCCTCCACTCCAGGTCCCTGATGCACTCCAGATTCCCCTCAGGACACAGCCATGCCCTCCCAGACCCCCACCTCAAGGTAGAAGCGTGGGCTCTCGGGCATTGTGGTGAGCGCCCCAATGGCAAAGACCGAGGGGAAGGCGCAGACGAGGACAAAGACCCTCCAGCTGTGGAATTGGTATGCGGAGCCCATCTGGAAGCTCCAGCCTGGACAGGGACAGGACATGGTGGTGGGGCCGAGCCCCGGCACACCCCCTGTGCGCCGCCGGCCCAGGGCTCCTACCGTAGTGGGGGATGATGGCCCAGGCCATAGCGGAAGCGTAGATGCCCCCGATCATCCAGAACATGCAGAGCCAGCTCAGGTGCTCCCCGCGCTTCTCCTGTGCCAGGAACTCCGAGAAGTAGGAGAAGACGATGGGGATGGAGCCGCCGATGCTGGGGACGGAGGGGAGGGAGCGGCATCACCCCCCCGCCCCACGCCCCACCACACACAGGGGGAGATCAGCCCCTGCTCTGGGGGTCCCTCCGTGGCTGGGCCCCCCTTACCCCACGCCCGAGAGCAGGCGGCAGAAGAGGAAGGTGCCGTAGCCCTGGACGAAGGAGGAGAAGAAGGCGAAGACGCTGTTGACGGAGAGGGAGATGAGGAGGCACTGCCTTCGGCCCAGCCGGTCGGCCAGCCCGCCCCACACGAACGCGCCCACCATCATGCCCAGGTACACGATGAGTCCTGGGGAGGGGGACACACAGCAAGGTCAGTCCCGGGGGACCCAAGGACCTGCACCCCGAGTCACCTGGCGGAGGGAGGGCATCGTCGGCACTGGGGGTGGGGTGTAGGCAGGGACCCTCTCCTCAAGACGCTGGGTCCCCTTGAAGGAAGGGGACAGAATCCCACGTGAATGGGTGGTGGGGGTTGTCCCCCTGCTCTGCTCAGGGACTGTGGGACATGGCGGGCCCCCAGGACCCCCACACCCAGCCCTTCCCCCTGTCCCAAGTTTGCCAGATCTCAAGGATGGGGGGCACTGGTACCCCCTGGGATTTGGGGGGGTGTCAAGCTCCAGTGGGCATCACAGAGAAGGGGGGAAAGCCATCAAACAAAGCCACCCACAGCCCCCCAAACCCAGTCTCAGCATCCACTAATCAGCCCAAGTTTCTGAGCTCGCTCCCTGCAGCTGCCCCTCGCCATTGCTCACCTGGGAAGCAGTGTGGGACTGGGAGGAGGACGGTGGGAGCCCTGTGCCCAGGGGGTCCTGCATCCCTCCCTGTCCCCACATCCCTTCCTGGACCCCATACCTCATGGCCTCATCGCCCCCCAATTCTTCCTGTGTTCTTCCATAGACCCTGTAACCCCCCACATCTCCCTGAGCCCCCACATCGTTCTCCATCCCCAACTCCCTGTGCCCCCACCCTCCTGTGCTTCTCTGGCCCCTCAGCATGTCCCTGTGCCTCCCTACATCCCACATGTCTCTCTGCATCCCCATATCCCTCATGGGACACCCCCCACATCTCTCCACATCTCCCAGTGCCCCCTCCGTGTCGCCCTGATCCTCCTGTCCCCATGACTGTCCCCTATCCCGTGACTCTCCCCTGTCTATGACTCCCATATCCCCCTACCTGCACCCCGTGCCCCTCTCCTCACCCAGCATGCCCTTGTTGGAGTCGGAGAGGCACATGTCCTTCTCGGCGCTGGGCAGGACAAAGCCCACCACAAAGACCTCGACGCCATCAGCCATGAGGGCCAGGCCCAGGACAAAGTAGAGGGTCCACTGGAAGCGGCCGTGGCCACATTCCTGCAGGATGAGCTCGTACTGCTGCGCCAGCTCCTCCCTGTCCTTCCTCCGCTGCCCCTCGCTGTCGTCAAAGGCGCCGGCGGCCGCCGCGGCCCCCAGGCGCTCCCCCCCCCTTCAGCGACTCCTGCCGGGGGATCCCTTGGTACTCGCCCTCGTAGATCTCATCCTCCTCGTCGTGGCCCTCAGTGGCGTCGCTGGACACCCCCTCCTCCTCGTTGGCCCCCTCGCCCCCCCCGGTAGTAGCCATCCTGGGGCGCGTAGTCTTCGTCGTCCTCCTCCTCCTCGAAGCGGGAGTAGGAGCGCCGGGTGTACTCGTCCTGCACTCGGTCCATGCCCCGGCTCACCTTCTTGGCCGCGTGCTTCTTCACCTCCTTGGCAATGTCCTTGGCGCCGCGGATGAACGCGGTCCGGTCCCGGAACGACTCGTCCATGGTGCCGGCGGGACGGGACGGGGCTCCGGGGCTGAGGGGGGGGAGGTCTCTGCGTCGGAGGCTGCGCCCTCAGGCCCGGGGTGCGGGGAGAGGGGTGACGGCGCTACCCATCCGTGGGAGGGGATGGGGGAGGACCCTGGATGCCGGCCTGGACCTGGGAAGCCCAGAGACAACCAGGGCTGAGTTTCGATGGGAGTGGTCCTGCATCCCACCTTGCACTTTGTCTCAGATGGAAACAGGAGGATTTGGAGACCCCCCGGTGAAGTGGCAGGCAGGTCACCACGGGGCACAGTGCGGGCTGGGGACAGGCTGAGAGACACTGGCTCCATGCCAGGCCCCTTCCCCTCACTTGGAGGACCGCAGCTCCCACAGTTCACTGGGGCCCCCCCCAGCCCCCCTGGATCCATCCCTTCTGCATTCATCCCAAAGGACAGAGGGAGCTGGGGGCACACCAGGGGCATGGCTGCCCCCGAGTGTCCCCAGTCCATCCCGCCAGGACTGCGAGTCACCCCAAAAAACAAGGCCATCAGCAGGTCTGGACTGAAGCCCCCCATTTCCTTGGGCACCACAGGGACGATGAGGGGATCAGTGCCCAAGGGCATGGAGGTCCCCAAACCCTCCCAGCACTGCCAGTGCCCCGGGTGGGTGGCTCAAGGTTTGGTCCCTCAGGGGATCCCTCAGGGGGGTCCCTTGAGTGACAGTGACCCATGTGTGCCAGGCCACGCTCACTGCGGAAGCTCCCAGGCAGGATTTACTGTGGGAGATGCCAGCGCCAGCAGATGCTGACCCAGCCGACGGGGGCTGAGGATGCCACAACTGCCCTGGGGTTCAGCCCTGGGGAAGGAGAGGGGCATCCAGATACCTGGGGGTGGCATCTCCTTGTCCCCTCACATCAAAGCATCCTGCTCCCTCTTCCCCAGCCCAGCATCCCTGCACCCACTGCACAGAGCCCAGCTCAGCTCGTGACAGGGATGGACCCGCAGCCCCCAGCCCGATGCTGCTGCTCCACCCGCAGGGGCCGTCGTGACCCCCCCCAGCGCTATTTTTATCACCGGCGAGGCGGGAAGGAGCTGCGGGCAGAGGGACACAGCCGGCGATGTATCCCCCCCTGCCCAAGCAAGGGGACAGGGCACGCGAGGAGGCTAAATTTAGCCCTTTGGAAACCCTGGAAGGAGGGGGGCTGCGGCACGGCATGGGCCCCCATTCCCGAGTGGAGCCAGGCAGGTGATTTCACAGGATAAAATGGCAAATTCCCCCCATATCCTCCCCTTCCGGCTGGGGGCAGACCCCAGTTCCCTCCCTGGGGGTCCCATGGGCCTGTGAGGCCCCTGGAAGGGGCCGATCCATGACCAAGGTCATTTTGCTCCAGCCAGGCTTGCAGCTCCCTTCAGAACCTCCCAATGTGGGGCCGGCATGCCACAGACCAGGAGGTATTCGGGGCCAGGAGAAGGAATGGGGGAGCAGGGAGAGAGGCTGGGTGCACGGTGAGGAAGAGGATGGGCTGGGGAGCAAGGTCACTGCTGGCTCCATGACAGAGAGCGACCGTACAAACCAGGGAGCCTTGAGCGGCCGAGCTGATGCCAGGAGACAGCACTGGATGAGATCAGGGGTTTGATCCCACAAGAAATCCAGAAATCCCACAGACCACAGTCCCTGAAATGCGGGAGCCAGGGGGATCCCCAAAAATGCCCATCGGGGGGGCTGAACATGCTGCTGGCCCTGCAGCCCCGTCGTGGCGTTGGACAGCCCTGGACAAGGTTATCGGGTATGGATCCGTCTCCTCCTGCCACGCATCCAAGCAGAGCCAGGGATCTATGCAACCACGCACCTCAAAACCCCCGGGGGTCCCACGCTGGGGGTCTGCCTGCTCCCCCCCCCGGCAGCCCCCAGCCTCCCTGCGGAATGCCAGGAACATGGCGACAAGGGGGAAGAGTGGGAAATCGCTCGTACCCAAGGTCACCCCCCAACACCCCTCTGCTACCTCTTCCCCAAAAGCCCCCGGTTCCCCCCTCCCATCCCTGCGGCGAATTCCCGATCCCCTCCGGCTGCTCTGCGGCCACAGGACGGCGCGGGGGGATGACAGGAGCCCCCAAAAACGCACATCCAAAGGCAGAGCCTTTGGCTCCAGAGAAGGTTTTCCAGGACAAAATGGCCACAGCAAGTGGGAAGGGGAAGCCGAACCCCGAATCCATCAGCGGCTCCGAGGATGCCGATTAACGCCGCGGGGAGGAGAGATGCGGGGTATAAACACGTTTTGTTCCCCCTTACCTGGCTCAGCCGTCGCCTCGCTCCAGCTCCAGCTCCAGCTCCTTCCCGGCGCCGGCGAGGGGGATGCTCCGGCGAGGAAGGATGCTCGGGAAGGGATACGGCGAGGAAAGAGGATGCTCCGGCAGCGACACGGCGCGACAGCAGCTCCCGAGGACCAGCGCTACCACCGCAGCCTCCGCCGCACACACGGAGCGCTGGGAGAGTCCATCGGCGCAGCCCCGGGAAGGGAGGGATCAACCACGGCACGCGGCGAACCGGGGGGGCTCGGCGGGGGCGGGGGGCTCGCCCCACCGAGGGGGGGGCGATGGATCCCCCGGGATGCGCAAGGGGAGCTCCCGCGGGATCGGGGTTCCCGTGATGAAGCTGCTGGGATGGACCCGCTCCGGAGGCTGCGGACGGCGGGGAGCGGCCGGTGGGATGGGGGGCATGAGCCGGCGGCCCCCCCGGATCCCTCGGCGAAGCTCAGCCCTCCCCCCTCAGCACGGCTGAGTCACGGGCTCCGCGGGGCTGGACTGGGATTTTTTGGGATCAAATCGTCCCTGCCTGGGCTGGCCAGACCCGGCCCCTAGGCTGCAACACGACACAAAAGCCCCCGATGAATTTTTTTAGGGGGGTTACGGCTGGGGAGGCACATCGCAAAATGGGGTGTCCAAACCAAGCCCCATTTCCCATGGATCGCTTCCCGAGGGTGGGAAACCGGGAGCCGCAGTTCTCCAGCCCCAGGGCTATGGCTGAGTTCGGAGTGGGGGGTCCCCACTGTGAGCAGGGCTGGGGGTGCTCGCAGAAGCAAGATCTTCCCTGAGCCCTCTTCACTGGCATTCCAATGTTCCCAGAGCCCCTTCATCCTGCATCCCAACATTCCCAGAGCCCCAACCTTCCCTGAACCCCCCCTCCTCCTGCATCCCCTGCAATGAGTTGACCCAGTCTCAGCTTCCAGGGTGTCAACCCCAGAGCCCCACAATCGGTCAGGATTCATCAAGATTAGCACTTCACCCCTCAGACTAGAAAACAGGGATGGGGGACCAGTCTGCATGGGTGGTGCCAGCGCAGGGAAGGATTCAGAAACCCGGGAGTTGAGAAGAAATTGTGACATTTATTGTTGGAAAAAAACCCAAAAGGGGGATGGAACTGCAGGACAAGGCTGGCAGTCGAGGAGCATCCCCGAGAAGTGGGCAGCACCGGGATCCAGGCTGTGCCCTCCGGAGATGATGTGCTCGGTGAGCCCCAGCCCTGGGGGGGAGTGAGTGCCACATCCTCAGGCACCCGGTGACTCATGTGCCACTGTCACCGCAGAGCTCCTATCCCCTGCCTCGGTCTGCTTGGCCCCGGGGTTTTTTTGTGGATCATCAGAGGGAACAGGCTTGGCAGCAGGACAGAGAATGGCTCCTCCTGTCCCGAGGGCCCCATTTGTATCTGCCAGGGCCTAAAACCCGGGGTGGGGTGGGGGGTGGGATAGAGCTGGGGGGAATGGGATAAAACCAGGGGGATGATGAGATAAAGGAGGGGGGGGGAGTGGGATAAAATGGAAGGAAAAGGGAGAAAATCAGGGCTGACAATAGAATACAATCGGGGAAGATAGGATGTAACTGGGAATGACAGGATTAACACCAGGGATGATGGGATAAAACTGGGGGTGACAGCGGATAACTCCAGGGAGAAAGGGATGATGACTGTCCATGCAGGGAGACTGGCTGCCCCAGGTGGATCCTGGTGGCTTCCATGAGTGAGGAGCAGAGAAATGCCACCCTGGCGCTCCCTGGATCCAGACGGGAATCACCGGATTCTTCAGATACTGGAGATGTCCTAAGCCCCTTGGCTCTCAGCACCACAGGGAACCCCCATTCCCACACCACACATCCCACCCCTCTCCCCCTAAATCCACTCTACCAGTCCACGTGGGATTCTCCCCACATTTCTGGAAATGAAGGATCAGGAGCGGGTTCCAACCTCGTCCCTCCCTCCCTAGCCCATCCATACCCTAGGAATTCCCACCTGGATGACAAGGCGAAGCGCAGCCTCGGCACAGAAGACGCTGGGACGTAGAAGGGAGCAGCATATTCCCACCTCCATGTCCCCCCCACAAACTCCCAGCTCTTGGAGGCTCTCGCACTGCCCAGGGGCAGGAGAAGCCTCTTGGAGATTCCCCAGGGGAATGTTGGACTTTAGTTAAACCTTGGCACCAAAACATTCCAGAGTCAAACCTCAGCTCCCTGGATTTGGGCAGCGATGGCTCGAGAACGGGAATCCAGACATTCCTATGGGGCAGCCGAAGAGAGCACACAGCTCTTCCAGGCTTACAGGTGGAGTAGGGATCAGACCATGGATCAGCTCTGCCACTCCTCAGGCCCCAAATCCCTCCAGCCTGGTTCTTCCCAACAACCCAGGGAGGGAAGAGATCTCAGCTGGTGACAAACAGGCAGAGCCTCATCCCCAATCTGGGGACCCTCTTGGTTCCCAAATCCTTTATTTGCAAGTGGGTGGCCACTGCTTTCCATACAAAACCAACAAATCCAGCAAAAAGGAGCCTGGAAAAGCTTCCAGGGCAAGAGAAATGGGAGGAGGCAGGGAGAATGAGGAAAAACACTACAAAAAGAAATGGGGGGAAGAAATGGAGAGGGAAGGGAGGAGTAGGGGATGTCCCCCAGCCCTTTGCAGGAATGGGAATGTTGATACGAGGGGCTGTGGAAGGCTGAGGAGGGAGAGCAGAGAGTCCCCCACCTCTCAGGGCAGGGGTCCCCGCAGGGGCCCGCGGGGGGGGGACTCCAGGGGGTCTCTGCGCCGGCCGAGGGGGCAGTGGGACCCTCTGGTAGCCGTAGGGGGGGGGCCGGGGGGGCCCGTTGTAGCCGTGGGGCGGCATCAGCGGGGGGGGCCCACGCAGCCCGTGGTGCGGCAGCGGGCCAGGATGACCTGTGGGGGACAGGGGGGTCAGTGCCAGGGGGAAAGGACAGAGCCCCCCCAAGCCCCCTGGAGGGGCATGGCCCACTGGCCCCAACCCTCCTCCCAAACATCCCACGAGGTGCCCACCACACCCCCACCCAGGGGTGCCACATCCAGCAGGTGCCCCCAGCTTGGCCAAAACTCGCTCTGTGCGGGGGTCCCAGAAACGGGAATGTCTCCCAGGACCCCTGTGGGCAGAGCAGGCCTCCAGAACCATCCCAAAGCCGTGGATATTCTAATGGGGGTTTGCAGGGTCCCCGTCACAATGAGAAAACTCCGCCAAGACCCCAGAATGGGGGGGTGCCAGGTCCCCCAGGTCTTGCCTCACGCCCAGCTGCACGTCCCCTCCTCCCACCCCTGGAGCAGAGCCCCCCCCCAGAACTGATCCCACTCACCCATTGGAGATCCGAAGTGTGGCCCCCGGGGTGGGAGCCCCAGGGGGGGGGGGCCCAGGGTGGGGCATCCCTGGGGGGGGCCGGGGGGGCGGCTGCCCTCCGGAGCCTGGTGGTCCCGGGTGGTGCTGCCCCATCCCAGGTGGCCCGTGGTGCACCTGCATCGGTGGCATTCCTAGGGGGATGATGGAGTTAGGGGTGCCAGGAAGCAGGGAAACAGCTCCGGGCACCCCCAGGGACTGAAATTCCAGCTGGGTCTGGAATTCCAGCTGGATCTGGAAAGCATGGGTGCAGAGGGGCTTCTGCCGCCAAAAAGGGGCTTAAAGAGGAGGGAACGCAGAGCTTTTTGGCAAGAGGAAAGGGCTTGGATGCAAGCGTGTGGGAAAAGAGATGGGATAGTGACTGTGTACAGCCCGGGGACAGTGAGGAATCCCCATTCCTGGAGATTTTGGACAAGCTCCCAGAGTGATCCAGAGCTGGAAGCTGCCCTGCTCCAATTAGAGCAGCCAGGGTCTCCCCAAACCTCCTTTTTCCCAATTATCCCATTTTGTCCCATTAAAAAAAAAAAAAAACAAAAAAACACCCCAAACAAATGATTCTTTCCTCCCCCTGGGAAGCTCCTGAGCCTGGTTTTCCCTGCCTGGGTGTAATTGGCTCCGCTCAAGCCCTGCAGCATCTGCTCCTGGCGTGGCCAGAGTAGGATCACACAAAGCTCCCTAATCAGGGTGGCTCTGGAGCCACAGGATCAAACAAATCCCAGAGAATCATTAAATTGCACATTTCACAAAGTTTGTGCTTTTGAACCTGGAGCTGAGATGCAAACACAGCTCCTTCCCAGGACCACAGGGCCAAAATGTGGAGAATCAGGGAAAAAAAAACTGGTTTCATTGAATTAATAATGCCAAAATTAGCTCCTGCCTTCCTTCTCTGTATCACTGCCTTCGCACGTGCCTTCCTTCCTTCCCACCTCCCTGCCTCCTGCACCTTCCCAACCCAAGGCAACCAACACCTCTCCCTGCTCAGGTGCCTCCCAGACAGCAAGGACTTTCTGAATTCCCCAAATCCTTCAGCAATCACATCTCCCCCCCCCAAAAGACCGGGGAAGGCGAGAGGAGGAGGATCCCCTCAGGCAGCCCCCAGCAGCGGAAGCCAAGCCGCACCCCCAGCCCCGTTCCCGGCCGGCTCCGTACCTGGGTGGTGCATCCCTCCCGGTGGGAAGGGGTGCGGGTGGGGAGGGTGTCCCCCAGCAGGGGCGGCTCCTGAGGGGGGTCCGGGGGCTCCAGCGCCTGGTGGCATCGGCGGGGGGGGGCATGGCCGGGGGCATCCCGGGGGGCAGAGCTCCGGGTGGCGGCACCGGCGGCGGGAAGGAGCCAGGGGGAGGCAGGCCTGGAACACACAGCGAGAATGCGGGCGAGGGAAAAACAGCCCAGCAGAAAAACACGGGAAAGGAGGTGGGAAATGGGAGGGGCAATGTGGAAACAGGGCGTCACAGCAGGATGCTGGGACAGCCCCGCCCCAGACAGGTCACCCACCTGGGGGGGTGACCCCAGGCCCCAGCGCGGTGACCACGGGTGTGGGCACGGACGGGGGTGGGGGGGCGTCTGCAAAGAGCTGGTGGGGCCGGTCGGCCTGGGAGAGGGGGTTCTGAGCTGCCAGCAGTCGCTCGGCCGCTGAGCCATGCCGCTCGCCCTTGGAGTCCTTCTTGAAGGCGTAGGACACGGTGATGGGGCGGTTGCACAGGTACTGTCCGTTCATGGCCTCGATGGCCGCGTCCGACGCGTCGAAGCTGGCAAAGTTGATGAAGGCGTAGCCCTTGGAGTTGCCCGTGTCGGGGTCCCGCATGATCTTGGGGGTCTGCAGGATGACCCCAAAGGCGCTGAAGGTGTCGTAGAGCAGCTTCTCGTCGATCTCAGGGTCCAGGTTGCCGATGAAGATGTTGGCACCCACGTCCAGGTTCTTGTTGTGAGCCGAGGCCTTGTTCACCCGGATGGGTTTCCCGTAGAGCTTGATCATGTTCATGATCTTGATGGCGTAGTCGGCGTCCTCCTCGCTCAGGAACTCCACGAAGCCGTAGCCTGGGGGACCCCAAAGGGGCTCAGGGGGACGCCAAGGGGGGTTCAGGGGAAAGGCAAGAGACCTCAAAGGGACTTCATGGGGGACACCAAAAGGACTTCAGGACAGAAAGAGACCCCCCACACCCCCTGACTTGATCTAAACCTCACCTGATTTAAAACCCAAGCTGATTGAAAACCCCATTTAATTATTGACTGAAACCCCCTCGATTTCATTTAAACCTCACTTAATACTTGATTCGATCCCCACTTAATTTAAACCCTGGGGCCCCGACACCTCCCGAGGGACGGAGCATGATCCCTCGCTTCCATACCCCGATCCCACCCCCAGCTCTGCCCCTCGTTGGGATTTGGGGGTCCCTCACCCTGGTGCTGGCCCGTGACCCGGTCCTTGGGCATGTGCGTGTTGACCACGGGCCCGGCCTGCAGGAAGAGCTCCCAGAGCAGGGGCTCGCTGACCTTCTCGTCCAGTCCCCCCACGTACACCGTAGCATCTGCGGGGAATCGAGGTCAGAGCCGGGACACGCGCGGGATAACGGGGGGCTCAGGGCTGACACCACTCAAGCAAAGCCCCCCGAAGCCCCCCCCAGTCAGTCCTTAACCCAGGAGGCGGCCCCTCAGCCCTCCTTTTTCCTTCGGGAAACCAGAGCCCCCCATGGCCCCAGAACGCCCCCGGCGCTCCCCTCCGTGTCCCCAGGGAGTCCAAAGTCCCCTCCAGTGCCTTCCCGTGTCCCCAGGATACACCAAGGACTCCCCATTCCCCCCAGAATCCTCCCCAGCACCCCCCGCTGCCCCCAGTGTACCCAAGGTCGCACAGAACCCCCGCGGTGTCCCCCTCAGTGCCCACAACACTGCCCTTAGTTCCCCGCTGTCCCCGGTGCCCTCGGACATTCCCCCGCCGCTCCCACCCTGGTTCCTCTCTGAAATCGGCCCCGCCGCCATCTTATCCCGCTCCCGCTCCGCGCGCGCGGCGCCGCACGCACGCAAGCACGCACGGCGCGTGTGACGTCAACACGCAAGCCTCGCATCCGTAGGATGACCGGAAGTGAGGACACGGAGACGGCGCGGCCGCCATCTTGGGTGTGGGCGGGAGGGGCGGGCAGTGGCCGCTGCCCTTCTGTCGCGACATCGCCCTCGCGGCCAGGAGCGCCCTCAGTGCGCGGGCTCCTCAGGGCCAGATGATCCCAGTGCCGGAGGTGCCAGTTCAGGAATCCCGCAGCATCCCCATCCCATCCCCGTCCCAGTCCCAGTCCCAGTCCCATCCCAGTCCCAGTCCCATCCCAGTCCCATCCCACCCCACCCCATCCCATCCCATCCCATCCCATCCCATCCCATCCCATCCCATCCCATCCCA
>NW_024580655.1:79791-79863 GCF_017639235.1 Corvus kubaryi
CATCCCATCCCATCCCATCCCATCCCATCCCATCCCATCCCATCCCAGTCCCATCCCACCCCATCCCATCCC
>NW_024580655.1:79873-155361 GCF_017639235.1 Corvus kubaryi
CATCCCATCCCATCCCATCCCAGTCCCATCCCACCCCATCCCATCCCCACTGCCATCCCCATTCTAGTCCCATCCCAGCTCCTCCAATCCCCATCCCTGAGCTCCTCGAGCCTCATGGAGGCAGCATAAATTTAATGGAAAGCCGTGACCACGCAGTGTCCGTGCAGCATCGGGGACACCTCGGGACCCGCCGCTCTGCCCTTCCTGGCACCCCCGGGCACCCAGAGAAGAGCCAGGAGCAGCTGGAGGCACTGGGCTCTTCCAGAGTGATCCTGGCAGTGTCCCAAAGCTGGGGTGGGGCCAGGTGCCCTCTGGGGTCTCAGTGGGGTCTCCGCATGTTCCAGGTGCGGAGCCGCTCCTGGAGCAGCTCCAGCTCCTCAGCCAGCCCGGCCAGGGATGGGGCCAAGCGCCCGCGCTGCCAAGAGACCATGTCCGGCATGGGATGGGGACATGGGGTGGGGACACAGGACACGGGACACGAGGATGGGACAGACACGGGGCACGGATAGGACAGGAACCCAGGGACAAGAGCACGGACAGGGTGGAGTGTTCATTGTTGGACAGGGACACAAGGATGGTTACACAGGACAGAATGTCCAGCACAAGACAGGGACACACAGGGACAGGGTGGGATGGATGGACATGGGGTCCATCCATCTGTCCATCCATCCGTCCATCCATCCGTCCATCCATCCATCCATCCGTCCATCCATCCATCCATCCATCCATCCCTCCCTCCCTCCATCCATCCATCCATCCCTCCATCCATCCCTCCATCCATCCGTCTGTCCATCCATCCCTCCATCCATCCATCTCCCCTGCTGGACACACAGAGAGGGTTACTTGGATGGACACAAACTGAGCCCAGCCTCACCCCCCACCCCAGGCAGCAGGACAGGCTGGGACCCCCCAAACCGGGACCCCCCAAACCAGGACCCCCCAGTCCCCAGTCTTTCCCCGTGCCTCAGTTTCCCCAGTACCTGTTCCTGGGGCAGCCCCCTGAGGTAGCAGCGGTGCCAGAGCCGGATGCAGGGCCCGGCGGTGCAGGGCAGGAGCAGCCCCGGGGAGCGGCAGCAGCCCCCCCAAGAGCCCCCCCTGCATCCCCCGGCTCTCTGGGGGGAACACCCGGTGTGGGGGGTGCAAGGGGGGGCGGCTCCACCAGGGCAGGGGGTGGGGGCACAACGAGCCCTTAGCCAGCATCAGCACCAGCCCGGCTCCCCGACACGGGCAGGGGTCTCCAGGCTGGGAAAGGGGGAAAACAGGGATTAGGAAAAATGGAGGGAAATCCAGAAGGGCTGAGGGATGAGAGGGAGTAGGGATTAGGGGGAAACAAAAAGGGGAGAAATCCGTTGTGAAGGGAAAACAGGGGAGGAAAAGTGGGGTGAAAAAATAGGCGTTAGGAATAAGAGGGGCTGAAAGAGGAAATGGGGGGAAACAACAGGGATTAAAGAAAAACGGGAGGGAAAAGCCAGCCAGGAGGACAAAGGGGAGGCAAAAGAAGGGTGCGGCCCCCCCCCAGCCCAGGCACACTCACCCTGCCTGGGGCCGGGGGCTCAGCGGGGGCCGGGGGTCCCACGGGGTTCTGGAACTGCTCCTGCTGCTGGCGGGTGTAGCGCCGCCCCCAGGCCCAGACTGGGGGGAAGGTGCAGGTGGGGGGGCCTCCTCTGTGCCCCCCAGGGTCCTGCCAGCCCCCCACGGGCCGGTAGGTCTGGCTGGGGGGCCGGGGCTGCAGGGAAAGAGTTGGGAAGTCAGTCCCCCATTTGGGATGGGGAAACTGAGGCACAGAGGGGAAAAGAAGGGGTAAAATGGGAGATCTGGGGGTGCCCATCCCCAGTTTGGAATTGGGGTGGAGAAACTGAGGCAGAGTAAGGAGAAGGGGTGAAATGGGAAGGTTTGGGGATGCAGCAATGTGCCCCTGCCCCTCACCATGCTGCCATGGTCCCGCTGGCGCTGGCAGCTGAAGCGGAAGGTGCTGAAGTAGGGGCTGAAGCTGCTGTCGTGGAGCGCCAGGAGAAAAGCCTCAGTGAAGCCAAAATCTGCTGGGAATTGCCGCAGGAGCTGCCACGTGCAGTCCAGGAAGAGCAGGAACACGGGGGCCTGGGGGGATATGGGATGGGGTGGCCTCACCTCCTCCCAAGCAGGGTCCCAACTCCTGTCACCCTGGTGGGATGGGAATAGGGGAGTCTCACCTCCTCTCTCGGGGTGTCCCGGCAGAGCAGCCCCAGCCGGTGTGGGAAGGGGTGTCCGGCTGCCACCCACTCCCGCTGCACCAGGCTCTGGAAGCCAGGCAGGGAGCGGGCGTGGGGGTCCCCCAGGAGCTGCACCAGAGAGGCCAGGAGGCAGTTCAGGTCCCGGTCCGAGGGTTCTGGGGGGGGCAAGGTGGTGAGAGGGGTTCCCTTTCCAGCCCCCTCCATCCCTCCCATCTCTCTCCATCCCCCATCTCGATGCCCCCACCTTGCAGGACCACAGAGCAGCACTTCCCTGCCAACAGCGACACCACCTCCACAGCTTTTCTCAGGCAGGTGCTGGGGGGCAAAAGCAGGGGTTCAGTGCATCCCAAAATGCCACAGTCGCCCATTCGGGCGGCTCACGCACCCACCACAATGCCCCCCTCACCCCACAGCGCCAGGTGGGCTGGGGGGACATCCCACTGTTGGATTTAGGGTGAATTTCCCCCCTACACCCCAAAATACCTCCCTACACCCCAAAGAGCCCCCCTTGTCTCCTGCTCACCGGACGTGGTCCAGCCAGCGTGTTCCCTCCAGGGCCGAGAGCCACTTCTCCTCTGCTGCCGCACCTGGATCCCATGGGATGGGTTTTCAGTGGGGGGGAAGGCCCAGCCCCCCCGGGGGCTTGGGGGTCCCCAGGGTCTGCCTGGTTCCACTTACCAGGCAGGCAGAGTGCCCGCAGCCTCAGGTGGGCGAGCTGGATGTCGGCGAGCGTGGGCAGCTCGGCCATGTCGGCCAACACACAGGGCCCACGGCCCCCCAGCAGCAGCGCCTCCAGGCACCTGGGGGGCACAGGAAGCCCCAGGTGGGGCCAGGCTGGGGGAACACCCTCAGCACCCCCGGGACCCCCTGGGACCCACCTCATGTCCTCACTGCCTGGCTCTGAGTTTGGGTGAAAGCCGGCGGCTCTCAGCAGGTCCCCCCCCCCCGGGTGGTGCCAGCACAGGCGCTGCAAGAGAAACGGGGTGATGCCCCCACATCCCCCTCCCAGTGCCCCCCACCCCACCAGGGCCTGCCCAGGCACTCACAGGCACCCGTCGCTCCTGAAAGTGGGCAAAGGTTTGCTTGAGGTCGTGGTCCAGAAGCCCGCTGGGCACCCACAGGTACTGGGGGAGGCTGTGGGAAGGGGGGGCACAGAGTGGGGTCCCCCAAATCACACGTGCCATTTCCAGTGGCTCAGGCAGTGTTGGGGGGCTGGTGGGGCTGTACCTGGGTGCCATGTCGAAGCGCTCGTTGACGGCACTCACCCTCCAGCCCGCAGCGCCGAGACGCTGCAGCTCCTTCTCCCAGTCCTGTGGGCTCTCGAAGAACAGTGTGGCAGATGAGCCTTCTTCCTCATCCTCCTCCTCCTCCTCCACCTCTTCTGGGGGGGCCCCACCAGGGCAGGACCAGCCATCGTGTCCCTCGGCAGCGTCCCCCAGCCACACAGCCGCCTCCCGTGCCCGTGCGATGGCATTGGCCAACTGCAGGGGCAGCCAGGGTGGGGTGTGAGCCCCCCAGGCTTCCCCAGAACCGCGGGGTACCCCAGAGTGAGGGTACAACACTTCTGCATCTCCCTGGCTTACCCGGAATGCCTGAGGAGCCAACCCGTTCTCAGGGAAGTAGAAGCGGAGCAGGCGGAAATCCCGACAGAAGACGACGAGTTCCTCGGGGATGAACTTGAGGGTGGAGGCGGCCGTCAGCACCTTGGGCTTGGAGAAGCTGCTGGCTGGGGTCAGGGGGATGAGACTGTCAGGGCCAGCTGAGACCTGCCCAACTCATCACATGGGGCTGAGACCCGAGACCTGCCCAGCTCATCCCTCGTGCGCCCAGATATCCCCATTACCTGCCACCAGTTTGCGGATGCAGGGCAGGGCCACCTCGTCCTCAGAGTGGAGGAGGCCACGGGAGCCAGGGGCCTGTGGGAGAGCGGGCAGAGCTGGAGTGTCCCCCCAGTCCCAGGAAGGGTGGTGGGGATGGATCTGGACCCAGCTGTCCCATGTCCCTTGAGCCTTGTGCCTTGTCCCCCACTATGTCCCGCAGTGAGGAGTTCCCGGGGTGAACACGGCGGGTTCTGCAATCAACGAGCCGGGATGGGCTGGGATGAAGCTGGGATGGGGCCGGGATGTGGCTGAGTGGGGTTGGGATATCACTGGCTGGGGGTGTAGATGCAATTAGGATGGGGGTCAGGATGGGGTCGGGATGGAGCTGGGATGGGAGTCAGGAATGCGGTGGGATGGGGCTGAGCCGAGTGTCGGGGTACAGTGGGATGGGCTCGGGATGGGATCGGGATGCGGTGGGATGGGGTCGCGCCGGGGCAGGGGTCCCCCCGGGCAGGCGACGCGGGGCCCGCTGTCCCGTTCCGGGTCCCGCTCCCGGTATTCCCAGCGTTCCCCGTGTTCCCGTCGCACCTGGCCGGGCAGGAAGGCGAGGCGGCGGTTGGTGCAGAGCAGCGTTCCCGGGACGGAGCCGCCGCCGCTCCCGCAGCGCTGCCGGGCGCCCGCCGCCTCCTCCAGCACCCGCTCCCCTGCGGGGACCGGCACTGGGTCCGGGGCTCCGAGCGCCCCGAGCCCCCCCAAGACCCCCGGCCCCCGGCCCCGGCCCTACCTGGGAGCTCGGGGAAGGTCGGGCGGCGGCCGCCCGGGGCCCCGCTCATGGCGCAGGGACTTTGGCCGGGCGGGCCCGGAGCGCCGGGGCCGGAGCGGCCCGGGAGAGAGCCCCGAGCGCCCGGCCCGGCTCGGGCATCCCGCCCTCCACTCCGGCATCCCGCCCTCCCCTGGCATCCCTGCCCCGGCATCCCGCCCCTCGGGGCCCGGGATTCCACGCATCCCGACCCCTCGGATCCCGGCATTCCGCCCCCCGCCATCCCAGTGCCCGGTACCGGCGGTGGGAAAGAGGGGGGAGCCCGGGGGCGGGAGCTCCGCAGGCGGATGGGGGCACCCCCTCCCAGGCACCCCAGAAGTTCAGCGTCGGGGCGGGGGTACAGAGCCGGGGACCCCATCAGGGACGGGCGGTTCTGGGGTCCCCACAGCCCCGGCACCCCGCAAGCGCTGCCCAGTGCCGGGGTACCCCCAAAGCCCGTCAGCAGCGTCACGGGAGGGGGGGCCCAGGGCCTCTCCCGGGCGTACGGCAGGAGAAGCCGCTCGGTGACTCACGGCCGAAGCACGGAGCCTTCTCCTCCCAGCCCAACACCGGCTCCCAAAAGCCAAGCCGGCCCCGCTCCCGCCGGCCCCCGACCCCGCATCGGGCAGCAGGTGGATGGTGGCCCTGGGGCTACCCCCCTCCTTCTCAGTGCCACGAGACCTCCGGGCACCCCAAAACCCAAAGCCCGAGGCAGCCGAGGTAGCAGTGCCGGCATGTGCCGGGATAAATCCTGACACAACCCAGGCACATGGAAAACTCACCAGAACTCCACCTCCAACTCTGATTTTCGATGCATTTCCCCCCAGATTTTTGGGGCAGCCCCAGCTTTGAGGGGCTGCAACTCATGCACCCCAATTTTCCTCCTGCAGGAGAATCACCTGGCAGAGGTTCCTGGGGGCTTGGATAGGCTTTTGGCTCCAGCACCTGGCAGATGAGAGGAATTTCCTGGAGGCTTTGAGCCTGGAGCTGCTCCAAGCCAGGACGGGGTCAGTCTGGGCCATGGCAGGAGGAAAGATCCTGGAAGAAAATCATCCGGCACAGACATGGCGCTGGGCACGGACTGTCACTCACAATGCCGGCAGGAAGGAAAAACACCGGGAGCTGGGAGAGAAAATCCCAGTGACAGAAATCCCACGGGAAACTGCTCGTGGGGTCCCACCTTCCGTGATCCATCTCCAACCACCCCCAAACCTCTTTTTCCTCTGTCATTTAAAGCTTCAGCATCCATATGGGCCGTGCTGGATTTTATCCCTAATTTTGTCCTGAGACTCAGGTACCAAAGGGAGCATCCCTCTGGGGTGGCCTTGGGATGCAGCTCGGGAAAAGGCCCCAAGACCAGCGAGGATGGACAGAAAACAGGGAGGGAAGGGTGGCTGAGGATGTTCTTTTTTAAAGGAAAGACAAGAATTAGTACCAAAATGGAATCACACAATAAATGGAATAGACAGAAGGAAAGTTTACCCACTCTCCAGGAGAGAAGGCACTGTTCTCCTCAGGGGAGAAAAAAAACCCCAAAATAACCCCAAAATCCCAATAACTGGATGGAGAAGGGGATGAGGAACAGTCCTAGGAGGGAATTGGGGACCCCCAGAGCCCTCGGGGCGAGGGGATGAAGGAGCCTCAGGTGCATCAGCTGAAGGTTTTTATTGTCAATGAGTCCGTGGTGCCACAACGAGGCCACAGGTACAGCCCGAGCGCAACGCTTCAGTCCTGTTCACCTGGAGGCCAAATATCACCAATCAATCCGGAATTAATTTTTTTAAAAAAGGGGTTTTTTGTGAATAAACCACTGCAGAATTAATTCAGGTCACTCGGCGTTGCGTTAGTGAGACCCAAATCTGCCCCGGCCTCCCCCGCCGAGGGGCCAGGGAATGGCGAAGGTGAATCTCATTTAATAAAATCAAATCAAATCAAATCTCATTAACGGGTTTTACACACACTGAAAGACAAAGTTTTCCTCCACCAGGATCCGATGGCAGCAATTTGAATTCCAACCACACCAGTAAGTGCACTTAGTTTGACCTTGGGGTCACACCACAGCCTCCCCGTCCCCATCCCCATGGAAAAATCCCTCCTGGGGTCAGGTTTGGTGCTCCTCCTCCAGTTTTGGAGTTTTCCCTCCAGGATTGGTGCTTTTCCTACAGGTTTTCTGCCTTCTTCCCTCTCTCCTCCCACAACCCACCAAACCAGCGAGCAGGTCTGCGGACTTCCCATCCCCACCCAAGTCCAGCATCCACTGGGATGGAGCTAACCAAACCAGAGAGAAATTCCCCCAAAACCCGAGGAACAAGTGGTGAAGCACCACCTCCCGCCTTTCCTCCCGTGCCATGGGGCATCCCTGCTCCCGGTGCTTCGGGCACAGCTGAAGGATATTCCCAACCTCAAAATAAAGCTGCTGCTCCGATTTTGGGAAAAATAAACATCAGAAACTGAAATTTAAACCAAGTGCCCACAAATAGTGAAGGGTTTGGGTTGGGTTTTAATCATTTCAGCTTAAAATTTGGGGTGAATTTCAAGCGGAGGCAGAGCCTGTGCCGCTTAGCCAGCGCTGCATGTCCCTGCCCCAGGGTTAGAGTTCACTGGAATTCCTGCAGTTTGAGGGAGAAATGTGGAATTTGTTCCAAGCTAAGAGGAGCCAGCTGGAGTGGGTGCCACACCCTCCCCTTCCCACAGCTTCAGCCATTCTTGGGGATTTTATAAAACCAGGGAAAACAACTTACACTGGAGTCAAACCATCCCTGGGGTGTTTGAAATTTGGAAGTGAAAATCTGTGGACAAGGAGCATTGCTGGCTGGACTCAAAAGTGTTGGGATCCCACTAGGAAAGGCCTTATTTTGGGGCATTTAGGTGTAGGAAGGCCTTAATTTGGGGCAGGGGCTTAGGTCTAAGTTAATGTTTTTAGGGCCAAGTGTAAGGTGTCGGGTGATCCCCCGAGCTCAGCACACTTCCAGCTCCTCTGCCCAGGCCCTCATCCCTTCTGCTGGAAATGGCTGTGGGCAGGAAGGGGTTGCATAGTTTGGTGCCTTCTGGAAAATCAACCCCAAAATAAAACCAAGGGAATGTTGTAAAGTTCTGGCCGAAGGAAATAACTCCTGTTTTATTTCCGTGTGATAGGAAATGCTGCACCTCACTCCGTGCAGGATCGGGCCTGGTTTGGGAGCTGCACTTACCAAAAAAACCCAAGAAATTCTGTGCAAACATCGCAGTGCTAAAGTGAATCCCACCCTGGGAGCCAGGGGGCCGGGATGGGGTCAGGAATGGCGCGGGACATTAGTCATGGGAGGATTTTACCTTATTGTTCTGCTTTTTAGCCCTGTTATCAAAAATATGGATTAATTCCGCAGCCTAAAGGTCAGTTGGTGGCTCAGCACAACGGAGCCGAGTTAATCAGGATCAGAGGTAGTACAGAGTAGCTGTGCTCAAGTAGGAGTTACATGGGGCTGTGACCCCCCGGCTCCACCCCAGGACTGGGGGTGCTCTGGGGCCCCTTTCCAGTGGGTATTCATGGGGGATTTGCCCCACGCCGCTGGGAATTCCTGGCAGGAGACGCTGACCCAGGATCTCACCTCGGCTCTCCCGTGGGCTGGGGGCTCCGCACAGGAAGAGAAACCTCCGATCCCTCGAGCGCTGGGAGGCCCCCCCTGGCTCCCCCTGCCTCAGAAAGAGTTTAAAAACAACATTTTTAAAACCAGAGTTGAGCTTGTCGGTCAGGGAGGGGGGGACAGAGCCCTGAGCCCATCCTGGTGCTCGGAGCCATCTGGGACTGGGCGGGGGGAGTCCAACCCACCCCCACCTCACCAATGTCCAACTCCAGCGTGGTGTCGCTCAGTACCAGCAAGAAGAAATACAGAATAAAACCAGTGTTAAAAAACTCCATTAAAAGGTTTGTGACGCTCAAAATGGGGCGTTTTTGCTCCGTCCCAGGTAGTCAGGGAAGCGGGAAGGACCTGGTGGGAGCTGCTCCCCCTGCCCGCTCCCAAAGCTTTGGTCTGGTTTATTGAGTTTTTGAGGAATTCTCCCCTCTCACCCTGTGCTCCGACCCGAGCAGCCCCCACTGTCCCCAGGCACCCCCGGGAATCCTCCTCCTCCCTTGCAGGGGCTCTGGGAAAGCAGGGCCTGGTTTTCCCCCCTCTCTCCCTCCTGCACCCCCTCAATCCCACCAGCCCCATGCCATTCCCAGCCCATCCAGCCTAACGCCTGCTCCCACCTCCTGCAGAGCGGGAGGGGAGCATGGGTGGGTGTAAAACCAAAATGGATCTCTGTTATTGCATTCCCCATGTTCCATGGGTCCGGATCCGCGCAGGGGGAGCATCAGAACCTGTGCACCAGCGCCTCCCGCTCCCTGCGCCGCAGCTCTTCCTTGTAACAGCAGGAGCAGAAATTCCCAGTCTCTGGGTGTCCATAAAAGCTGCAGTTGGGCTGTTTGCACTTGGTCTGCTGGATGTTGTAGAGGGCTTGGCTTCTCCTTTTATCCGCTGTTCCTCCCTTGTCCTGATCGAGGAATTCCCGGCAGCCGTTGCTGTGCGGGGGGAGGCAGCCGGAGCCCTCGCACTCTGAAGGGAAGGGAGGCTGGATGTCCATGTCCGTGGGGGAGAACCGGCCCAGGTGGGCAGGGCCAGGGGGGCAGAGGCCGAGCCGGCCCTGGTGGTGCCGGGGCAGGGTGGCGTAGGGGGGGAGGCTCCCACAGGGCCCCCCCGCCAGCTGCCGCCGGCCCTCGGGGCAGCCGGGTGGGTGCAGCCCCTCAGCACTGCCCATGGAGGGCCTGGGGAAGGTGAAAACGCCGGAATAGCTGGCGGGAAAAGCGGCAATTTTAGCACCCACGGCCGGTTCCAGGGGCTGTGGGGGGTAGGTGGGAGGTGGCTGGGAGAACACGGGGCTCGGCATCGCCTCCTCGCTCCGCTGGGCACCCGCCTCCCCTTCTGGCCTCTTGGCCGGGGCAGCGCTGCCCAGCGCCTTCTTCTCTGCCTCCTTCTGCCTCTGCTCTGCCAGGAAACGCTCCTCGGCATCCAGGAGGTACCTCTGGATCATCTCCTCCTGGAACTGGTGCCGGGTGTTGGTCTTGAGGTGGCCGGCAAAGATGAACTTGCGCTCGCCCTGCATGGCCGCACGCAGGATGTTCAGGCTCAGCCGCACGTCGCTGCTGTACTTGCAGGGATCCGATGGCTTCTCCGGGGCTGCTTTACCTGGACATGGTTTCTCTGCAGGAGCTAAGTCTCCTGGGGAACATTCCTCTTTGCTGCCTTTCCGTGCCTTCAGTGATCCTTTCTTCTTCTTCTCCAGGGTGTCTCCCTGCCCATTGCTCACACCACCCTTCACGGCTTTGCTGTGCATCAAGCCCCCCATGTTCTTTTTTAGTTTGCTGCCCAGAGTCTTCCCAAAGCTTCCCAGCTTGTTGGCCACTGAGTCTGCCCGTTTTTTATCCTTTTCCTTCTCCTTTTCCCGCTCTTTCTTTGGCTTCTCCCTGTCCTTGCCCGCCCTGGTGCCCCCGTTGCTGGCAGAGCTGCTGCACACCGACTCCTTGTCTGACTCGCCTGACTCCGCTGCCGAGCGAGCGTCATCACCCGCGGAGGCCGTGGGGGATTCTGGCTGAGCCAGAGGTGCCTGGGGAGGAAGAAAAGACAAATATCAAAGTCTAGAAACTCCTCAAGTAAAGACTTTCAGGTGGAAGATGAAGCAAAGGAGGTGGCATTGCTTGGAACACTGAGGGGATGGCATCCAGAGGCACTCAGAAAGATGCATCCCCAGTGCATCCTGCACATCCCTAAATGTCCCCGTGGCACCTTTCCAAACTGAGATATCCCAGGATTTTATGATCCTATTTTGTGATTCTATAATAGCTCCACTTGCTCGAGGTTTCAGGGGTAAAGCCAGGGAAGAGGGGGTGAGACTTGTCCCAGTCTCGAGGTGGACATAAACCAACAGCTCCCGTTTGTTTAGAGCATGGGGCGTCCCTCAGGGGCATTGGGCCTCCAGGTCGTGTGAAGATTGAAAATGGGCATGGAAAGCTCTAGGGAAAAGGTGCCCACCCGCAAAACTGAGTCACTTCCCTGCTCTCTGAGCAGAATCAGCCACAATTCCTGCAGGCTCAGAACCCCATATGAGGCAGAGCCCCCAGGTGAGGCCCTACACCAGCTTCCCTTTAGAAAGGAGGGTTAAATAATTCATAAGTAAAGAAGATCCCCCTGGTCCCTTTACCTGCATGTCACAAGGCAACGTGATCCATCGGACATTCATGTAGCTGTGCAGCAGGTGCAGTTTGGCCTCCAGCGACAGCGTCACACTGGGGCAAAACCACGAGTTAGAGCCATTGCAATTTCCCACCTGGAAATATCTCCCCCCACGTTTACATTATTCCCTGTGTTACGTGTTTAAAGGGGTGTTTTCCTACAGCAGATCCAACAGCACAAAAAGGGACAATGATGCAGCTTTCCAACTTTTCAATGAAAACCCAAAGGGAGAAATCAGATTCCTGTGTCGGAATCAAAACGCTTCTGCCTCAGCCACAGGACCTGCTGGGACCAAACCATGGTGAGACCTGCCCAAAGCTTCACCCAAACCAGGCATGGTCTGGTGGCCGCCACCCTTCCCACTCCAGGGCCCACAACACAGGGATTCGGTGGCGCATGGAAAAACAGACTTTTTTTTGTGCTACTATGACAGAAGATCGTCCACTGCTGCTGGTGTCCGAGCTACACCTAGCCCAGACCTCCAGGATCTGGAGCATCATCTACTTACTGTGTGGGAACGAAGCTCATGAGATGTCACAGCCCCACCCAAAACATACCAACATGAAGGAAAAGTTGCTCCATCCCCCATGAACAGTGTCATTTTCTGGGCACAGTTTTCACCCAGCACAAGAAATTCCAGCTGGGGTCAGGACTGACCCCTTCATCTGTGACCTCTCTGCTCTGCGGATGACCCAGACCCCCAGCAGAGCCTCACCCTGGATCACCAACCTGGCCAGCTTGACATTGTCACCGTCGTCCTTCCCCCACTGCCACTCCTTCCCGGGATCCACAGCGAAGTGCACGGGGAGCAGCTTGTGCTCAGAGTCCGTCAGGGGGATCACAGCTGCCCCGGGACAGAAATGTCATGTTTACAGCCCAAAAGGACAAATACTCCACACTCGGAGCCAACTCTGAGCACCCACCAGGAATATCATCACCTCTGATTGGAATGGCCTCATGGCACATCCCAGTGACTGCCAGTGCTTGGGATCATGGAATCGTCAGAGCGCCATGGAATGCCTCACGAGCCTCACAGGGAAGAATTTCTTCACAATATCCCATCTAACCCTGCCCTGTGTCGGTGGGAAGCCATTCCCCCTTGTCTTGTCTCTCTCCAGCTCTTGGAGCCCCTTCAGGAAGGGCTCCAAGGTCAGGACACTGTTGGGTTTCTGGGTTGCCAGTGCACATTGACGGGTCCTGGCCAGCTTCTCCCCCCCAGCACTCCCAAGTCCTCCTCCTCAGTGCTTTGTTCAGCTGAATCTCATCACTCACCTTGATCCTTTGTGTTTTCCTTCTGCTCCATGGAGACCAGGGCAGAAAAATGGGCTTGGTCATAAGCCAGAACCAACGGAGACCGGTGGCATTTGTTGGCTGGAACTTCCAGGGGCAGATAGATCCCTCCAAAGGGAATTGGGGCAAATGCTGGGAAGAAACGAGGGTGGTTAGTTCTGATCACAGGTTCAAGAGTTCAGAGTTGTTTGTGCTGCAGTTGCTCCAGAATGAGCCGTTTGCCTCAGTCGAGGGCTCACCTGCAATTTTCTGTCATCTCAAGGGACATTAAACAAAACCACAACCCAAAATAGATGTTTATTTTACATCGGGAGGATGTAAAATGTAGAATGAACTGGTATTTTCTATAAAAAGCCCTCCTCTTCACACCCCCACAAGACGAACTTTGCCCACAGAACGATGGAAATTGATTAACCTTCTCTGACAGGAAATTGAAGCTGATGGTGGAAAATCTGCCACCCAGGGAACGGAATTTCCCATCTCTAGATGGGGGGGGGAGGGGAGGGGCAAAAGAGGCAGAAAGAAAAAAAACCCTCGTGTGGATGCTCTTAAAGCAGCAGAAGTCGAGTTGGGAGCCAAGCCTGGTGCTGGCCCCTCCTTGGGTTCGCCTGCAGCAGCTCAATTCTCCCTCCTGTGCTGTTCCCAATTCCAAGAACAGGGGGTTGGGGGCAAAGGGCCCCCGGGAAAACATGGGGTAGAAAGGAAAGGTGGGCAGGTCAGAGAGACTTTGGAAAGAGAGGGCAGGTCTCACCTTCGCCGCCCGAGTCCCGCAGCATCGTGTCTGCCACCACCACGATGGGTCTCTTCAGCACGTGGGCCAGGACAAAGACGTGGAACTCCTCCAGGCTCTCGTACACCGGCTCCTCTGAGCTCTCCACCCTTGGGGAAAGGAGAAGTTCAATGCCATCCCTTGGATATTCAACCATTTGCTTTGTGACACCAGGAGGAGGTTTCACAGGCAGCCACGTACAGGTGGGTGGACAGCACTAAGGCTGATCTCAGCACTAATTTGAGGGTTTAGGTGTGGATCCCCAAAATGTCCTGCTCCAAGACAAGGGTTTGTGCCCAGGGAACACCCAGATGCTGCCTGGCATTGCTGGGAGTCCCTTATCTAAGGAGCTGGACAGCTGTGGCAGGGAAGTGTCCTTGAAACAGAAGTGAGATGGCAGAAACTCTCAGCTCTGGGTTATTCTCTCATTTTGGAGCCAGCAACACAAGGAAACACAAGGGAAGCATTTATTCCCTGCTCAGTCCATGTGCTACCCCACAGAAGAGGCTGTGCAGCACCAAAATCCTTTCCTGGGATGCTTTATGTGCCTTGTGTTTCCTCAGGATCCTTTGTCCTTCCCCTGAAACCCCAAGGAGACAGACCAACACAGAGCCCCTGCCCTGCCCTGGAGCACCATGAGAGCTGTGCCCTGAGGGAAGGCATTCCCTGTTCTACACCTGGATGTGTTCTCTGCTCCGTACCCGCCGCAGCCGCCGCCATTGGTGCTGTAGTGCACACGGGGCTCGCTGGACGCCAACTTGATCAGCTCGTTCCACTCCTTCTGCCACTCCTCCTCCGTGTAAACCAGGCCAGACTGAAAAACAGCAAAGAGAACCCAAAATCCTCCAAGTGAACCTCTTCCAGTTGCTCCAGCACAGGTTTATACCCACAGCACAACTTTTCTCTATGGATTTACGCAAAAGTACTCAACATACTCTGTACCACCTCCTTGAAAGTGCTTCCCAATATTCATCCAAACTTCCCCCTTTAGTTTAAACCCATTCCCCTCGTCCTATCACTTGTCCCAAGCCCCTTCCAGTTTGCTGCAGTTCTGACTGCAGGACACCCCTTACCTCAGCACAGTCCAGTGGCACAGCAGGGAGCTGCCCAGAATTCCAGACCCAAAAGGAAGCACCTCCCAAACCCACGGGATGTTTTCCCAGGACATTCCCCTCGGCAAAGAGGGCCCAAACCAACATTCAGTTGGCTCCCACCTCCTTGTTCTGCTGCGTCTGCTGCCAGCGCCATCTCCGCCTCAGCGCTTCCCGCTCCACTCCCTTGTCCATCAGGGTGTAGAGGGACTTTCGGAGCATGAGATCCCGGTCGTGGAAGCCCCACATACCTGCAGTGAGAAGGAACGGAGTGGAAGGTCAGGAGGGGCTGGTGTCACTCCCTGACCCACTGAGGTCCCTGCACAGACGCACCAGAGGAGGGAAGGGGCTGCTCCATTATCCCACATTTCCTTCAAGAATCCAGGGAAGCTTGCCAGATGGACGGGGAGAGGGATTTCAGAAGCATACAAGCTGCTGGCAGCCCCTTCCCTTGGAGCCGTCCCACTCTCACAGAGCCCGAGCACTGCGACTGCTCTTGCACACCAACACTGCCTCAGCCGCACGCTGCTCCGGGAGGAGCAGCAGCACCCTGCTTTCCCACCAGAATGGACGGATCCTGCTCCCAAAGGGGGATCGTGGGCTCTTGCTCAGGGACTGGTTGGCTGTTTCCCGGGGATTAAGCCAAGCCTTACCCAGGGAGGCAGCGTGGAGCAGGCAATTCCCGTCGCCAGTGGTGGCCAGGGGCAGCAGCCGCTGGCAGCTCGGATCCACCGTCACCCACCAGTTCAGGCGCCCTGGGGAAATTTGGGAGAGCGTGAAACCACGGCATAGCACGGGACTGGGGGGGCACTGTGGGGCTCAGCCCTTCCGAAACCACAGCCAAGGATAAAACCAGCTGAACAAGCGGGGGAGCACCTGGACAGGTGGGAAGGTACAGACCCATCCCAGGACTGGGGGAAGAGTAAGGACAGTGACAAAGCAACAGAAAGAGGAGGCTGGAGCTGCAAAACTCCCCAAGGATGCCAGGAAAAGGCCGGGCTGAATTTGGGGTCACACAAACCAGAATTACACACAAATAGGAGCAAGGGCTTCCACACAGACCAGTTCTCCTCCATCTGTTTTTCCCCCACTCCCCTTATTTCCCTCCTCAAAGCCCATCAGTCTGAAAATGCCTCCAGGAGCGCCCAGCACAAACAACTTCTCCAGGGAAAACCAGCCTTTTGCTGCTTCTTGGAACCAAATCCCTCCAGTTTCAACTCTCTCATGGCCAGGTTTCCCTGCTCACTGGTTTTTAGGCAGAATATGCCAGGATTTCTGCTGATCCCAGCAGCTTTCCTGCTGCAAACGCAAACCGACGGCACTTTAGACCAGGAGTTTTAGGTCATTGTGGTGATTCAAGTCAAGAGAAGCTAAAAATAGAAGGTAGGAAAAAATGCCCAGTAAGCCCAGTGTGGCTGGAGGTTCAGCCCTTCCCAAAGGAGAAAGCTGAGCTGGATCAGGACTCTGAACCCCCGTCTGTGCCTTGCCCTGCCCTGCCCTCAACACCCCTCCTCTGCCACTGTATTTTCCAGGAGTTTTTGGATCCTGTGCAACAGGCAGGTTTTTGGCTGGATGAGCCTGTTTAGGCTTCCAACAAGTTGTATTTAAATCGCCCCTGCAGGAAACCAGCCCTTTCCCAGTGTTTCCAAAGAGTCTCTCCTTCCTCTGGAGCATGATCCCTGCCAGGGATCCCAGTACACAGGCATAGGATTGCTGGAAATGCTTTGTACAACCTCAGGGAGACCAGCTGGAGAGGAACTAAAGGCAGAAAGCAGGGCTTTAAACATCCCCAAACACTAGAAAACAAAACACCATGAAGCTCAGTGTGCCACAGGCAGGTCGTTCCTGTCCCCAGCGCCGCGACAGGGACCCGCCAGAGCTGGAAGCGTTCCGCACTGAGCCCGGGGACAATGGCTCTGCACGGAGCAGCCGGCTGCTCCCTCAATATGGCTCCTGGCACGGCACAATCGGGAGCTTGGCCAAGTGGCCCAGGGCCAGGGGAGCGAACGTGGCGCCTCACAGGAGCTGTCCCACACATAACGCTGCTAGGGGCAGCGCCGAGAGCTCGGTTCTGTCCATTTTCCCTTGTTCCTGCAGGATTTGATGCTCTTTTCCATGGAGTTTGCATCTCCGGTTGGTGCTTCGGAGGTTGTGCAACCTCTGCCCAAGTCGGATCTGAGGAGACACACCTTGGAGAGGTATTTCTGTGCCCGAGTGTTTGCACTGACTCCAGTTACGCAAGAGAAGTTGTCTCCAAAGGAACCGCCTGCCCAACCCTCCTCCCGACGTTTTGCTCCCGTCGAGGCGGCGGAAAGGCCAAGAGGCTGCCCAGAAGTATTGAAAACAACACATTTCTCTGTGTGTGGCTCTTAAGAGCCAGCCCTGAGAGCTCTGCAGGGAAGTCAACTGGATTCAGGAGCATGAGGGATCTTCCCAGAACGGCCATGGTGGCAACAGATCTTATGCACACAGAGAAAGTCCACTGGCATCCAGCACCATGACCCTATGCTATCCCACAGAACACCTGTTTGTCCCCACAGGGTGTTTGGGGAAATCTCATCGTATCTCCCAGCAGGAGCCACCTGAACAGGTCACGGCAATGGGAAGGAACAGATGAAGGGAGGATTGCCTCATCCAAACCACAAATGGCTTTCCTAAGGCTACTGGGAATCCACTCTCACTGCGTGACACAGGGAATGTCCCAGGGATTGCTCCCTCGGCCCTGTGCTCCTGAGGCCGACGCAAGGGATCCAACATGGACACGGACTTGGACATCCTTTGCCACCCTGTGTGGCAATGAGAAACCAACGGGGGTTTCCCCCTGGCAGAGGTGAAGGACCAGGATCAGGATCTTCAGTTCTTCATTATTTTTTTCCCCAATATCCTCAGGTGAGGCACCATGGACTACTCCTCCCCGTGTGCCGCGAGCAAACTCACTCTGCAGCTTCCCAACTCGGAGCAAGGCCTGATTCCTGATCCACAAGGGTTTGTGTCAAAGGACGTCAAGGCTCCGTTGAGGGCCGAGGTCTCAGCTCCACCAAGACCTTTCCATACCACTCCGAGCACATTCAAAGCATTCCCAGAGGATCTCATTGAAGTTTACAGCCACTTTGAAAGCGCTTACTCTGCCACAATGGTGTAACAGGACCTCTGAATACACAGGGAAGAGGATCTGAACATTTATTGGGCTATAAAATATTTCCTTAATCCCCTAAGGATGGTGTGGACTAAATTCATAATGGGAGTCTCTGTAGATCACAGCACCATGCTCAAAACCCTACTTGGAATCCAGCTTGGAATATTTCATAGCTGCACTACAGCCCTTTGTTACAGACAAAACACTCATTTATAGCAACCCACAGACACTCGAGTCTCCGAAAGGCATTTTCTAAAACTCTGAATTCCTAAATTCCTTCCCATTAATGGCATCTCAGCAGACCTGGAAGTGCCCCCAGCCCACAGATGAAGCACCCGGCAACCCCCAGCCCCGCACTCCATTTGTGTTGGGACACAGGAACCCAAGCCCTGGCTCTGCTGGGATGAGATCTGGGGTTTATCTGCACCAGAGCCAGCAGCTCTGCTGTCACTGCACGGCATCACCGTGTAATGGGATCGCTGGGATCAAGTGCTCATTCCCAAAACATGAGAATATTTCTTACAGCAACTCCTGAGCAGGAGAGGGAGAAGTTGGGCCCTTGGAGTGGCTGTTATCCCTACGGATAATGTGTTCTCTGGTAAGTGCAGCACCACAGAAACAGTGGGGGGGGGGTGTAAACCCTCCTGAGACCCCTCGCAGTGTCCTGCCCCTGCCCATGGGAACCTTCCTGGTGCCAGGGATGAGGTTTTCCCTGCCAGCACGGATGTCCCCGTCATTCCCTGGCTCAACCTCGTTTACAGATCCCCTGGCACTCTTCAGGAACCTGATGGAAAGCAAAGCAGGGGGTTCCTCCCCAGGCACCCAGCAGGCACTGGAGCAGCAGCATCGACCTCCAGGGTCTGTAATCAACGCAGAATTTGTCAGCAGGATGTGTTACACAGGAATTCCCTTTTCCCTGTCTCTCCATGGGACTGGCAGGACGGAGCATTGGGATGATCCAGGGCTGAGACAATGACAGTTTTGGGGTGTTTTCCCTCTCAACTGTGCACAGTGGTAACAACCCTGGGTTATTTACACTCAGTGTCCATGGCTGAAGGGAAGCGGCTCCTACTCAGCCCTTGCACCAGGTCATAAAAACGATGGAATGATTCCCTGTTGGGTACGAATCCATGTGACATCCTGGGGTGTTCCTGTGGGTCACACTCCCCACCTGCCCATGGCACATGCCACCAGCATGGACCCAGCACTCACCGGCCTGCTCCAGTGCTACCAGCATGGACTGCTCGATGAGATCCCGCTCGATGAAGCTGCGGAAATCCTCGGTGTACACGGTGAGGTCGGGCAGCTGGAAGGTGCAGATGGGCATCTCCAGCAGGTGCTCGCTGCTGCTGCCGTTGCTGGAGACATGGGAACGTGCCAGGGACACGATGGTGGAGCTGGCATGGGAGATGCCTCGGGACAGACGCTTCTCTGGGGGAATGAAGGAAGAGCAAACAGCAAAGTGGGGCAGGAGCAGCAAATCCCACAGCAGCCACCACCAGACTGCCGCGGTTCGGGCAGCAAGCAGCCTGATCACTCTGGCACAGGAGAAGAGCTGACAGATCCCACTGGCTCTTGGACACTGACCTTGCACGACATCATCCTGGCGCTGCAGCGGGGGCCTCCCGGGCCGCGCCAGCTCCCGCTCCGGGGGCCGGGCCCCGCGGCCCTCGTTGAAGGAGGGCGGGAGGTTCCCGGCGTGCACCTGCCGGAGCTGCTCGAAGTCGCTCAGCGCCGCGCTCAGGTCCCAGTTCTTGCCTGGATGGGAAGGGAGCAGCGCTGGTCACCCTCACCCAGCACGGAAGCTGAGGCAGTTCCCGAACATCTGTGTTGGAAACTACTCCCCATCAGCCCCCCTGAGCACTTCCCCCATTATTCCCGGTTTTCCATACCTTCAAGGAGGTCTCTGGCCAGCCCCGGCTCTGCCCCTGTTGAGCGAACAAAATCCGACAGGACGATGTCCATAGCCAAGGCCGGGCGGAATCAGCGGCACCAGATTGGCTCCTTGGCATCAATCTGGGAATGACACCAACAGCACACGTGGATCGCCTGTCCCCATCGGGAATGGGCTGAGCGGGACGTAAACCTCCCCCTAAAATTAACTGTGCTCCGGGACTGCCAGTTCATTCCTTGGGAACTGGGAGAACAACACCCACTTTGCTGTAACCAACAATGGGCATTTCCTTGGAAAATTCATGAACTAAACCCAATTCTCATCTCAGAGATGGTGGAGCGTCTCTTTCCAAATCAGTAATAAGGATCCAGGAATAAATTATATAACAAATGAATATTTGGGAGCACAGAGAAAGCAGAAAGTTTCTCTCGTGCATTTACAGGGAGCAAATCCCTGCTGTATCCCACTCCAAGCACCCCAGCTGTGAGCCAGGGAAAGGGGAGCAAGGACAAAATGCTAGAATTAGGAGATGCGTCCTATGGAAAATACATTTTAAAAACCCCCTTTCAGACAAAAAACCAAACCAAACCAAAAAAATCACTGTCCAGACAGAGCTCCTTCCCACTCCAGAGCCCCCTGCCAGGCTCCTTTGACTCCAGAGCTCATTCCCAGAAGGGAACAAAACCACAGACCTATTCTGTAAATCTGGATTTTGTCAGGTTCTGAGCCTGTGGAAGGCGTGTGCTCCTGCCATGCCTTCAAATCCTGATTTTCCGCATTCCTTGGGGCAGAGAGGGAAAGGGAGAGCAGCCTCATCCGTGAGAGTCCGGATCGGCAAAGTGCTCCACAGAATTTGGTGCTTTGCAGTTAAAGGCTGGGCTAAAAATTCCGCCATCAAGGAACAGAAAAGACTGGGAAAATAATTTATCCCGAGCTGAAAATCTGGAAGAAAAGGGGAAAATCTGGGAAGGCTGGCAGAGGGAGGTGCTGGTGTATTGGGCATAAAAGAGCAAATTTCAGGATTGTGTGGAAGATGAACAAACCTGGTTGTTTTCCTGGTGCCCAGGGAAAAAAGTCTCTTTTTCAGGATTATCCCTAAAGATGGGTAAAACCCCCCTGACGCCTTGAAATGTTTTTTTCCAAGATTATCCTTAAAGGTGGGTGAAATTCCCTAACAGCACAACTCCCCACGAGCAACCGTTACATCCAGTCTTTGGCCTGGAATTTCTTGGCTTTGCTGGAGAAACACCATTCCCACTCTCGCAACCGTGTCGTTAGTAACTTCCTGCTCCCAAAAAAACTCCGTATTCCTTCGCTGCCGGAGCAATCCAGGAGCTGCGTCGGAAGTGATGCCAAAGCCCAGCGCATTCCGGGAGCAGGATTTGGCAGGGATTCCTGCTCTTACTCCACCGATTTAGGGAACATCCCTAATTAGGAGCCGCACGTTTGGATCCTCTAATCCCTGGCAAAGGTTGCAGGAACAAGGAGCAGCTCCAGGACGAAACTGGCTGTGATAACGGGTAAAACTTCCTTCAGGTGGGTGTGGAATTCCAATGAAAATGAAAACTCAGCACACGCAGCGGAGGTTTGGGGAGGGAATGAGCAGCACATCCCACCCCCTCGTCCACGGCATTCCGAACTCCCGCGCGCACAAAAACGCCAGGGAAAACACAGATGGAAAACTCCGGGCCTGACGAGGCAGTGATGGATTGCTGGAGATTTATCGAGGAATTGGAGGGAGAAATGTCCCCACCCCAGAGTTACTGATTATTTCCTCTCCATGTGGAAGGGAAGTGCTCTCTCCTCTTCCCTCCTTCCAGAATAGGTCAGAAATATGAGCCCAGGTAGGAAATCCAAGCCCCAGGAGATCCACAACTTCAAATCCATCCCCCAACAATGGAACAGGCACTGAGCACACCCCAAAGCCCCCGGGAGCACACGGAGATGCAGCACAGCTGGATGTAATCCAAAGTGAGCGTTCCTGGCACATTCCAACCCGAAACATGCGGAAAACGCGTATTTAGGACTAAGCCCAGTTGTTCCTGTGATCCCGGCGATCCCAGCAGCTCTTTGCAGAGCACACCAGCAGGTTTCTCAGCAAACGTTTAACAAATATCCCCCCGCACTTCCACAGGGCCTGAGCACAGCAACGTTCCTGACGCAGTGAGGAGCGATCAGCCGTGCTGGAGTCGCACCTTGCTCGGACCAGAAGGAGCTGGAGCTTCACGCAAACAGCATTCCATGGTCACACGCCCCTGGGAACCGAGTGAAAGCCCCATCCCCACGTGCCAACGGATCCACCCAACACTAACACCAACCTTCAGCCTTCCAGGCAGCAGGAATCTGCCCAGTTTGGGAATAGGGCAAAGCTGGGTTTAGTCAATCCCAGCAGCCTGCAAATCCTTCCTAACGGGAATTCAGACCTTTAACATCAAATGTTCATCCAAAATAAGGGGAAAGTCATAAAACCCCCCGGAGCCTCCTCTCTCTTGCTGCCTACAGCCTCTCCCAGGGCAACTCCAATGGTCACATACCAGGTTTGGGAAGGGACTCACCAGGAGCAGGCAGAGCACCTCGGCCCTCCGCAGGCAGGACTGCGCTCCCTGCCCCAACATCATCAGGGAAGTTGGGAAACTGAGGGAGGAATTCAAGAGGACACAAGGTCCAAGAGCTCAGTGTCTCTTGGCTCCATCCTGGGGGGAAATAAACCATCGGGAACACTGAGCTGAAGTATTTCACCAGAACCAACTGTGAAGCAGCAAAACTGGATCCATTCAAAGTTCCAGACTGGAATTTATGGGGCTTTAATTCCCTTATCTTGTTAGATTTCAATTGTGCTGAACATGCTGCAGAAACAGGAAATAAATCTCTTTGCAAGGCTCAAATCCTAACCCAAGGTTGGCCACGACCGGTGGCTCCAGTGTGTTTATAAAGGTACTTCCAGAAATATTTTAGGAGCAGCAAACTCTGACGTCTCTCCCCTGGATCTGCCACGTGATGTTTTGCTGAGGGCAGGAACCAAGCTGGGAGCCAGGACTCCACTCCCAGGGTTCTGCTCCTGGCCCAGCCCCTCCGCCACATCCTGTTCCCACAGGGACATGGGGAACCCCAGGCCTGACCCCCAGAGCCCTCAGGGACCTGCAGGTGAGGCGGGAGGTGCCCAAATCCACAGGAAATTTAATCCTGCCAGACCCGCACGGATGTTTTTGCTCCCAGCATCGGGGAGCTGCAGGAGCACAGCGGCAAACCAGCACACATCAAACTCCTAACCCCAAATCCTCCAAGACCCTGGAATTTGGCAGCACTCAGGGCTAAGCAGGGGGGTCCCAAGGGGAAAGGCCACGCTGGGACCTACAGGTGGGACATGGGAGCAGCTCCAACCTGAACACTTATCGGAGCAACGATGAGAAAAATGAGCTTCTCCATGAGCTCCAAGCAAGCATGTCCTGATGCTGCTGGAGGAGTTTTGTGGCTTCCTCCTGCTCCCCAGAACAGTGGGGGCTGCCTCCATCCCATCCCACATCCCTGTCCTGGCCCGGCAGGTTACCTAATGCCGCCGGAACAGCCGCCGGGATTAACGGCACCCGTCCTGACCTGACACCTGTGCTGGGGTCACTGAGCTCCGTCTAGAAGTGCTGGATGGGACGCAGACTGTGCAGCTCCTGCCTCTTCCAGGATGGGAATCAACCCGACTCATCATCATCATCAACAAAAAACAGTTATTCCTGATAAAACTGATGGTGCAGGACACCCTTGGAGCTCGTCAGCCCCTCAGCCCAAGGGAGGGGTGCTGTGAGTGCAGAAGGAAGTCAGTCCAAGAGGGAGGAACAGGGATGTTTGGGAACAGATGGCACAGGCAGCTGTGGCTGTGCTGGATGCGGCTCCGCGGTTGCACCTCATGCTTGGTACAAGCAGCTCTCCAAGATTTACCATTCTGGGAACCACAGGCTCTGGAACCTCTGGCAGAGTTTTAGCACGATCCAAAAGGACAGCACATGATCCCTGCAAACGAGCTTTCCTAGCAGGGAAAAGGGGCTCCTAAAACCACACTGGTGCTCAGGAGCTGGAGCAGGAGTGAAACGACAGTTACGGAAATCATCCCATTTTTATAAAGCTCCAGCACTTCAGTGAACAGCTTTACCCCTTTTTTTCCAGAGCTCCAACTGCTTCCCAGTGCTCCAGACACAGCTGGGCTCCTCCCAATACCCAGGTCATCCTGAACCTTGGGCCGAAAAACCCACCAGAATGACACCTCCAAGACAGATAAAAGCCAAAAAAGTCTCCAACACAAACACAGCAGCTCCATCAAATCCAGGTTCTGTCCCATCATCATGATCCCTCCTAGTTATCAATTCCTTTCTCTCACAAAATTATAGGATTCTCTAATGAAGCACTGACAACAAACTCAGTTCCCTTGGTGTCTGCACTAAAGAAATTCCCTTTGAGCCAAGTTCTCCTTAAACCAGGCCGTGACTATTTCCAGCCTGACCCTGGTTCTCTAAAAGAGCTGGGCCCGGCACGCGCTGTCCTTGCCCGTATCCCTGGGGATGCTCCAAGTGTCCCCTCTGCAATCGAGGCCACAGCAGCTTCATCACCGATTCCACGCATTTTCTCCCCAGAATATTTCAACCCAGTGCTCCTTCTGCAAGGAAAATCCATTTTCAGTCATTTGCAGGGATGAGTTCAGTGTTACTCAGGACTGTGGGAGCTGATGCACCACTTGAGGGGCCAGAGCATCTCCCAGCACTCCCCCATGGACAGCAGAGCCACATCCCGGCACCGAGTGACACGGATTCACCACAAACACCAGCAGAAAATTAAATAAATTCCAACAGAAAACCGAACCAACCGATACTAAGGCAGCAGGAAGAGCAGAGTCCTGAATTTTAAGTAATTTGGGCACACAGCTCCTCTTCCCATCCCCAACCGTGCTCCATCCTGGTGGGATTTGGATGCTCCTGCCCACACCAGGGGCTGACAAGGGTCTCATACCTGAAACACAGACGGGGGATGCCCGGATCCATCTCCAGGATCTTCCCAGCTTCGTATCCTGATAGCCGCCCCTCCAGACACATCCAACACTGCATCCACAAGTGACCACGCCATTTCCACTCCAGAAGTTTCTTTAGCACAAAACCATCTTTAAGTAGCTTAAACGTCCCATTTCCCCAAAAAAAGACCCAGCAAGACATGTGCCGGGTTAGGAAGATAAAAACCAACGGTGTCAGTGATTCGGTGCAGAGAATCCCGGCTGGAAGTTCGGACTTTCCAGCTCCATGACCTCAGCGGACAAGAGGGCCTTTAGGAACCCGGAGATGCCCGGTCCCGGCTACCGCCTCGGAGCCACCCCGGGTACGCATTTCACAGACGGGAAAGCCGAGGGGCCCCGCAGCATTCCCGGTGCTCTGGGACCCAACCCAGCTCCCGGGAGGCTCCGTCCCGTTACCGCAAGTGACTCCCAAGGCCTCGGAACAGAGTTTCCCTGAAGCTGGGGATCGTCCGGGGCTGGAGCCGGGAGCTGCTCCTCGCCCACAGCGACATCACGGAGACCGGCGAGGCAGCCGCGAATCAGCCAGCCCGTTCCTCACGGATCGGGACGAGCAAACTCCAGGGTTGTTTCTGAGCTCGTGTCTCGCTGCCGACGGACCCGAGCCCGGCCCCGGCGGCCGCTCACGGCTCTGCCCCGCTCGGCGAGGGACCCCGGGAGCGGCCCCAGCCTGGACCGGGCAGCCGTCCGGACATCCCGGCGCTCCCAGGGGAAAACAAGCACCAAGACGACAATTATTTGGCCCCAAATCGCCGGGACCAGGAAAACGCCACTCCCCTGCCCCAGGGGCAGCGGGGGTCGCCCCCTCCTCGGGGAGCCCCGCACCGGGGGTGAAGCCTCCGCCCGGCGGTGGCTCCAGCGGCGGGACAGCGCGGGGGCTCCGCACCGGGAACGGGCGGGGGGCGGCCCCGGACCAACCGCGGCGCGGGGGAGCCCTCCCGGCCCCGGCCCCGCAGCCCCCCGGCTGAAGCGGGACCCGCACCCGGGACCCGCACCCCGAGATCGACCCCGGGACCCGCCCCCGCCGCCCCCTGAGGCCGCGCCATGACCCCGCGGGCGCCGCCGACACCGCCCCAAGGCCCGGCCCCGCCAAAAGTTTCCCGAGGCCCAGCGGAGCCCCGCCGTTACCTACGAGAGGCTCCATGGGCGGCTCGGCGCGGCCCGGCCCGGAGCGGCCCCCGGGCCCTCCCGCCGCCGTCGCCGCCGCCGAGGCCGCTCCCGGGGGGGGGGGGGGGGGGGGGGGGGTGGGGGAGGCGGAACGGAACGCGCCACCCGGAACGCGCCGCCGCCCCCGTTCCCGCCCGGAACGCTTTGGCGGGCGCACGCGGCCGTGCCGGGAGGGGCCAATGGCGGCGCAGGGCCAGGCCCGGCCCCGCCCCTCCGGGGCGCCACCGCGCGTGCGCGGGGGCGGGGGAGCAGCGCGCCCCCTGGCGGCGGGACGGGGCGCTCGTGAGCGGGACCCCCCCGAGACCCCGGAGAGGGATCGAGGGCCCGTGAGGGGCCCGTGAGCCTCTGTGTGCGGCCTGAGACTCCTTGTGTGGAGCCTGGGACCCTGGTGAGGAGTCTGGGACTGTGCTGAGGGGCTTGAAACCCGTCTATGGAGTCGGTAACCCCTTTCATGGGGCCTGAGACCCCCCTTAAGGGGTCCGTAACCCCTCCCAGTGTGGGGCCTGAGACCTTGAGTGGCATCCCCGTCCGTGGAGTCTGTGCCCCCTGTGTGGGGCTGGAACACTGACCCCGGAGGCTGAGGGGTCAGCATCCGCTCCCCTGAGCCTGATTCCCACTGGGAATCACTTTCCATACCAGGGAAAGCTGTCTGCTCCTTGCCCACGGCACGGGAACACCGGCGAGTGGGGCACCAGCTGCAGGGCTGGTGGGATGGCACAGCCCTCGGCCAAGCGCCCCACGTTCCCTGTGCCGAGGGCCTGACGGTCTCCGTGCCAAGGGCCTGGCATTCCCGGTGCTGTGGGTGCCCGCAGAAGGACACAGTGTGTCCCAGCACTGTGCCAGACCCGGGGGCCTGGTGGCCAGAGCAGGGGGCCTGGTGGCCAGAGCAGGGGGCTGGTGATGCCATCAGCTGTGCCGGGGTGTGCCGGGAGGTGCTGGCACAGCTCCCATGGAGCCATTGCTGGTGTATTTGCCCCTGGTCCATCTCCCACTCAGCCTTCCTGGTTTTCTCTTAGGAAAAATACAGGTGGGCCAGGCCCTGGGCTGGAGCGGTGGCCATCGGGGGCCAGGGGCTGGTGGCAAACAGGCCGCGTCATGCGCACAGCTCAGCTGATCCCGACGTTGAATCCATTCTTTGTGTCCTGCCCTTGTTTGTGTCCTGCACAAAGGGATTGTTTGTGTGTCTGGGCAGGGAAATGTCCAGCACAGAGAGGACCGGCCCAGGGCTTGTCCCTGCTGGCTGCACTGTTTGTCCACACAGTGGATCCTGCCCGGTGTCCCTGGTGTCCCTGTGCTCCAGAGTGATCCGTGCCCCTCCCATCCCACCCTGCTCCCACCCTGCTCCCACCCTGCTCCCGCTGGAGCTGTGGCGAGGGGCCGGCACAGTGTTAAATAGCCATTTCTCCTTGGAATCGGGAGTGGAGAATCCGTTGCTTTTGAAATAATCGAGATCAAATTCGATCCCTTAAAATAGCAGTGCCATAATCCTGGACAATCCTATTGCCTCAATTTAGGGACCAATGTCTGTGCTCGTGCTGGGCCAATGGTGACAGGCCCAGGGCAGGTATTGATGAGGTTAAATCAGGGTTATTTACAGATATTATGCTTGAATAAATTCCTAAGGAAGGTTTAAATTAGAAATTACGGCAAATGCAGAGGTCTTTTCCAGCCTCAACAATTCAATGATTCCGACCACTCTCAGGACATGGAACTGCTCTGCTACCCCCCCCCCCCAACCATCAGCCTGTGGGGAAGGAAAAGTGTAAAATTTCTGCAGAATAAAAGTTGTTTAAAATGCTTTACCTGCAAATCAGGGATAAACATCCCACCAAGAAGCCTCAGAGATTTGGTTTGTGATTCATTTCACTAAAATGGCACAAGAAAGGGTTTGTCTTCCCTAAGGATAAGGACAAAGATGGATTTAAAGAGGAGATGGCACCCTGGATTTGGTTAGTTCACAAATAAAACCCTCACTGGCCTCATCCAAAAGCATTTCCAAGGAAACTGGACAATAACTAAACAAGCATTTTACAGACACTGAATCATTTAATGTCTAAATAAGGCCAGAAAACAATCACAAGCAATTAAATCCTAGTTTTTATTTCATTTGCCATTATTCTGTGTCTCCTTTGGCCAGGAGCACCTATACACTCCTTAAGGCATCCGTTTGGATATGAGAAACAAAACCATGTGAGAAATAAAAAATGTAAAAAAGAAAATATTTGGGTTGTAATTTTCTAGGTAAATCCCTATTTAAACCACTCAAATCTTTGGGGTTTTTATGAAGATCCGTACATGTGCAAAACTCCCCAGCTTCCACGAAAGAAGACCCAAAGTGTTTGGAAATGAAAAGTAAAATCTCGTCAGGAAATGGAAGGATTAAAGATGACAAAGGTGTCCGTCACTCCGAGAGGAAGAGGGGAGCTGCTTAATTGGAAGTGAAAGGCAGGACATAATCCTTAGTTAATTGTTATCCCCTGCTATAAGTAGGGCTTTGGCGGCGGGGGAGCGCCTGGTCCCGGGCCAGGTCTGTCGCGCCCAGAATAGCACCGAATCCCGGTGTCCGGCTCCCGGTGATGAGCGGGACCGGGCTGGTCCCGGAGCGCCAGCGTCGCCCACCCCTCGCCCACCCCTCGCCCACCCCGGGGTTCCAGGAGCAGCTTTGCCTCATGTTCGGTGAAACCGAGTCACGTCCTTTGTCCTTGGGGACCCTCGGGTGTGCCGAGCCTTCCTGGGGGCTTGGGGTGGGTCTGGGAGGATTTGGGGATGTTTGGAGTGGGTTTGTGTGTGTTTGGGGTGAGCTTAGGTGTGGATTTGGGTGGGTTCGGGTGGATTTGGTTTGTTTCAGGGCGGATTTAGCTGAGGTGGGTTTGTGTTGTTTTAAGGTAGGTTTGGGTTTAAGTGTGTCTGGGGTGAGTCTGGGTGGGTTCAGTCTCAAACTGCTTCGCTCTTGGAGCCATTTCCACTGCTCGGGTCCCCTCGGGAGGGGAAGGCCGGGCCGGGGCCGCGCTGCTGGCGGGGGCCGGTCCCACTGCCGGACTACAGCTCCCAGGAGGCGGCGGGGCCGGGCGGGTGGGGCCGGAGGGAGCCGAGCGCAGCCGAAGCGCGACGGAACGAAGCGGAAGCGGGGCCAGGGAGAGCCCGGTAGAGAAGCAGCCCCGCCAGGATGAACGCGGTGCTGGCGGTCCGGCAGTACGTGTCCAAGATGATCGAGGACAGCGGCCCCGGCATGAAAGTGCTGCTGATGGACCGGGAGACGGTGAGCGGCGGGGCCGGGAGCGCGGAGGGCGGCGGGGCCGGGAGCCGGGCCCGGGGCCTCTGTGACGGGCGCTGCCCCGCTGCCGCCCGCAGACCGGCGCCGTGAGCGTGGTGTACACCCAGTCCGAGATCCTGCAGCGCGAGGTTTATCTCTTCGAGCGCCTCGACTCGCCCAACAGGGAGCCCATGAAGCACCTCAAGGCCATCTGCTTCCTGCGGCCCACCAAGGTGCGGAGCCCAGAGGGGGAGGAAACGGCCTCAGATCGTGCTGAGGGGGTTTAGGTTGGATATTCAGGAAAATTCCTTCATGGAAAGGGTTGTTCAGCCCTGGCACAGGGCAGTGGTGGAGCTACCATCCCTGGAATTGTTCAGATGTGTGTGATGTGGCACTTGGGGACAGGGGTCGGTGGTGGCCTTGGCAGTGCTGGGGGAATGGCTGGACACCAGGATCTCAGAAGCTTTCCCAACCTTAACGATTCCATGATTTCATATTCCTTAACTCTGCTCTCCCTGGTGCTGTTTCCATTCAGGAGAACGTGGAGCTCCTGGTGCAGGAGCTGCGAAGGCCCAAGTACAGCGTCTACTTCATCTGTGAGTATGAAGAGTCCAAGGGTGTTGGAGGTCCATAAATCTGGAAGAGGCTCTGCATCCCAGTGTGGATGGGACAGGCTCCACACCTCGGTGTGGATCACATGGCACCTTCCTGTGCTGGGTGTATCAGGCAGGTGCTTCCCACGTGTCCTGCTCGTGCCATGGAATGTTCCATGGGTTTGGGAATGAAGCAGAACGGCTCCAGCTGGTTTGGAGTCGAAGCCCAGTCCTCCAGCCCAGGAATTAGTCAGTAGGATCCCAGGAATTGGGTGAAGTGGCCTCTAGATGTCATTGTGGCTCTGCAGGACACAGCAGGACCAGGCACCGGGGAGATGGGCAGGGAATGAGTTCGGAGCATCCCTGGGAGGTGGCTCAGGATTCCAACACCTGCGGGTGCAGGGTTAGAGGGTCTCTGTGGGATCTGCTCCTGCTCCAGAGGGGATCAGACTATGCCATCCCACAGGGTCTGCATGGTGCCCAACTGTCCCTTCTCTGTTTCCTCCCAGATTTCAGCAACGTCATCAGCAAGAGTGATGTGAAGGCCTTGGCTGAGGCCGATGAGCAGGAGGTCGTGGCTGAAGTCCAGGTGAAGTTTGGATGTTTTAGGTAGATCCAAACCCAAAAGCAAAGGGAAGGTCCAGGCTGCCAGACACTGGGAGCAGAAAGGGCTGTTGTTCCCAAATGGTGCGTGACAGGCCTGTGTGGGAGGAGGGATGGACACAAATGTGGGATGAAGAGGTAAAAGATTTCTCTGTGCCCTGTGCTCTCATCATAGCTGCTGCTGTTCTTGATGTCTCACAAAGTGCTGCCGAGTTCAAATCCACATGGATGTGGCACTTGGGGACATGGGTTAGTGGTGGCCTTGGCAGTGCTGGAGGGATGGTTGGACTTGATGGCCTTAAAGGGCTTTTCCAGCATCAGTGATTCCATGATTCCATGTTGGATGAAGAGCTGGGCTCTGAGCAATGCACAGTACAAATGGGAGGGGAGTTGTCAGCGGGACTGTGGGGCTTGGAGGGGTTTGGGGCGGAGGAAGGAGGGATGGTCCGAGCCAATGTGTCCAGGTGGTGGTTGGGGCTGGGTGGCCAGTGCTGGCACATGGCTCTGGCTGGGGTCAGGGTTAGAGACACGGGACTGTCCTGCTCCCCTCCCCAGGAGTTCTACGGCGACTACATTGCGGTGAACCCACATGTCTTCTCCCTCAACCTCCTGGGCTGCTGCCGGGTAGGAACATGGCGAGTTGTCCTTGGGTAACGAGTAGCCCTCATAAACTGGGGCCATGGGGGGCTGCCAGAGGGGCCAGCGGGGGGAATGGTCCTTGGCGAGGAGAGGAACACCGGGGAGCCCGGGTTCAGCCCCTGGGTACCTGCTGCTCCAGTGCAGCTGTGCTTTCCTGTGAGACTTCAGGACTTAGAAACAAGGATGTGGGAAAGTTTGGGACCAGTGCATCCATGTGAGGTGCAGCCTTTCCTTCCAGGGCCACAGCTGGGACCCGGCTCAGCTCACCAGGACAACCCAGGGGCTCACTGCTCTGCTGCTGTCCCTGAAGAAGTGCCCCATGATCCGGTACCAGCTCTCCTCAGAGCCAGCGAAGCGCTTGGCCGAGTGCGTGAAGGTGAGGGGAACCCACAGCAGGTCCCTTTGGGATGAATCCAGTCTTGGCTAGTTTTTCACACGTGGATCCACAGGAGGGAAACACCTGTTTTCAGTCAATTCCTGTAAATTCCATCATTTACTTCGGGGCCCAGCGCTGGGCAGGTCTTGTCCCACTCTGCTCCCAAAACAGCTGCTGGAGTACAGCATTCCTGGGAGCAGTGTCCCAGTTCCCTGGGGTCTTCAGCTTCTCCCTGGCAGTGCAGGCAAAGCAGCACTGTTGGGGTTTCACCCTCCCTTCCCTCTGTGCCTAAGCCCACACTGAGAGGGAGTCTTTCCCAGGTGTTCAAGTAGGATTTTTCCCATTTCTCCACAGCAAGTGATCACGAAGGAGTACGAGCTGTTTGACTTCCGGCGCACCGAGGTCCCTCCCCTGCTCCTCATCCTGGACCGGTCGGATGATGCCATCACCCCGCTCCTGAACCAGGTGAGTCACACCCAGGTGTGCCGGGCAGGGGCGGGAGTCCTGCAGCAGCTGGAGTTCTACCCCTGGCAGGTCATGGGTTGGATATAGGAGAGAAGTGTTGCTCCCCACCCCCTTTCCCTGCAAAATCCCTCTTTTATCCCCTGGCCAGGTTTTCCAGACCTGAGTGGGGGTTGTTCGTGCTGGCTTCAGTGGCAGATGGACCCAGCACCCTGGAAAACAGGGCCACTGGCTCTTCCGTGTGGCTTCTGGAGCCCCAGTGCTCTGGCAGAGCCTTTCCCAAGGAGTTGTGTGTTGGGCTGTGGGCAGCACACGGTTATCGAGTGACCTTGCCCTGCTGAGTCTCCCTCTGTTATCGATGGCTGCTGGATTTGCTCGGAGTTGTTGGATTTATTTGTTCCATGCTGTGCTGCGGATCCTGGCAGGATCTGTTGGTCTCCCTTCATTTCTGTGGGGTTCCCTTGGAACCTGGGGATCAGGAGCCGCACCTGGGCGGGATCAGCAGCCCCAGAGCTGCTGTAACACCGGTTCTGCAAGAGCTGGAGGTGACGTGTGTCAGGGAGGGGTGTGGCTGTCACAGCCCAGCTCACACCTGGTTTGGGGTGTTCTGGACTGTGCTCAGCATTGGGCGTTATCTGCTGTTTCAGGATTTCCTATCCCAAAGAGATTCCCAGGGATGTAAATGGAGTGCTGGGCACGGCAGGGCTCTTATCAGCTGTCACTGTTCTCTCTGGGTTATTATTAGACTCCTCAGGATAAAAATAGAAACTCCTGATGTGCAGAAATGCTCCTGCCAGTGGAGCACATAGGGAATTCTGCAGTGGAACTGTGGGACCTCTCCCTGCCTGGGCAGAGGGGTGGGGGGTTTGGTGGCCAACAGAGGTTTTGGAACAGGAATGTTAATCCCCATCCCTCTTTGGTCTCTTCTGAAGATACCTGCAAGAATTCTTGATCTGGTGGGAGGTGTCCCTGCCATGAACAGGATGGGTTTAATGTCCCTTCCAACCCAAACCGTCCCATGATACTGTGATTCTGGAATGGCCCTGGAGGGGGGTGGTTTCCCTCTGCACTGTCTCCCCATCTGATTATTTATCAGTGATGTTTATCCTGGCTGGTTTGAGGGATGCACTCCCAGACTCTGCTGTGTGTCCTGGGGTAGCAGGAGTGGCTCTGGCTGGGTTCAGCTGAAATCTATTGATTTCCCAGTGCTGTGTCTCACCAAGGTCATCCCTTTGCCTTCCTCTGTCCCCTGGCAGTGGACGTACCAGGCCATGGTCCACGAGCTGCTGGGGATCAACAACAACCGCATCGACCTGTCCCGGGTGCCGGGGATCAGCAAGGACCTGCGGGAGGTCGTCCTGTCAGCCGAGAACGATGAATTCTACGCCAACGTAGGTGTCCCAGGGGGGCTTCACCAGCACCCAAATTTGGGGGTTTGCCACGGGAAAGGAGCTTCCCGATGACTTTGAGGCTCAGGGTGGGGATGTGCCATTTGTGACCTCAGTGTGCAGCACCAGTGGCATCTGACTTGAGATAACGGGTCCTGTTTGTAGTTGGATTTCAAGCCCTGCTCCAGGTTTTGGGGGAGGGAGCCACCTTTTCCCAGCTGCTCAAGGCTCTTCCTTGGTCGAGACTCTCTCAGGTGAGTTTCCCTCTGCTTCCCGCCTTGTTCCCTACAGAACATGTACCTGAACTTCGCCGAGATTGGCACCAACATCAAGAACCTGATGGAGGATTTCCAGAGGAGGAAGCCAAAGGAGCAGCAGAAGCTGGAGTCCATCGCGGATATGAAGGTACAGACAAAGCCCATCCCACTGTGTCCCATCCTTTCATGCTAGGAATAAATAAAAAGTACATCCCTCCCAGAAATCTCCTGGTAATGGGAGAAATCGTGTGGGCTCCTGGGACCAAGGTGTCTGATCCTCTGCCCACCTGCACAGGGCTTGGATTGCTGGGAATTTGTACAATTTATGGCTGGCTGCACCCACCCTCTATCTCCTGCTTTTCCCTGGAAGCACACACTGCCTCAGTTTCCCCATCACAGGCCTTTGTGGAGAACTACCCTCAGTTCAAGAAGATGTCAGGCACAGTGTCCAAGCATGTGACAGTGGTGGGGGAACTGTCCCGGCTCGTGGCGGAGCGGAACCTGCTGGAGGTGTCAGAGGTGGAGCAGGAGCTCGCCTGCCAGAGTGACCATTCCAGCGCGCTCCAGGTACACATCCTGGCTCTGGATCCGGGGGGTTCCATCGTGTCACTCCCTTGGGAGTGGGGATTTGAGGCTGGGAGGCAGTGGGAGCTCCATGTGTGGATACCCTGTGCGCAGGGACACTGGGTGTGGAATTGCTTCTCGGTGCTCAGCTCAGATGGGAATGAGTCATCGTTAATAACTGGCTTGAGAAGCATCCTTGCAAATCCTGTCCTTACATCCCACAAGCCAACGTTCTTTCATTATATTCAGCCAGTTGGCTTCTGGCAGGCACCAGGATAAGACAGCCTCAGACACCATGCAGGAGCTGATGTGTTTGTTGGGCAGGAGAAGAGCTGGAATCCCTGGAATTGTCTTTACCTGTTTTGTTAAGAAAAACCACTAGAAAGTCTCAGATCCAAGATTTCTTTGGCAGAGAGGCCTGGAAAAGCTGAAGAGAGGTTCTGTGACAGCTGAGCGTGGCCTCTTGTGCCGTGACCGGAGCAGGGTCTGGCAGAGTCAGTGGTGATGGATTCGGGCTGGTGCTCAACAGGAGCTTTGGGATGGGGCTGGCTCAGAGCAGAGCTGGAACAGCCACTCACTTCTGAGAAATGATTCCTTGATTTTCGGTAGTGGAGGGGGAGTCCCACCATGTAACAGACCATTAGATGGCACTGGGGAAGCAGAGGGACTGGGAAATGAGGAAAAGCGTCTCCAGCAAGTTTGAGATCAGTTTCTTCCCCACCTCTGTGACCCTGAACTCCAGGTGGGGGCTGAGGGGATAACACTCGACTGTCCTCAGAAGTGGGATGTTCTCCCAGCCCCTGGGCTGATGCTTCCCTATGGACCAGCGAGTGTAGGGATGGAATTCCATAGCTGGTGTCTGGCAGGATTTACATGGCTGAGTATGGAACTGGGAACGCAGCCAGAAATGTGTTTGCTGGAAGCAGCCTCTGAGGTCCTCAAGCTGTTTCACTGTCTCCAGCTCAGGTTGTTGCAGTTTAAGAGTCAAATATTCCCAGTCTGCTCCCTCCCTGTGCCGTGAGCCTTGATTTTTGATGGAATATACGTAGCACAGAGCTATGGTGCCAGGTGAATCCTGGGGTTGCTGGGGTCACCTTGGTCCTGCTCTACACAAACAGTGTTTCTGCAGTTTCCTTCCAGCCCTGTGCCTGAAGGGCCCTGTTGTATTTCCAGCAACTGAGGCCACTGGAAGACATGCAGCAGCTCAGAAATAAATGGAAACCCATGTAACTGGGATCTTTGTCCCTGCAGCCACCCCGCCCTGGGCTGTCCCTGCTGCGGCTCCCAATGGCAGAGAGAGGGGCAAGGCCACGGGACAAGAAGCAGCAGCCAGAGCCTGGAATAAGGGTGGAATTGTTCTCCCCTGATGTCACTTCAGGGATTGCTGGATCTCTGGTGGCCTTGGGCCCCCCAGTCTGGGACATTTGGGTTCTTCCTCCCCTGGGCTCTCATTAACCCTGACACAGTGCATGAGCCCTGGGAGCTGAATGGAGGGGTTGGAATCCCAGCTCCTCCCATGGACAATGGCTGTTCTGTTCTCTGCTTCCTGCTGGTCCTGGCACTGCCAGCACAGGAACCTCCCTGGGGCTCCAGCCCTCCCCTCACAGGTGAATTCCTGACCTTGAATGGTGAAATTCCTCTTGATCCTCCTCACAGCCAGGATTTTATGTTGTGTTTCTGTCACTAGTCAGCATGAGTCAAATAGATGCCAACAAACATCTGGGCCAGGTGAATCCAGCAGCGGATCAGGAATGATAACAGATCCCTGCTCTTCCCTCTACCTGGGATCTCTCTTTCCATGCTTTAATTCCTTCCCTCCTTTGCTTCCAAACATGCAGTTTGTTCCTCCACATCTCACATCCAAAGGTTAGCTCAGGTTATGCCACAGCTTTATTTCTCTTGCATTGCTCCTGTGGCAGTATTGTTGCTGGGCAGTGAAACCAGTCTGATAAGTGTCCCCTAAGGCAGTGACCAATGAAACCAGTATGACTGCGTGTCCCTCAGGCTGTGGGCACTGGGGCAGTCCGGTGTGGTCTCCGCGGTCCCTGAGGTGCCATGTGTCCCGCAGAGCGTGCGGCGGCTGCTGCAGAGCCCGCGGCTGTCGGAGCTGGACGCCGCGCGGTTGGTGATGCTCTACGCGCTGCGCTACGAACGCCACGGCAGCAGCGGCCTCCCGGCACTGCTGGAGGAGCTGCGCGGCCGCGGTGGCACCGACAGGTACCGCAAGGTAACCCTGGGGTGGGGCAGGATGGGGGAATCGCTGCTCTTTGGGGTGAAACCCGCCTGCTCTGGGTCAGCCCAGGGCTGCGTTGTTGCACAGAGCCCTCAGCTCGGCTGGGACCTGCGGGTGTGGTTTTAAAAGGTGTTTTAAATAAGTGACTCGATTTCCATTTCCTAAGTCAGTGATGTTGAGGGTTGGACTCCAGAGGTCCCTTCCACTCCTGACTAGTCTGTGATTCCTTCACGTTATGAAGGATTGAATAAAGAAGGGGTGGCAGGAGCCTGCTGGGAGGGGAGTGTGGCTGTACAGGGGCCTGGGATGTGCTTCCTCTCTTCTTTTCCTCCCCCCCCGCCCCCTTTCCCCAGCTCCTACTGCACAGGCAGTGGCAGCAGTGAAGGGCTGGGGATGGAGAGGCTGGCAGGGAGGGAACAGGCAGCAGTGCCAGGAGCAGCTGGGGAGGAGGTGGAGGAGCGGGATGATGTCACCTCGTGTGGAGGAGCTGATGTCGCTGCCGCAGGCGATGGAGATGAAGTTTCTCCTCAAGCAGGAGGGTCAGGGCGGGCTGGGGATGTGGGGGTGCTGCTGCTCTGCCCCCTCACCTCCATGTGCAGTTCCATTGGGATCACCTCCGTGGCTCCTTGTCCCCATTCCAGAACTCCATGAGGTGTCTGCAGTGACTCCTCACCACAGCCTGGAAGGAGTTCCCAGGCTGACAGGGCTCCTGCCCTCTCCCTGCACAGCTGGTGTCCGCCGTGGTGGAGTACGGAGGGAAGCGGGTCCGAGGCAGTGACCTGTTCAGCCCCAAGGATGCCGTGGCCATCACCAAGCAGTTCCTCAAAGGCCTGAAGGTAGTGAGCTGCCCTGGGGAAACGGGGACAGACTGAAGCAAAACTGCAGCCCAGAGGAGCAGGGCTGGCAGGAATGCTGGGGGCTGCTGGCTCAGGACTGGGATTTCATGGAGAAGTCCAAGGCTTCAGGGCCTGATTCCATTGAGAACAACGGGAGTGAGTTGCTGGAGAGCCTCTCAATCCCAAATTCAGGGGTAGTACCTGCTGTGCCTCTGCTGATCCTCCTTCCTTGCTGGGCCACTTCCTAAAGAGCTTCTCCCCGGCTGCAGGGCATCGAGAACGTGTACACCCAGCACCAGCCCCTGCTCCAGGAAACCCTGGACCAGCTCATCAAGGGAAAGCTCAAGGACAGCCAGTATCCCTACCTGGGCCCCAACACACTCCGGGACAGGTACATGGGGCCTTTGGGGCAGAGCCTGCACTGGGACACACCAGCTGCCCCGGCACTGGGACATCCCTGGTGTCCCCGGCGCTGTCCCCATAGCGGGCTTGGACTGATGATGAACAGAGCTGGGGCTTGGCACAGAAATCTCTTGGATGCAGAGGTCTTGTATCCCCAAGAATGTTCCCTGGAGCAGGCTCCCAGGACTGGGATACATCTCATCCTGTCTTGCCTTGCTGGCCCAGATGTGCCATTCCCATTGGGAGGCTTGGGTGAAGGATGAAGCCCTCACTCATCAGAGCTGGCTCTGTGATGGCCGTGCCATCTGCTGTTTGGGGACTGCCAAAAATAGTCCCAACTGCAGCTCTCCTGCCTGAGCCAGTGTTGTTCCCAGTGGAAATGGGATCCTGCTGGAGAGGGTCATGCAGCCCTAACCCAGAGTCTGAAGAGATATCAGGCTTTGGGTGGTTATTGGTGATACAGATCACATTGGGAAGGGACTGCACTCACCTTTTCCACGACTTTTCCTTGCTTTCCCGCATCCCCTTGGGCAGGGAGGCAGTGGTGTGGGGATCCATGGAAATCTAGTGGCCAGCATGCTCTCTCTGTGCCTGTGTCCCAACCAGGCAGGAGCAGCTTTGCTCCAGGCCATGCTGTCCATGCAGTGATCCAGGAAAGAAATTCTTGGTGTTGGTCCTTCCGAGGGATTGGGAGGGTGGTTATGGGAGAGGGAAGCAGCAGCTCACTTGAAAGCAGCATGTGCACTGCATACCTGGGTTTGTGTTGGGATGGAGGAAGGCACTGCTCTCCCCCCTTCCTCTTGCTTGGCTTCCCTCTACCATCCCACATTTCCCTGCTGGCTGGGAAATGTCCCCTCAGGTGAACTGAGGCACAAATCCCAGCGGTTCCTGATCAGTCACAAGCGCGAGCTGCTCCGAGCCTGGGAGCTCCAAGGCAGTGCCATGTCCTTGCCTGACTCTGGAATCGATGCTGATTTCCCAGCCCCAGCAGATCATGCGTTAAACATGGGCGTGTGGATCCACAGGGATCAGGGTGGTGCTGCTGGAGGTTGCTCAGGGCTGTGGGTGAAAGTTTGGGAGAGGTGAGGTTTTGGGGGATTCAGTGGGTTGTTTTCAGCTCTGAGCCCAGCACATCACAGGGATGAGGCAGGGTCTAGGAGAGGCACGCTCGGGATCACGGATCACTTCCTCTGAGGTGCAGGATTTATCCTTGGCTTTGTCTGATCCCAACTCAGTATTTGTGGCTGCTCCATCCCAGAAAGTGTCCAAGGCCAGGTTGGACAGGGCAAGGTGTCCCTGCCATGAACAAGATGAGCTTTTAGGTCCCTTCAGCCCAAACCATTCTGTGATTTGTGCCTTTATCCCAGGCCTCAGGATATTATTGTATTCCTCATCGGAGGGGCCACGTACGAGGAGGCTCTGGCCGTGTTCAACCTGAACCGCTCCAACCCCGGTGTCCGCATCGTCCTGGGGGGGACCACCATCCACAACACCAGGAGGTAAAATCCACCTGTCTGCAGATCGTGCCTGTAAAACTGCTGGCACAGCAGGAATTTGGGATGCCTGAGGGATCCCCACGTGGAAGTGGCTGTCAGTGCTCTGGATCCAGCTCTGCTCATGGTGGCTCAGGGACAGATCCCTGAGCTGGAGGCTTAATTTGCATTTCCATGAGCTCAAGGATAGGGAAGTAGAGGTTTCCGTAGAGTTTTTCCAGTTTATAACACTGGGAAGCCAGAGCAGCACACGGGAATTCAGCACTGAATGAACCTGCAGCTGCTTTGCTGAAGGTGGGCAAAGATCCCTGTCAGTATGGAATTCCCAGTGGGAAACATCTGGTTTATAAATACAAGTAACTTTTCCTGAACCCAAATTACTCACATTGGGCACAGGAAAGAATTGAGGCCACAGTGGGAATTGTTTCCCATCGGCGCAGCTTGCTGCTGGCCAGGGAGGAGAGCAGGAATTGTCTCCAGATTCCCAGTGCTCAGTGTGGGATGGTGGGAAAATCCTGAGCTGCTGCAGAAGCTCAGGATCTGCCGCTCCATCGTGGGCTCCACTTGGATTGGTGCTGCCAGGAGCCACCAGGGCTGGTTTGGGCTCTCCTGCGGTGCAGTCCCTGAATTATTTACAGAAAACCTGGGATTCTGTACCCAAATTTACATTTCAAAGAATGAAGTGGGGAAAAATTTAAAAGAAAATAAAAGGCTGGTGCTTTGAAAGGGCTGGATGCGGCCAGGTCCTGCCTGGGGAGGACAGCAAAGCCCTGCCCCAGATGATCCATTTTCCTTTGGATAAGGTTTCCCTGAGGATGGAAGGACAATAAAGATGTCTCCTGTCCACTGTTATCCACAATGCCAGCACAGTGCCCTAGGATCAGGGATATCTCAGCACATCCCTGAGGTGTCTGATATGAGGCAAGCCAGGCTTTAGTGTGTCCCAGCCCCTCACGTAATCCATGGCCTTTCTGATTCCTGCGGGATTAGGGCAGATATGTCACCAGAAACAAGGGGATTTGGGTGTTAATGCACCGAGCAGCCATGTAAGCACCTAATCCTGGTTCCATTGTTCTTACTCCCTGCTGGAACTGGGACCAACATCTGTGGGCCCAGAGGGGTGGCCCAAAGGATGGAGAATCCGCTCTGCTCCTGGGGATCTGCCCTGCTCCTGGGGTTTCCAGAGCAATTCCGCAGGGTTTGGAGGAGAAAGGGTTACAAAGGATCGATAATCGGCTAAAAAGGGTTGCCAGGAACATCTGGTGCTGGGGCTGACTCATTCTGGGCAGGTTGAGCATGAACCTGCTGGGACTAATCCTAGGATGTGGGGCCTGACCCAGTTACCCAGTTACAGCCGCAGTGGCGGCACCGGATCCTCCTGGGGACCCTCCTGACTGCGGAAGGTTCATTTCTCCTGGGAGTTTCATCTCCAGGCCCTGGTTGGATGGAGCAGCTGTGGAGGTACCTGCAGATGCCTGTGCTGGGTCCTCGCCTGTTCCTGGCAGGATCTGCAGGGTCCTGGGAACAGCAGCCTCAGCAGGGGGGGTGTTTGGCTCTTGCCTCCCATCATTCCAGACCGGGAATGTGCTCGGAGAGGCCGTGCCGAGGGACCTCGAGGTGTCATTGGTCACAGGCACAAGCTGCTCCAGACAGCACGGGACCAGGAGACCCTAAAAACACCAGAGTCATTCCCTGCCAGAGCTCAGTTCTGCCTGGTTCTAGTGCCTAAAAATAACCTGGAGGAGGGAGAGCTCCGGCTGGAACACGGAGCCAGGTGCCAGAGCCTGTGCCAGAGCCATTGCCGCTGTGGGCAGTGCCCTGGCTGTGCCCCCTCCCAGCTGTGTCCAGTGGGACTCAGCTGGGTGTTGCTGCAGGGTTTTGCAGGACATTTTAGGGTTTCACTGTTTCTCAAACCCCTCAAGATTCACAACCTGGGCAAGAAGAGCTGCCCCAGCCCCGGTTTAGGGGAATCCCATTGCTGTAGGATTTGTGGCATATCTTGGTTTGTATTTCTTTATCTTTTGGGGTGTTTTTTAAGCATTGCTGTTGAGATCACCTGATCAGCACATTGAGGGATGAGTCAGCCTGGGAATGGCCGTGGCGTCTCATTGCCAGAGGAACTGTCCTGCGGCTGAGAGCATTCCTGGCTCTGGGAGCTGCTCCCAGCCGCGGGTGTGTGATGCCACCGAGCCTGAGGCTTGTGCTGGGGACAGTCACAGCCCCTCTGGCCTCGGACACCTCGGACAAGTATCAGTGTGCCATGAGCAGATCCCTGGCCCTTGTTCCACTGACCTGAACCTTTCCTGGCAGCTTCCTGGAGGAGGTCACAGCCGCGGGGTTCCGCGGGCGAAGCACTGACAGCTCCCAAGTCCCAAGGTCCAGCAGCCGACGGTGAATCCAGAAGGAATTAATCCTTTTTTGCACATTCAGAGGTTTCCCAGACTAGAGCAGAGCAGGATGGTCCTGCCCTGCAGCTGGAGCTTCCCCTCCACACCTGGAATGGCAGCAAGTGCTGGAGCTGGCACGGACCCAATGGCCGGGATCTGCTCCCACTGCAGCTCCTCCTTGTGCCCTCACAAGCAGGGCTGGGACTGGGATTGTCATCTGAGGAGAGCCTGGGGAAGCCCTTGAATCCCTGCAGCTCCTGGCTCTTTACTGGGACAGACGGGATGAGTCCCATGAGGAGCCCAACGATGCAGCCCTATGCTGGGGGAGCAGCTGTGGGGATGCAGCTGGTGGGCACAGGAGCCCTTTGCTCTGTTGTCTGTATATGTTGAATCCTATTAAATCCCCCACTTTGGCCGAATCTGTCTGTTGGATGATTCTCACTTTCCCTTTCCCAGTGCCAACAAGGTGCAGTTAACAGCCTGAGCCTCCTCGGGAGCTTTTGCTCCCCTCCAGGACCACACCAAGGAACCTGCAACTGTGTTTCCAGCTCTGCTCCGTGGCCTCTAATCAGCATTTGATTGGGAATTAACAAGCCAGATCAAATGAAATGAGCTCCTAAATCCCTGGGAATTATCTTGGCATCACAACTAAGTCCTGTTGATGTGGGAGAGAGCAAAGCCCTGCAGGGAGGAGGGGACCTGGCCCTGGGGGTCCTGGGCAGCTCTTTGGGGAAGGGTGGGGAGAACACAACCTGTGCTGGGGAGAGGTTTCTCTGCCCACAGCCAGGGGTGGAACTGGGTGGGCACCTTTACGGTGAATTTTTGGTGAATTTTGAGTTGTTGGGATAGGCAAAGCCACCAGTGCATTCTCCCTCACAGGTGGCTCAGGTCTCTGACAGTCTGAGACCCCAACAGAGGAGAGCTGAGTCAGGATGCTGGACAGCCCCCTGCCCCATCCGCCCCTCCAGCAGCCCCTTCCCCAGGCAACAATGCTGTAATTATCGTCAGAGACACAGAAAAGCATGTGTCCTAGTTAAACTCATCTTGCCTCCCAGACAGCAGCTTCACACTTGATATCCAGAGGCAAAATGCTGGGGGGGGGGGGGGGTGTGTTAAATACATAAATAAACCAAGAGTTTGCTGATCTGCTCTGCAAGATGAGATTTTGGCAACTGTTTATTATGGATCAGCACAGGGAGCAGCTGCAGCATCAGGGCCAGGGGTAGTGAAGGGCCTGTGTGAACACAGGGAGAGACACAAACACACCTTGGAGAGGCTTTTCATTGTGCCCACAGCGATGGGGATGGGGACAGGGCTGGGGGTGAGAAGCTGCACCTCGTCACCTGTCCCACGGGTGAGCAGCCTCTAGGGTTGGCCTCATTGCTGGAAGTGCAGCAGCCTGTTCCTGGTACAGAAATGGGAGACGGGTTCCCTCCTATCTCCTTCCTTCCCTGTTAAATTGTTGATGTTTCCAGCTCTGAATCATTGGTCACATCCTTCACAAACGTGACTCACTGTCGCACTGTCAGAACAGCCCGAGGATTCCAACTGCAGCTGAATTTCTGCTCCCAGGGATGGGGTGGGGTGTGCAGGTGCGTTACCCACTGTGGTTTCAGGGCAACTCCCCTGGCACCAGAGGACATTTGGGAAGAGCGTGGGCCCTGGATCCAAAGGGCACGACAGAGCTGTCCTGCTGCCACCAGCACTGCCATCTGGCATTGGCCATCAGCCGGTGCTCTGCAGGCCCTGGCCACCAAAAACAGGATGTGAGGAAGGACAAGTCCGGCTGGGAGGCAAAATGTTATTAAATAAACTGGCAGGTTCTGTGGTGTCCCAGGGATACACTGGGGGCTCTGGGCAGCCGGTGTGGCTCATCTGTCCCTCTGCCATCAGCCCTGCCTGGGCCAAGCTTTGGCCACGTGGGGTAGAAGGGAAAACTGAGGCACAGAGATGGCAAATCCTGGTCCTGGGCCCCACGGAGTTCAGGGCTGCACAGGCACAGGACAAAAAGGCAACCCCTGAATTTGGTGTCGGGAGTGACTTGTGTCCCCGTCCTAGGTATTTTCAGGCATCCACAGCTCATGGCAAAAATGCCAGTGCTCAGAATGGGATAGCAACACTCACAGAAGCTCTGCAAATGCTCCATAATCCAAGTACATTCCTAGGACTCTGCGTGCATTAATTCCAGAGCACTGGGGTGAAACTACAACTTGAAATCAGGGGTGGGGGATGTCGTCCAGTGATGGGATGGACTGTAAAGCTGGGATGGGATGGACAGTGTCATTGGAAAGCTGATCCACTGATGGATGATGGATCAATCTATTTCCAGACAGAGAATTTTCTCCTTTCTCTGCTTTTCCCTCTACCGCACCCATTTCTGATCCATAAATCCCATCCGTGACCTCAGTCCCACACTCAGACAGTTCTGCACTTGCAGGACATGAAGGAGATGGACAAAAGCCAAAAAAAGGGCATTTTTTAAGGAAGCCAAGTGCCTTCTCACTTTTGGAAGCCATGCTCTGAATCCTGCTGAATCCCGGCTGTCAGACCCTCCGTGCTGGAAGCGACCCCCTTCCCCCAGCCCCCTCCCCAGGAGATCTCCCAGCTCCTCTCTCCAGAGGGATTTGTTCACACTTCCCAACACCTTTCGGGGAGAAAACCCTCCCAGTGCCACCCGGCTGCTTCTCCCTCTCCTAGGAAGTTTCCCGGTGACCCGTGACACCGCCGGGAACGCGGCTGGGCCCCGGTGGGGGACACCAGGCAAGGCACTGCCCTCCCCGCGCCCGCTGCCCCACGGACCCCGTGTCCCCCCGGTGAGTCAGAGACAAAGAAGAAAAACCCTCGTGGGCTGCGATTCGCCCCGTGCCGTGAACCCCGACGTCACGGGCGCGCGGCTATAGATGGAGCTCGGGAGCCCGGCGCAGCCCAGCGCAGCCCCCCGAGCTGCGGGATGGTGGCGGCGGGGGGGGACGCGGCGGCGGGGCTGGCGATGGCTCAGAGCGCCGGACCGGGCGCCGTGTAACGGGAGAGGGCCCTGAGCCACGCGGGGCGAAGGCGGCGCGGATCGCGGGCGCAGTCCCGGGTGTTCCCCCGCGCGAGGAGGCCGCGGGAGCCCCTCTGCGACCCCCGCCCGCCCCAAATCGCCTCCGAGCGCACCGAGGAACGATGAAAAAAAATAATTCTGCAAAAAGGGTGAGTAGAGAATCGGTTCTTCGCCGGGGCAAGGCAAGGTGAGGGAGGCTCCGGGATGTTGTGGGGAGGGGGGCTTGTCTCTTTGGGGCCGGTTGTTCGCTTCGCCTCTGCTCCCCCCGCAAAAAGCGCACAGACCCCCGAGCAGATCCAAAGAGACCCAAACCCTGCGCCCGGCCCTTCTCCTGCCCCTGCCCAGCGGCTCTCCTGCCTCCCGCACCCGCCACAGACACTGGGTGATGTAGGCAGGCAGTTTTCATCTTGGAACACAAGGAAACGATAAAATCCGGAGGCACCATCAATCCGCCGCTCTGTGCCGTGCTGTGTGCTGCACCCAGCGATCCGATCATCGCTGCCTATGGAGACGCCTCTGATATAAACCAACCATAGATTTCACCTTTTGGATTAATTGGGCATAAAAAGCTCCGAAATGCAATTTTGACCGCAGTAAAAAACCCAGCTGGTTTAAATTCCGCCCATCCCCCTCCTGTTCCCCTTTCCATGGGTAAATGCCCGTTGGATGAGGCGATAGAGACACCGGCCTGTCTTATATAACCACGGAGGGAACCCTGCCCGCTCCTCGCAGCGTTCTCCCGGTGCTGCCGCTGTCGCTTCGTGTCTGCAGCACAAAGATCCCCGTGGAGTGACCCCGGGGAAGGACTCGGTCCCGGCGTCGGCGAAGAGAGGGGCCGGAGGAAGGGGGAGACAAAAGTTGGGCAAAGAGGGAGGGGGGGGAGAAGAGGAGTGTAAAACCAAGAATAATCCCGTTTTCCCCCATTTTCTTCCCTCTCTCTTTGTGTTAGGGGCACCAGGATGGAAACCAGCAACCTGTGCAGCCGGAGAAGGTCGGCTGGGTGCGGAAATTTTGCGGGAAAGGCATTTTTAGGGAAATCTGGAAAAACCGTTATGTGGTTCTGAAGGGAGATCAGCTTTACATCTCGGAGAAGGAGGTAGGATCGGTTTCAGTTTCCTTTCCCATCCCCCCTTCCTCCCTTTGCATATGAAAAGGAGCAGCCCCGGCCCTTCCCAGCGCCCCTCCAGCGCCAGCCGGGCCGAGGAGGTTCCTCGGGGAGGTTCCTCTTCTCCCCGCACTGGCGCCGGCGGGGCCCGGCCGAGGTCGGAGTCGGTGTCGGCTCTGACAGCGATTCCCCCAGACAGCTCTGCTGGGAGACATTTTCCCAGCGAGGAGACACGAAAGGATTCACTTAGCGAGAGTTAAGCCCTCAAACCTCTTTCCGCCGCGGCGACAGCAATGCCGGCTCCCTTCTGTGCCTGTCCTCCGTCCTTGAGCCCAACACTGCCTTGTTCCCACCTGCTCCCTCTATTTGGAAATAACTCCACTCTCCCTACTGGAATCGAGCCATTTACAGGTCGATCTCTTGTATTTTTCCCCCACGCCAAGAGGAAAACGGGGACATTTCGCCCCGGATTGACATCCTGTTGTAACACGTGCTCCCTCCGCTGCCCCTCGTCTCTTTGCTGGGGTTTGGGATTTAACGTGGTGTTGACATTGGAGGTAATCAGATGTGACTGTCAGGCTGAGCCAGCACCTGGCTGTCCTTGCACGGCCCCCCTGTGCTTTTTGTCTCCATAAATCCATGAGAGAGAACTCCCCAGGCCAGAGCCCTTCTCCCTCCTATCCCCTTGGACATCCCAGCGCTGCACTGGGCAGAGTGGTGCCCACAGCAGGCATGGGGGTTGCTCCAAGTCAGGGAATTTGTAAAATCCTGGTCTCTCTGGGTTTCCCCCTCAGTGGAGGTCATTTCCTAACAGACGGTGGTTGGATGCACGGCTGCCTGGTTTCGCTCTGTCAGGACCTGGAGAGAGGAAGGGACAATTTGATTTAAGGCTGGTTGAGCCATGGACATGGCACAGGCAGAGGACCAGGGCTTGTTACAACAGAAAAATGGCCTAAAAAGTGGACTGAATGGCCAGGTCATGCTGAGCTGCTTGCTGGCATTCCAGAGCTCGCTCCCATTAACCTCCTGGCTGCTCCAGAGCCGGAGAGAGACACAGGAACAGGCAGTAGATGTCTGCAGGATGGGGGTATGGTGCCTCAGGAATACTCAGGTAAAGAGAGGTGATGAGAAAAGGTTTAGGGACTGTGGACAACGCTGGTGGTAGTGAGACACAAACCCCGTGATGGATCTACAGATACATTTACAGATCAGGAAAGTTGGATGGATGTGAGTGGCACAGAGCCAGCGGCACAAATCCCCCGTGGCTGTGGCCCTCCCAAATTTCTTAGCAGTAATGCAGAACAACACAATTGGACTGCTGGGATGGAATTGGGAGTAGGCTGGACTAGTGAGAGCAGGTGGTTCAAATAGTAATCAACACAGGCAAGAGGTGCAGGGAAAAGACATCTGTCCATCCCTCCCAAATATGTCCAGGTAGCTACAGCTCGAACCCAGGTGTGCTGGGAGCCCCAGAGAGGCTGGAGGGGCCATGCGGAGCCTGTTGCAAACAAGAAGCTCTTGTGTTTGTGTTTCATACGGGGAAAAACTCACAGCTGGGCCTGAGGCGGCCCCGGGGCTCCACGTGTGTGTGAGAGACCATAAATAACACGCGGCAGCCGCTGCTGAGGCTTTATATGGAAGAATCTGTGGTCGGCAGAGATGTGGTCACAGAGATGACATCTGGTGCTGGTGTGCACTGAGGTGACTCTGTGCTGGTCATGGGGGTGACATGTGCTGCTGGTGTGCACTGAGGTGACTCTGTGCCTGTGGCACAGAGGAATACGCCAGTGTCAGGGGGTCTGGCATCCTGAGGGTCTCATTGTAGGGAATCCCGAGGGGTTCCTGGGGGGCGTCCCAAAACTTCCCGCTCACAGGGTCTCAGAACGGGCGGTGCAGGGTTTGATACCAACGGGAGCATCAGCACTTAGCAAGGCCAGGACCCCTCCCAGGCCCCAGGGAAGGCCCACGTGTGGCTCCAAGCTCTGCTCCCAGAGCATCTGCTGTTTCCTGGCAGCGCCTGTCGCGCTCAGCGGCTGCTCCAGAGATGGTTTTGCAGGTGAAGCCACATTCCCGGCCCTCTCCACCATCTTGGAGCAGAAAGGGTTAAATCCCAAGGCTCCTGGAAGCTCCTTGGCTCTGCCATGTGCTCATTAAATGAATTCAAACCAGACATTTATTTACTTGTGCCTGAATTTCTCCATCTGGGAAGCAGGGCAATGAATCCCATCTCCCCAAAGCACGTGGGGAAGGGGAATTGTCTGTTCCACACCGGGATCCCCCGGGAAGGATGTTGGCTAGGGGCAGGTGTTGATGCTGCACGAAGAGACCGTGGAGCAGAACTGCTCGGAGCTGAGCATGGGCTGAGGTCTGGAATGGGGAGATTTCCAAAATTTAGACTAACAAAATCCTATCAATATCCACGCTGATTCCTCCTGGGAATCTGTGTGCTTTTCCAGTTGTCTGCCTAGGACCTGGGCTTGCAGGTCAAAGACCAGCCCTGATTATTCAGTTTTGTCAGGAGAATTTGGGAATGCCTGATAGGAGCCTGGGCTTCTCCCTGGCAGAGCCACGTTTGTGAGGAGAGGAAATGTAGTTTTTCAGCCCAGCTGATGGAAAATGCTAGCAGGGTGTTTGAGTCCTGCCCTTTGAAAGCCGTGGGACTTGTCTGACACCTCCTGAAATGGGAGCTTGAGGCTCCGGCCATGCTCACTCCGCTCCCCCACGGATGCTGAACTCTGTGAACTCACACCAAAATCCTTCGTTATTCAGCGTTTGGTCATCGGCCAAAACCAGCTCTGTAGAGAAGAGCTGCAGCAGGCTGAGCTCTGCTGAGCACACCACCACCTTCTTAGCTCACTCTTGCATTCTTTCCCCTCGCTCTCCTCACGACGGTCCCTCCCCCCGGCACATTTCTGGGAATTGTTCCCTGTTCCTGGCCCAGCTTTGTCCCTGCCTGCGCCGGGGAGCAGCGGCCGAGCTGACACAGCTGGGCTCGGCACTTCCTCGCAGGAAGCCGGGGGCCGCCAGCCGGCTCGAGCCCGGGCGACGAGGGGGATGAGGAAACGCTTCTCCTGAGCGTTCCCTTGTTTGCCACCAAAGACATCGGCTCAATTAGCACAAGAGCACTCGAGGAGGTGCTGCTCCTCGCCACTCCTCGGTTCCAGCTCGGCACGGCTGGCGAGGGGCTGGGGGTGTGTTTGCATACTCGGTTCTCTAGTGCTCCATGGGGTGAGTTTGCCCCCTACACAGCACAATGGGATTTTAGGAAGAAATTCCTCCCTGTGAGGATGGTGAGGCCCTGACACGGGCTGCCCAGAGAAGCTGTGGCTGCCCCTGGATCCCTGGAAGTGTCCAAGGCTAGGCTGGATGGGGCTTGGAGCAGCCTGGGCTATTGGAAGGCTGTCCCTGCCATGAACAAGATGAGCTTTAAGGTCCCTCCAAAACCATGCCATGATTCGGTGATTCTGGGGAACCTGTGTCTCTGGTAGCCTTGGCGGTGACTCTTTGGAGAAGGGACTGAAGCAGCCACATCCTGCCACCATGCGCTCATCAGCTCAGGGCAGCGACCTCGCTGTGACAAAGACTGGAAGGTCCCGCTCATGCATGTGCATCCCTGTCCCAGTGACAGCCTGGCTTCAGACAGATCTGCAGGAAGCTCCGTCCCTTGCTGAGGTAGAGCTGCGCAGCTGGAGGAAGTGAAACTTTGGTTGCAGGCTACAAGGGGAACTGTCTGGCCCAAAACTGCCCATGTTTGGGTATTTGGCTCCACTGAGGGTCTGGAGGTTTCTGGTTACATGCTGAGCCACACTGTGACCTCCCCAGTGTCCCGTGGGTGCCTTTTCTGTACCTTCCACATTTCTCCGTGTCCCATCGCAGCAAGGAACTGCTCAAGCAAATCTCCACCAAAAATCCCAGACTGGTGTGACTGAGAATCTGCCCTTCCCCTCCATGCATGGTTTGGCCCCAAAACACAGCCCTGATCTGGGTCCAGGAGGTTTGGAGTCGCTGCCGGGGGCTGGGTGTCTCTGGGGCCGACCCGGGCGGGCAGCAGCTGCGGGGGAAGGAGTGCGAGGAGTGCAAGGAATGCAGCTCCTCTCCTCGGATCCGAGCAGCATCAGCAGTGTCAGCCTTGGCACAGGCAGTGACACCCCGAGCTGGGGCAGCTGCCAGGGGTGCGGGGCTGCGTGGTCTCATGGCTGCAGGGAAATGTTCCCTGCTGTAGGGATATGGGGGATGCTTCGGATTCCTTTTCCATGCCTCGGTTTCCCTTCCCTCACCTGGCCACAGGTAGGAGCCAGGTGGAACCACAGGGCAAGGTTGTTTTGTCTGCCTTGAACAACTCGACAGCAATGCCAGCAGACAGCCAGGGCAGCACCTGCTGGGATTGATTCACCTTAATCCTTCCAATCCCCAGCTCCCTGCAGGGCATGGAGGGCAGGACCCACCTGCTGGTGCGGCTCTGAGATCCCTCAACTCCTAAGCCCTTGGCAGCTGTGGGGAAGGAAAGACCTGCTGGAAACCTCCTAGCTGGGAATGGTTTTGGCAAAATCAACCATCAACCTCCTGCTTCATCCCTTCCTACTGAGAACTGATAGCAGAGGCTGCTTCCTCCTGGGCACTGCCTGGGTGCTGGGACACATCCATCCAAATCCTCTTTGGAGAAACCTGGAAGGTTTGATTTGGATGGTCCCTGTCTCACTGAGAACATGGAGGTGACACCTCACAGGTTTGTCACCCACCTGCGATAGATGCAGTGACTGGGATTTCAGCTCTGTTGGCCACATGGTCCCAGTGGGTCTGTGGCTCCTCAGGGGCTGGTTTTGTCCTGTTTTCATGGAGAATGGGCTGCACGACTGTTCTCGGCCTCTCCTACCTCCAAGGCTGCTCTGAGCTGTCTCTCATGCCACCACCTCCCTCCTTTTGGCCTCAGCCTCCCACAAAGGACAAAAGAGCTGGCAAGTGCCTCTGGAGTTGCCTTTCACCTTCCTTCTCTCCAGTTTCTCTCTGCACACTGGATGCTCTGTTACATCATCATGGGAGGGGGCTCGGCTGGCCATGCCCCTTGTGAGACACCCGCTGTCCTTCCTGTGCCCCCTGGACTTGCTGTGCCACCACAGCCACCTACTCCAGGCTGCTGCTGACCCTCTTCCCCCAGGAATCCCACTGTGGATGTTGCTCATTCCCAGTTTTAAGCATTTTATAACAGATCACACACAGGAGCAGGATCCCCTCAGTGTGTGTCCAAGGACAGTGTCAGAGCCCAGGCTCGTGTCATTCGGAGGCGTTTAAAGGATGAGCTGCACCTGCAGGGTGTTTGAACCAAAGACACCTGCTCTGTCCTGCAGCCTCCTGTGGATATTCCTGGAGGCAGGAGGTTGAGTCCCAGCTCTGTGAGCTCTGCGGAGGAAGGGGGGGGGCTGGGGAAGCCCCAGTGACCCACATGAGCAAACATCTGGAGCAAGGGCTCTGATCTCAGCCACAGAGCACAGCTGGGGGCTCGGAGGGGATTGGCTTTTCCTGCTGCAAATGAGTCGGGCTGAATTCAGCTGAGATTCTTGGAAAGAGGTGGATTGTAGGATGGGAGTGGGAAGAGATCAAAGCCGATTAGCAGTGTGTAGGGAGGATGTGCAGCCAGACAGTCTCTGTTCTCACACCCAGACACAGGGGATGTGTCACAAGCAGGATGGCCGTGCCAATGATCCTGGGGACACACTCGGGAACACAAGGACAAAGGACAGAGGGGAGCTGCAGTCATCAGGCAGGGCCAGATGGTCAGTTTATCCATGTCCCTGGTTAGGAAGCTGGTTTAGTCACCCTCTTTCATTAAATTCTATGGAAGAATCATGGGGAGTTCCTTCAGTGCTTCCCAAAACTGAGGAGGAAATGCATGAAATGGGGTGGAGTCCTTTCAGGAAATCCAAGGGCTCAGACCTCACCACCATCTGCCTTCCCAGCACCCAAGTTACACACCCTCCAATCCAGCCTGGAATGACTGGCTGGAGTCAGATTAAGCAGATGGATGTGGATTTGAGCCTGCTGCAGTGTCTGTAATGGACATGCAAGCCCGAGCTGTCTCCCACCCCAGTTTCTTACTTCCTTGTGTTTACCATGGAAGAGCAGAGCTTCCCTGCTGTAGGACTGAACTTGAGGATGGTGCACTAGGAGAGCGATGAAGAGGAAGGGTACGGAGAGCTTTGCCATCTCCCCTTTGCTCCAAGTGTCCCCGAGGGACGGCACTGTCAGGTCAGGGGTCAGCATCCAGAGCCCTGTGTGCCCCCAGATCCCTGCCTGGCCCCCAGTGCAGCTGCAGCCTCAGTGGCCCTGTGCAAGCTCCATCTTTAATTTGAGCCTCTGTGACACTGATCCATCACCACGTACCTGTCACACTGTGGCAGTGCAGAGTGTTGGGAAACAGACCTGGAAAATGGGAGATCTTGTAAAGCGGTCACTCAAGGGCTCTCTAAAGGACACTGAGAGCCTCGTGACAGCCTGGCAGCCCCTGCCCTGGGTGGTGGGTTCTGCCCACAGCCCCCTTCCAGGGCTGGGGCTCAGCGTTGTGGGACACTCTGGGACCGGCCGTGCTTCCCCTGGAGCCAGCTGCCAGCACAGGGTAAAAATAGGAAGTGCTAATCCTTATCCCTCCAGCTCTTGTTCCGCTGTCTGCAGAGAATAATTGTCCCTTTGAACCAGAGATGAGAGTCCACCTTCTCCAGCACCTCCCACCTCCACACCAGCCCCCTCCTGACACACAGGGCCCTCTCCTTGTGGCTGGAGTAAATCCTGCATGTTTTGAGGGTCCAGAAGCAGGAATGCTGTGTCTGATCACACCTGCGTGGCCGTTCAGCCTGCACCCAGTAACTCTGGGGGTAGAAGAGGCAGTAATTAACCTGGCGAAGTGTGATTTTCTTGCTATCCTTCTGAATATGCCCTGTCATTCCAGAAGAGACAAGTCAAAACCCTCATGTTGAAATCCTGCTGGCTGGAGCAGCAGAGCCTCTGTCTGACATCTGCAAAGCTCTAATTTTCTTGCTGTTTTGCAGGTAAAAGATGAAAAAAACATACAGGAAATGTTTGACCTGAGTGACTACGAGAAATGTGAAGAGCTCAGGAAGTCCAAAAGTAGAAGCAAAAAGAACCACAGCAAATTTACCCTCGCCCACTCCAGGGAGCCTGGAAACATGGTATGTGGGGCTTGCCCAGATGCAGCCAGCCCAAGAGCCACTGGCTCCAGGGGTGGGCAGGGATGTGGATGGTCCTGGGGGATGCAGGGAAGGGAGGGATGTAGATGGTCCTGGGGTTTGCTGCGTGGGGCAGGCAGGGTTGGAGGCTCAGCTCTGCTTTGCCTTTTCGGTAGAGGCCGCAGGCCTCAAGCTGGCCAGGGCCTGTCTCTGTGTGAGTTCTGGCACTGACCTGGATTCCCTCTTTTGTAGGCACCAAATCTGATCTTCCTGGCTGTGAGTCCAGAAGAGAAAGAGTCCTGGATTAACGCCCTCAACTCTGCAATCACACGTGCTAAAAACCGGATCTTGGACGAGGTGAGCAGGATTCAGGCTCGGCCCCGGCTCCCCTGCCTCAGCCTGGGTGAAGGTTTGAGACTGCTGGGAACAGCCCTGTCTTGGTGACACATCCACACAAAGTGTCTGTAGCAGAGCTCCTCCCGCTTCTCAAGGGGAGCGTGCAAGTCCCAGTTACACAAAGCAGCTTCTGCCGGGAAAAATAACAGAGCAGCTCCAGTTCAACATACTCCTGGGGACACAGGGTGTACTCAGAACACCAGGTGGGCTGGCAGAGGCAGGTCAGGGTGAGCATTCCCGCATAGTTTCCTCCAGTGTGAAGGAGAACCTACCTGGAGCAGGCTGTGCCCTCGCTCCAGGGCTGACTCTCACATTAATGTTTCATGGCAACCCTTCCTCAGCTCAGACCTGTCTCAGATCTCCCATTCGCACTCAGCTTCCCACAGAGCCATGGCACTGCCAGGAGGCTCTTTCCTCTCCTGGATGGCAGCACAGAGCCTGTGGTGAAGGAAAACCAAGGTCAGACCATGGGAGAGGCTTTAGAGCAGGAAGCAGCATGGCAAACACCGGCAGACATGGCTTCCAGGAAGGTCTGTCACGGGAATCTTTGCAAACAGGTTCTGTTGTCAGCAATGACTTGAGCAGATCTGATCCCATCATGGCACAGAGGGGAGAGACCAGGGGAACACTGGGCTGCTTCTGAGGCTGGATTCCTACACCCCAATCCCTGCCAGTCTCCTCCTGATTACAGCTCCAGGAGCTGGGAATGGCTTGTGTTCTGTGCTCACAGCCGGTGTCACCCTGCAGGTCACCGTGGAAGAGGACAGTTTCCTTGCCCACCCGACGCGCGACAGAGCCAAGATCCAGCACTCCCGGCGCCCTCCCACGCGGGGTCACCTCATGGCTGTGGTAGGTACAACCAAGCCCAGATACCTGCTCGAGTGAAATTCCTTTTGAAGTGCTCCATTTGTAAATAAAGTGCAAGGAGAGCCTGTGCTGGAGCCCCATCCTGAACTGAGAGTTGCCATAAGGACAGCTTTGAGTCATCAGCTCTCGTCCTCTGTTCTCCTGGACCATTGCACTGTACAAACCTTCTGGCAAAGTCCCAGTTTGCCATCGCTGACACCTGCTCCTTCAGTTTCCCGCTGGGAACAGCCAGGGAGCTGCTCGTGGGTGAGCAGGGAGGGCTCAGCCACCGTGCTTTGGGTCTGTGGATCTGCAGCTCAGCCAGACCCCCCGCGCCCAGGCTCTGTCGCTGGGTGAGAGAGCATTCCCACTCCCCCTCTGTAGTGTGTATCCGCAGTGTAGAGACCCTTGGAAGCACGTGCAGCTGTTCTGGTGCCAACGCAGCTCTGCTTTCTGCTCCTCCAGGCATCTACCTCAACCTCTGACGGAATGCTGACCCTCGACCTGATCCAGGAGGAAGACGCCTCTCCGGAGGATCACGGCACCTGCGAGGAGAGTTTCCGGGTGGATCTGGACAAGTCCGTGGCACACCTCACTGCTGGGCGGCGCCGCTCGGACTCGGACAACACCAAGTCATCGGAGAAAGGGCGGACAGGGAGCCTCCCGCGGCAGGAGGTGACCTCGTGGGACAGAGCTGGGCAGCGCAATGACTCCTTTGACAAAGGGACCATGTACACACCGCAGGTCCCCAAAAAGCTCTCACACTCAGAAAAGAATAAATGTGCCTCCATGGAAGAAATCCTGTCCCGACGGGACTCTTCCACGCACCAGGCGGTGCTGAGGAAGGGGCTGGAGGCTCAGTTTGCCTCGGCAGAGCCGGAGCAGCTGTCCCGGATACAGGAACTGGTTGCACTGAAACTGGAAAAAACTCAGGAACTGCTGACAGAGGTGAAGGGCTACGGGGAAGGCAAGAGAAAGACCAAGGATTCCAACACCAGCACCACCATCACCACCACCTCTTCTTCCTCATCATCTTCCAAGTCGGACTCTGAAAGGATCCTGCAGGAATCTGAGAGGCTGCTAGGGGAGGCTTCCTCCACCTGGAGCCAAGCCAAGAGGGTGCTGCAGGAGATCAAAGAGCTGAGGGACCTGTACAAACAGTTTGAGCTGCAGCAGTCAGACTCGAAGCCCAAACAGAGCTCACAGTCGCAGTTTAGGAAGAGCATGATGTGAAGGCAAGCCTTGGGATGGGAGGGAGGGACTGGGGAGGGTGGCCATCTGGTTTTCTTTTTTAATTATTATTATTATTTACAGTGTTCAAAAGAGTGAAAAGGTGCCTGTTCTCACCCAAATTTGCTTCTCAAAGCTTGGACCCTTCCTTTCCTCCATCGCATCCCTGATGAATCAGCCCAGTGTTCCAATAAATCAGTTGCAGTTCACACCTCCTTTGTAAGAGCTCCCTTTGCACCGCAGGCCGCAGCTCCTGTCATGCTCCAAGGACAGGAGGGAGCACTGGTTCCCAGGAACTGCCCATGTCTGCCCGGAGCATCCCATGGGGCGGAGCTGGATGAGCCCTGGCATTGCTGCTCTCATGTCTGGGCTGTGTCCCAGACTACATCTTCTTCACCGGGACACTTGCCCTGTTCCCTCACCATCCTCTCAGAAATAAATGACATTAAAAGGTCAAAGAAGGTGTCCATCCCCACCACTGCCTGGAAGTCCCCATTGTCTAGGAACTCTCCTGAAGATGTGGGAAGTCCAGGCTGGTCTCCAGCATTACACAGGCCATCGAGGCATTTGCTGAGCGCTGCTTGCAGAGTCCTGGCACAGTCCCCTAAAGAACTTGGGGCTGGCAGCTGTTATTTTGGGGTCCAGACAGAGCTCTCCGGAAGGGCAGCAGTGACGCAATCCACATCCACCCTGATGCTGTCGGGCCGTGAATGCTTCACAGACCCCCTTGGTCCCGAGCAGTGGGAGGTAGCAGCGATGTGTCTTCCCTTCTGTGCAACCAGAGGATCAAAGCCTTGGATTTGACAGCCCACACAGGCAGCTGGGGGGGGTTGGGCTTTTTCCTTCTCATTTCTCTTTTTTTTTACCTTTTCTTTGAGCTGAAAAATCAGGGAGTATGTGCAGGAGCCGGACACCACGAGCCAATGGCAGTTTTGGTAGGTTTGCCTTGCTCACTCAGGTGTCACAGACAGCAGCAGGCTCTGCTTGGGCTGCCCAAGATCTGAATCAGCCCCACTGGAATGAAAGCTGAGCCTGGAGCAGAGCTCAGATCGTCAGCTCACGGGCTGGCTCAGCTTTCACACCCACAAGCAGGACGTGGCTGTGTCTCACAAGTTCACTCGTGGTAACACCCAACTGTTCCTTGTTTTTTAAAAGGAAACCTAATTCCCTTACCTACATGGCAAATAGTCCATGAAAATATTAAATCCACAGAGTTACTTCCTGATCATGGTTGGTGTTTTCTATTTCCTTTCCTGGCTGCGATGACAAGATTTTTTTTAATCAAAGAAAAAATAAAACCAAACCTTAAACCTTTCTCAATGAGTTTGGCTTAACCAGACTCCAGTGATGCTTCCAGGGATAACTTTCAGTGCCTTTCCATGTTGATGAACTGGATTGCTCCACAAAATTTTTTGCAATCAACCACTGAACCTCACTTGTGACCTCCTGCATCCCTGGTAGTGCCAGCAAGGTGCTATATTTGTGACTCCCACCCCAGCAACTCTCCTTGGATTTTGGAATGCTCATTGCCATGCTGCTCCAAGTGGAGGCCTCTGAAAGAGCCACCACACATTCCAGGAAGGGCTGAAAGGTCACCACGAGCAGGTGCTGGTGCAGCCACCCCTGGCACACCTGAGCAGCCCTACCCTGCTCTTCAGGGAGGCCCTGAAGCTCCTAAGGGCTGTTTTGGAGGTCTTGTCTCTCTCCTCACCCCTCACAGCTTTTCCCCCTCTGTTTCCCCGCCGCCTCCCGCCAGCCCCCTGCCCGGCCCCCTGCCCTTGGTGGCATTCCCAAAGCCTCTGGCATGGTGCAGGGAGCCCTACGGAACTTCAAAGCCAAGGGCAGCACAGACGTGGCTTTGTGTGTCACCCCCCAGTCTATCCCTGGTCTATCCATGCGGGAATAACGCTGCACAAAGGGGCCGTGCTCGCCCAGCAGCGGAGCAGCCATCTGCCATTCCCAGAAAGGGCCGGTATTGTCCAGTGTGGCAATTATGTTGGCTCTGGAGACAAAACGCTGGATCATTACAGGAGTACAGAGCGCCCTGGCCGGGTGGTGCACAGCAGAGAAGTCTGAAGCCCAATAATGGCCAAGAAGTCTGGGTTCTGCCCAACTGTGCCTTGAAAACATGTACAGAACAGGGAAAAGGGGGCTGGGAAGGGGATTTCCCATTACACTACAGGGAGACGGGATTGGGACTGGATTCTTAAGATGTAGGCAAAGCGTCTCCTATAAAAATAGCTGCAATTTGCTCAACACATGCTGAGGAGCGGGCGAGCGTGTGCTGTGCTCGTCAGCTGGCACTCGGCTCCAGTGCCTGCACTCCCTGCCTGCTTCCCAGCACAGCCAATCCCCGGAATGCTCCTGCTCCCAGCCAAATAAGGACCGCGGGGCGAGGAACCCCGGCTGCATGCGGCACACAGGAGCCCACCCACCCTCCCAGCCAAAGCGCCTTTTTTTGGTTATTTTCTCCCTCTCCGCCTCAAAAGCAAACCCCCTCTGCCCTCCCTCCCTCCTTTCTCTGCCTTTCTAAGGGAATAACAGACACCTTAGGATGGAATTCTTGGGAAGAAATTCCTCCCCTGTGAGGGTGGTGAGGCCCTGGCATGGGCTGCCCGGAGAAGCTGTGGCTGCCCCTGGATCCCTGGAAGTGTCCAAGGCCAGGTTGGACGGGGCTTGGAGCAGCCTGGGATAGTGGAAGGTGTCCCTGCCATGGCAGGGGCATGGAACTGGATGAGATTTAAGGTCCCTTCGACGACCCAAACCATTGCATGATTCCACGGCTCTATGAAACATTGGCACCCAACAGCCTGGGAAGAGCGGGCTGAAAATCCAACAAGCCCCCACAAGCCACAGGGGCTGTGCTCAGATGGAGCTGACCCCACCCCACACAGTTCCTGCCCAGGGAGCACGTTTTGGGGTGCAGCCCCACAGATCAGCCCCATGTGACACACGGCCACCCTAAGTTTCACCCACTGCAGATCTGGGACAGAGGGAGCAGCTGCAGTGTCTCCGCAGCGCTGAGAGGCCGCTGGAAAGCAGGAGGTACCGATTAAGATGCTTTTGGCGGCTTTAAATAGAATTTACACTTGGAGGCATCTTTCACGCTGCTGACAGGCGGCAAAACTCGGGTGTAAAGCAGAAACGGGTTCAGGTTGTTCCAGTAGCAGTGGGCTATTCTGCAGGCTGGAATTACACCTAACAAAGCAGTTCACAGGAATTAAATTGTGGCGGATAAAGTCCGATTTCTCTGGCAGTTTCCATCCTTGGAAAAAGCCCCTAACCTCCCGAGTGGAGCAGGAACGCCAGTGACTCATGGCAGAGGGTTCTCAGGCTGAGGAGGGGGTGGATAAATAAAATTTTCCAACACAGCCAATGCTCCTGCTGTGCAGAAGGATTTCTTGGAGTTACTGATGGAGAAAACTGCAGAAATTGTTGCTTTTTTGTTTTTCTCCAATAAGGCAAATGCCTTAAAAAGAGAAAGTGGGATTTGTGTCCAGAGGTGGAAGGTGGGAAGCTATAGACCCTCCAGTATCCTAACTGAATAATATGTTCAGCATACCCTTAGAATAAATTCCATGGGATCCCAAGACACTCCGATATGTTATCAGAGCTGGGGGCATTCTTTCCTGGACACCTGTGCCAGCAGCTGTAGGTGAACACCCGGCGCTCCAGCAATGCCACTTGCTCACACGACCCTGTCCCTCCTCAGCTTCTCCCCCCATGGGACAATCAGTTTGGACTTTTGAAATAAAATAGGAAGCGTGGTTCTCCCTACCTTGGAGTGCTGGAGGATTGAATCTTCTTCCAAGTCCCTAGAGAGGAAGAGACATAAAATAGTTTGACCCACATTCACAAGAATAATTATTGACTTAACAAGTTCCAACTGGGTTTTCAAATTAAAGCTAAGCAAGAACAGACCCACTTCCCTAAAAAAGAGAGAAAAGGGAAAAATTCAGTGGTTTTGTATGCCAGATACACCTGTGTGCAAATGTATCCCTGGAATATGCACATGTGGAGATTTGTGTGCGTTCCCTCTGGTTAAGAAGGAATTCTTTGGTGAGATACACAGTACGGTGCCTTGGATTTCTTTTTCCTAAATCCAATTTGAGCTGTTGGGGAGTTCCTCACCAGGCTCAGAGATCCCCACACTCCCCTCCCTGAGTGGCCAGAGGGACTGGTTCGACACTAGGGATGTTTGACATGACACCTGGTAAAGTGACACCACAGAAAAGGTGAAAGGCGCAGCTGTAGTTGTACCTTTTGGAAGTGTTTCCTGAGCCTGGCCCAGGAATGGCAAATCTCCTCTGCTTTCAGACACTGCTGTTTTGTTTGAGTCTATAAAATGTCTTGAGGGACTGAAAATTACAGTGACTCTTCCACTTCCTTAATTTGTAATGTGTTTAACAACTTGTTGTTCTGTTTTGACACGGATCATCCCGGCTCAGAGGCAAGGCAGGATTTTTAAATATTTTTAACATTTGGGAATGTTTGGGAGAGGCCAGACGAGCCAGAGTTCACAGTGTAGAGCTCAGCCCTCTCCTAACACTAGTGGCTTGGGAGTTCTGCACTGAAATGCTATTTCAGAAATATTATTGGATTTCTCCTTCCAAACCCCTGACCTGGGGCCGACAGAACGGGGCCTGTGGTTGGAATAAAGAGCCCATACATGTAGGACAGGAGGACAGAGGGAACCATTCAGAGCTGAAGGAATCTGTGGCTCACAGGCTGATGCTGGGCAGTAGGCAAAGGTCTGGCATCGACTGGAATGAGCTAGTGGAGATGTGGACATCATTATTTAAAGGACTCTCAACAAATAGGCTGAGTCATTAATGGCTTTAAATTGAAAGAGAGGAGGTTTAGATGGGATTTTGGGAAGGAATTCTTCCCTGTGAGGGTGGTGAGGCCTTGGCACAGGCTGCCCAGAGAAGCTGTGGCTGCCCCTGGATCCCTGGAAGTGTCCAAGGCCAGGCTGGACGGGGCTTGGAGCAGCCTTGGACAGTGGAAGGTGTCCCTCCCCATGACAGGGGCATGGAACAGGATGACGAAGAGCTGAGAGCAAGGGATCAATCTGAGTGCACCCAAACTGTCCCTGGCACTGCCCAGGGCTCTCCTTCACTCTAGTAGTGCAAGCTGCCCGCAGGCCAGCACTAGCCCAGCTCCGCTCGCCGGGTGCCACTGTGGTTTGTGCTGCACCATAAGACATTCCCCGGGTTTCTCCAGAGCAGCCTCCCCTCCATGCAGCCCAGTGTTTCTCCTCCCAGCCCACTTGCTGCTATATATAATCTGAGCGCTGTCTACCTTTCTGCAGACCGAGCTGGGAGTCGTGCTTCCCAGAAATCGTGAGGTGGCATTCAGAATTTCAGGCTGGAAAAGCCTGCTCGGAATGCCTGCTCCGGGCTGTTGGCTCTCTTGTCCTTTATAGGTCACAGGGTCACTCGGTTTAGGTCTGCTGGCAGGACACAAACTGGTAAAGTTCAATAAATGAGAGGCCTGGCTCATACTGGCTCATAAAAATAACATTTGGCCTCTGTATGTCAAATAGATCCTTTGGAAAATCAGTTCCTCTCTCCTTGCTCAAGTCAGATATTTGCCTGATGCCATCTGCTCCCTCCTGCCTTCCAGGGAAGAGTTCACCCACCAGCTCATCAATGAGAGCAATATTACAGACAAATCTGGCTAAATTCTTGTTTCTTCATGGGCACAGCTCATCCTTCCCGTGACCTGAGTTTGTGCTGCTGCAGCGTTCCTCAGGCAGCTCGTGACCTCAGTTATTCCTCAGTTCTCAAAACATCACTGCCTGTATTTTCATATGTCTTAAAACCAACTTCCCTTTTTACAGTGCCACTGAAACAGTTTTCTGTCATTTTCTTACTGCTCAGCAGTTTGGGAATGTTTCATTACACAGAAAGTTATCTCAGGGGCTCAGGCCCCAGGATTTGAGCATTCCTGAGTTATGGAATAACAGGATCAGAGTATGACAATGAGTCCAGAGCCTGTGAGGCAGGGAAGAATGGGGCCGGTTGTTCAAACGCTGCCTCTGCCAGGTCCTCGGGGAATGATTCGGGATGAATCACCCTGTTCTGTGTGCCCTTACCCCATGCCAAGGGTAAGTATGAGATCGCTGCGCTCAAAATAGGAAGAAGCTGCTCCTCCCTTGTGATTCCTGGCAGGTGAGCTGCACCTTCCTATGTCAGGGACAGGATTCCTGTGGGAAGGAAGCTGATGCCACAGGGCTGGAGGCATGTCTTCAATTAACTGATGGTGCAAGTGGCAGTGAAGGAAGTATTGCCTGGTACAAAACATTTCCTAAGATCTTCCCACTTCATTTAAAGGGAAAATACAAACCAGAGGTGCCAATTTAGCTCCAGAGGGGAGAAGGGAGACTCCAAATGGGAACAGACCAGGTGCTCAGTACCGGGTAGAGCAGTGAGGGTGCCAGGGAGGAGGGAGCAGGGTAAGGAGGATTGTGAACATATTTACAGCCATCTGGCACCCTGAATTATCCAAACAACGAGGCTGCTGGAGCACTCGCTGAAACACAGAGGGAGAGGGAAGGAAGGAGTTTGTTTGGGCAGAGGGTCCTGAGGGCTTCATGCTTTCAATGTATGCTTTCTGAAAATGTTTTATATCACTTATAAAGTTATTCATGTTACTGAAGATGTAGGGAAATGAAACCAGAAGGAAATGGAAGGGCTACTCCTTCTGGAGTTTTTCCTTCCAGGTTTCTAGAAATCAAGTCATACGAAAGAAAAGATATCTTGGGAAATCCTGGTTTCTCGGGAGGCAGCAACAGGGATCAGAAATAAATCAGGAAAAGTCTGTCATCACCAAGCTTCCATGCTACACAATTGTGCAAAGCATAAACCCACCAAGTTCAGTCAATTCCAACCACTGATTTCCTACATTTTCTGCCTTTGATTTCTTCCTGTGCTTAACAAAATTCTTTTCACTCTTCTACCTACTTGCTCTTGATAATCCTAGCGCACCACAACTTCTGCAGAGCATTCCATGCCTCCCAGAATGCACCCTGTCATTATCTTTTGGTGCTGCATTTCTCATTTTAAACACATTTGCTTCGTTTGACTAAGTTCTGGAGTGTTGCAACACAGGGGTGTTGGGTTTTCCTCCTGTTTCTTTCACAGTTCCTGCCAACAAGTTCACCTTCCCTTTTTTTGGTCATTTATGGAATGTGGACAGAAATGCGGAGCTGCGGTGTTTCTCTGGGCAAGAGCCCCTTCCGACTCGGGATATTCTTGGATTCTCTGCCGCATTTTCGTCCTTGAATTACTGCAGCTAATGAGTCCAGAACCCTCCAAAAGGTGCCATTTTAAGGAGTCACTCGGACTCTTCACGGGTGGAAAGAAGCGCAGAGACAGCCGGGCTCTGCCTCCGCCTCGCCAAAGCCGGCGCCCGTCGCTGGTCGCGCTGTGCCCTCTAGTGCTCGTTCTCCCGATCCAGGGCTTCTGCAACCCGAGTTCACCGGCAGGACTGGGAACGCGTTCTTACGGAATAGCCGTGGGGAGCTTTCCATGGAACTGCAGTTATCGAACTGTTTCCCTTCCCTGCTCCGCCCATGGCACAGGAGGAATCACACGGGCTCTGCAGCAGCGTGTTGGTGCCCGGTTCCCCGTGCAGTGCACGCACGGATTGACAGGAAAATATATCCAAGAACAGCGAACCTGAGTGCCGCCCGTTCCCACCCCAGCCAGGCAGCCCTAACTTTGGTCCAGACCTGTTTGATTCCCAGTGGAAACACATTTTCCACACCATTAGAAATCCAGGTGTGTTGGAGAGAGGAAAGAGAGTGATTTGGGAAGTTTACTAAAGCACTTCAAAAAACTTGGATGGAGATGCACATGAGAATTCCCAAATTTAACCAGTTTGTCTCTGCAGGCATTTGGTTATTCCCATCTTCTCCGGGATTCCTCTCTTTGTTCTAGGGAATACTTTTTGCTTTTCAGTGATGATCTGGGAGTCTTCTTTGTAGTGAGAATGCTTAACATTAATGTAGAAATTCTGCAGCAATTGAAGTGATCCAGAACCTCAGAGCAGAGAGAGGTTAATATTCTTCCTCCTTCTGTCCCTCCTGTTGCTTGCAGAGGAGTGGTCTGTGCAGGGATGTGAATGAGGAGGAACTCTGGATGATGGTGGGAAATAAAGGGCTCTCTCAGGGAAAACCTCGTTAATTTGTGTAATATGTTAATGTAAAAGATTTCACCAACAAGCAGCCTTCCCCCCCCCCCCCAGCGCTACACGACTGAGATGGACATACCCCTCAGCAGATCATCAGAGAAAACATCCTCATCTCCACAAGCCTGTGCTTCAAAGCACAGCCCAAACACAGAATTTAACACCAGAAGCTTTTGGAGCTGCACAACTGTAGCAGGAGTACGGGGTGGGTGTGCACAGGAGGTGTGAGCATAGCCAGTATTTGGCATTAAAAAGTCAGCACTCAATTACATTTTTAAATACACTTATGACTTGCACAAAAGAGGGCAAGACTTGAATTCCCAAGGCTGATCCTACGGCTTTTGGTGTGGATCCTCCAACAGTGATGCTGATGAAAGAAGAGATTGAAGACATTCTTGGTTTCCAGGAACACAAATTACCCAAGTCATTCCAGCTGGGTTTTGCTGTGACACGGGAGCTCACTCAAAACACACGGAGCGTAGAAGAAACACCACAGCACACTTTTAAGCAGAATAATTATGAGTCATCATGATGATAAAGCTCAGGGACACAGATGTGATTCTGAAATCAGTTCAGAAAGGCACTTGCTGCAGAGACACCTTAGTTTCAAAACACCATTAGCCAGGAGCTCCCTTCCAGCCTCAGATTCCTAATTAAACATGATTCCTGCATGTCCTCAGCATTCCCAGGGACAAGGATGTGACCAAGACCCTCACAAACAGCCAGAAGATATCAGTGCTTCACTGAGGCCATGCTGAGGAGTTCTGACTGGCTGCTCCTCAGTCATCACTAGATTGTTTTATTTGAATTAACTCTACTCTAGAAGGAAATGCCCCTCAAACACCCTGTGTGAACATGTTTCATTCACACAGGAGAGACCAGCTCCTTTTCCAACATGAACCCACACTCTGGGGTCATTTTTTTCCTAGAACAGAATCCTTTTGTCAGTGCCAAGAGTTCCCAGCTTTACTGTGTCCTGTGGTTTTCTGCTGGTTTGCTGTTGTGGCTGAACATTTACTTTTGGATTCTCCCTCATTTGTGCCAATTAAATTACAAGCAGGAGGAAAGACTTTCCTTGGCTATTTTGGGGGCTCTTTTTTTTTTTTTTTTTTTTTTTTAGTGAGACACACTCAAAGCAGAAACCGAGCATATTACGAAGGATACTATGAACTGTAATTTTAAAGTTTAAAACCAGAAGAGTATTCCCCAGGAGACCAAACTAGCTCCAGTGAGAAACCTCCCAACAGCGGTAGCAACACGAATTTCCCAGCCCCAGGCTCTGCAGAGGGACATTTTCCATGTCCTGCTTCAAGCAGCTGCTGACCCTGACTCCTTCTGTCCTATCCCATGCGTTTTGGTACCCCGGGGGAGCCGCATTCCTGACTCTCCATTTGTGCCGGTCGATCGATGAGCAAATGGAGAACACGAGTGTGCACATCTAATGTGACAGTGCAACCCCTGGCCCAACCAAGAGACTCAGAAATAGATAAAAATAATTCAAGCATCATTTTTATCTTGTAAATTCAGATCTCGTTCTTCGGTTCAGACCTTTGCAATGGGTATGACTAGTGAAACTTGTGTATTTTTAGCATGCAGCAGGTCTTGCTGCCAAAATCAACAACAGCTCTGTTTGCTGTAGAATGGGGCAGTTTTCATTCTGAGATTTCTCATTACTCCATCCTGCAGCTCAAAGGATTTTAGTTTTCTCCAAGGCCAAATTCCTGAATTCATGGGATTCCACAAGAATGTCAGCTTCCCCATTCTCACATAAAAATATAGATGAGGAAAGTTGAAAGTGAGCTGCCTGCAGGCTGGGCATTGAGAGACCCTCGGGGTTTATATCCTCAACAGTATGAGGTTTTTAAAATTAATTTCATTTGAGGGAGAATAAAGGGGGGAAAAGGGTAAGTGGTCATTACCGAATGTGTGGGAATGGCAAGGGATAGTTCTAGTAGTTCTTGGTCACATTTCATACCAAAAAAACCCTCCCTTTTTTGAAAGTCTGACCTCTGGGAGCCCCAGACCATCACTCCCCTGGCCCAGGCACCCGGGTCACAAAACTAACCCCAAAGCCCTTCAGTACTGTGGCTGGGTTGAATTAACCTGGAATTGGGCAATGGGATGTAGGGATGTAGGTGAGAAAGGGGAAGAGTTGCCTCGTAACCTGCACATGCTGCATTCCCCTGGGAAAGTAGGACCAATTTGGGGGACATTAGGAACTACATGGCAGCAGGAGCTGCCTGAAAGCACACACCTTGAAGCTCTCTTGCTACTGAGCTTAACTAGGCAATCTGAAGAATTTTATGAGGAATTTCTTCCTATTTTCACCCGGCGCGTTTGTACCAAAGCCTGGCTGAATTTACCCTTCCTCACGCGACGTTGATAACCACCTTCGGGATCACGGTTTGTATTTTTGAGTATTTTTCTCCGCTTGGATTGTGAATCACGTTGTTTTCCACCACCGGAATGAAGTTCACGCAGCCTGAGGTGAAAAGCCTCTCCTGAAGGCTGGTGGGGAGCAGAGGCTGTTTTGGGGTGGGAATGGGGCATTTCGAGGGAGAGCAGAAGCTGTTTTGCGGTGGAAATGGGGCATTTGGGGGCACTTCCCCCGCACCGCCGTCATGAGGGGCCTGAGGGGCCGTGGGCGGGGCGCCGCGCGCGCGGGAGGCGGGAAGGCGGGGGGGCGGAACTGCGGCAAATCTCAGCCAATCAGCGGCGGGGTCGCGGCTCGGCCCCTGCTGCCCGCATCTGGGGAACGCCGTGGGTCGCGGTTTCCCGCGCTCGGGGGCCCGCGCGCCCCCTCAGGCGCTTCCCTGGGGTGGGGGGAAGGCGCCCCGACCCCTGAGGAAGGAAGAGGACGGGAAGCAGCACCACTGGGAGGGGGAGATAAGGGCCGGGGAAGGAGCAAGAAGGGGTACCACAAGACAAAAGCCCCCGGAGAAGGAGGAGGAGGAAGGAGCAGGGCGGAAGAAGCGGCCCGGCCGCCCGCCGCACGGCTTCCCCTCACTGCAACAAAATGGAGGGCGGGGGGGCTGTCCAGTAGGACAGTCGGCAGGCTGGGCCGCTGCTGGACCATGGGGAGCGGCCGCATCCCTTGGTCCCTGCTCAATCCTATCCCGAGAGCCCGGGAGCGACAGGTGCCTGGCGCTGTGGCAGCAGGTGAGCTGTGTAAACAGAAGCTGGGGCAGGGAGAGCCGGTTCCACACACGTCCTGACAAGCCGAGGAGCCCATCAGCCACACCGCAGGTTTTTCGTGGCTTTGAAGATGTGCCCCGACAGCACTCGAGCTTTTTCCTCTCTCCTTTGCCATCAAAGTACCATATGACAGCCTGGTTTTACCTCACCCACCCGCACCCCCAAAGGAGGGATTTAACTTGTTTAAAGTCATCCTGAAATTCAGGTTCCCTGTTTGGCTCCAAATCCAGAGGGAAATGGGTGCACAGGGTTAGAGGCGCCAGTGTGGGGCTTCAGCTGGAACTGCAATTCTTCCCCACCCTTTAAAACTAACTAAATAAAATATCCCAGAAAGTCACCACCCATTTCTTGCCTAATTGCTCATCCAGCAGCAGAAAAGCCTGTTTGCCAAGGGCTTTCTCAAGTGCATCCAAGGGATTTTTGCCGGGAATGCTGGACTAATCCCAAGATAAAACAATGCTCTCTCTAGCTCGGGAGGAGCAGCAGGGTTTTTTTAAACATTGTTCTTGTGTGAGGAATAATTCAGCACCAGACTTGGCTCAGGCTGCCAGGCACAAGGCAGGATCTGTGAAAAGCAGATCTCAAGACTCATCCAGAGTCGGATGTTGATGACATCTGTGTTAAACTCACCTGGAAGCACTCAGGGAACCATCCAGGTTCTCCAGAACATCCTCGACTGTTACAACGTTACCAAGGACTAAAGCACCACACATCCAAATTCCATCCCCAGAAAGACACACCAATTCTGCAGGTTTCCACCCCACTTAAACGTAACAGGAAAGAAAATTCCCTCTTACTCCATTCCTTGAGAAACGTTCTATTCTCCACAGGTGGACATACCCCGAGAAGTAATCCAATACAATAGTCTCAATTTATTTGAAATAATTCGGTTTGAAAACTTTTTAATTTAAAATTTACAGCACACATGGGGAGGAAACATGTTTTGTTACAACTAAAAGTTACCAGAAGAGTGCTGCAGGGCTGTTGTCTTTAATTTAACACTGTCATGGCTTTATTCAAAACACAGTTGCACAAAATCAGTTACTCCAAAGTTTCAGGAAAGAGTCGGAGAAGGAACCGAACCACACTATATACAGACTGCCATACAAAGAGCATTAAAATAGGACAAAACCTCTACAAAATATAAAACCCACCCTGACGTATTTGCATGAAAAGACCACCCACCAAGCAAAAAAGTTTCAAAAGTTATCTGGAGGCTCTGAATTCCTCGTTAAAAAACGCTGTTGCTGCATGCCGAGCGGAGGACAAGGGACCAGGGATGGTGACACTGGGACAAACAGATTCTTGGGGAGTTGGGTTTGTGAGGGCTCAGGTTCCACGTGGTGGCTGACGCACGGCACTGCGGGTGTTTGGGAAGTGGGAAGTCTGGCCTAGGGAACTCTGTCTGGTCTCAGGAGCTGGACTCGCTTATCCAAACAAGCCCACTACCCACATAATTTTAATCCATCAAAATAGACTCTTTTTTTCCATTTAAAACTAATTTTATCTGCATCAGTAACAGTTAAGTAAAACCCTGACATGGAGGTGCTCTAACGTACACACTTATAAATAACGAGTTTCAATCTAAAGACAGTGAGCAAAAGGATGGGAAAACACTTTTTCTCTCAAAGCTGAGCACGGAGTGAGTGCCTCGCCCAGAGCCTCCAGGACATGACAGCTGTGCACTGACCCGCCCAGGACTCATCACAAACACAGGACTTGGTTGTGGCTGCAAAGGAAGTTTCACCACGACTTTTCTAATGTCTTTAGAGATATTCCTTAAAAAACACAAAGCCCAAGGAGCCAGTTGTTCCCGAGTGTGCCACTGCCCACCTGACTCCGCTTCAAGGCCGGGAAGGTTCGGCCCCGCTACACAGCTACAGGAGACACCCAGAGTTAAGGCTCTAGTTGGGGGGAAAAAACCACACACACAGGGAGTGGGGCTTTGCAGAACTTCAACCCTGCACGATCTAAACTCCACTGAAGAGCTGGAGGTCACACTGAACTAGTGTGTGAAATTCCCAAGGAACATCCACAGGGAACCAACCAGGTGATGAGGGACTGACTTGCTTAGGCCCAGGAACCTCCTTCTTCCCACCCGCAGGCTCTCCCCAGTTTCCGGCAGCTAGTGACAGCCAGGACAGATACAAAAATAAGTCTCTGGAATAAAGCTGTGTGTGATATTTGGTTCAGGACCTATGTGAGACAATGTCAGTCAGTGTGATACCGTGACTACACTGTGTGAAACCCAGATCACGCCTGAAGGAGGAATGCCGGAAGTCAAAATTTGTTTCCAACAGGAAAGATGATACATTGGGGCAGATTAGGAATTATAAAGGCTGCTAGAAAAAAAGCTTCTCTGCACATCCCCCATGCTTGCTCCTGACATGTCTCTGCAGCCACTCGATATAAACCCCCAAATATTCCCAACTGTTATACACAAACCAAGCGTTTTGCCTACAGCCAGATTTAAACAGTTTAAGAGGTGACGTGCAGAGAAGGGCCAACTTGGGTTCATCCTTCCCTTCAACAGTTCTAGGAAAGCTGGGGGGGGGGGGGGTGGAAAACAACACGCTTGGAGGAGTTACCCGTTCACTTCTGCATCAGAAATGCATATTTCATCTATTTTATACATTTTATAGCCATGAATGGTGCAGAATTCCCAGAATAACAATGCAAGAGCAAAGTGAGTGAAGGTTTAACAAAGATTTCTAGCAAAAAGGTTTAAAACTACACATAGTTACTCTGTTAATACCTGCAGTGACAATGGACTTGGGAGAAAATTTATGGATTGCAACCCTTTAAGGACCACAACTCTTTCAGTTTGCCAAAATACACCCTTGAAGGAATCTAGTGAATACTCCAAACACTGAACATTGGAGCAAGCAGGAAAACAAAAACATCTTCTGAAACGCACTGTGGCTTTACCCTGGAACACCCAAAAGAGAGAGGAGCCTTCAAAAAAATCACAGGAGTCACTTTTTTAAAAACTTAACCATGGGTGTCATCCAGTTGGGGGTTTCCAGTTGAATCCATGGAAATCTTGGCCTAGAGTCAACTGATTTAAGAGAGTGGGGAATTTGCGGCAGAACGTTTTTCTATTCAGCTTTTTTAAGTGTAAAAACTTTTAAAATCCTGAATGAAAACTCCCAGTATTAAACCCATGTGGCATGGGGTTGGATTCAGGGCTAACAATGACCAACACAGCAAGATTGTACGAAATTAAAGAGCTCCAAAGAAAAGTCTGGGGGGGGGGAATTTGCCAATGGCTTCAGTGATTATAGGGCTGAAAATTGTTCTCTACAGAAGGTTCCCTATGGGCTACCAGAGCTTATCTGGAATGATAAAAAGGGGCAGGAATAGTAAAACCACACTTCTGCTATAAAAAGTTAACATAGGATTTCTGTCAGGACATCTATGGTACATGGACATACAGAGCTGCATAATCACTATTGCGTCTTCCATAACTGGAGAGTCTGGTCCTGCAAATTAATCTTCCTCTTCCTCACCTTCATCCTCGGGCTCTCGTTTCCTCTTCTCCCCTCGGACGCCCTCTGCTAAGGAGAGAGGGATGCACACAGCCCATTACGCTCTGCCCACACAGCACCCAACAGCCCGGTGATGGCAGCGGGGAGCGTGTGCGGTGCAGACGCGTTCCTGGCGGAACATCCCTGCGTGACCAGCACCAGGATCCTGCACAACATCCCCGAGTTTTTCTGCAGGGAAAGGCCGGGCTCGGGTGGAGCGCTGTGCGCTCTGCTGGCGGGAGCCCGCAGTGCAACGCCGCCCCCTCCAACCCGTGAATTCCCCAGCAGCCGTTCCCTGGCCAATGGCCCACCCTGACTCCAGGGCTGCATTTGTACTAAGTGAAGAATCCGCACTGCTCCCTCAGAATTCCCGTTTTTACAAGTGGAAAATCCAGCTCCCAAACCTGCTCCACTGAGCCCAGCATGTGGAGGAGATGGGAGCTCAGCTGGGGACAAATTCTGGGATTTGTCTTTACAGAGACATGGAATTTTTGATGAAAACTCTTATTAAAAAATACTCCAGTAAGCCACTTCTTGCAAACAGAACTTTGTTCCTGTAGTAGAATTGCTTATGGAGAAGCCACTTTCAGCTGGATAAAGGGAAAGCTCCAGCTGCTCCTGGCTGTCAGGCTTTGCCAGCAGAGACTCTGGTGCACTTGAGAGATATTTTCAAGGTATGTGAATAATAAGATGCACAGCAGAGTCCCGCTCCTCTCTGCATGCCTAAGAGACAATGTCTTTCCTTTCAGAAAACTGTTGTTTCTTCTTCACTTTTACTTTACTTTTATTTTTTGTGTTAACACACATGTCCCAACCCTACAAAGAATTATAAAGAATTGATTGTTTCAGTCACAACTTGAATACTTAAGCACTTACCTTCTTCCTCCTCATCACCTCCTTCAACATAGTCATCATCATCCTCTTCATCCTGTACAAAAATTGGGAGACATTTTTACAATTGCTGTTTATCAAAGTCTTGCTTCCATGATGATCCCAAGCAGAAATCCAGGAATTCCCTGCACTTTCCCCACCAGGGCATCAGTCAGCCCCAGAGTCTCATTTCTTTGCTTTTCTCCACTGTTCACTGCCTTAAGCCAGCTCAAGGTTATTAACAAATTAACTCTGAGACAAATGCCAGCAGCTCTAGATTTCCTTTGAACCCGCAGTCAGTAAGGGCTTGGAGGAAAAAGTGTACAACAGCATCATCTTCCCAAGTTTCTGTGAAAATGAGTAAGTTGTTGTGTTGGTTTTTTTCGTCTTGTTCTAAAGCTGATAGATGAGAAATGCAAACGAATTAACAATCAGCTCCAGAGAATTCGACAAACTCAAGTCTTGTTTTTATGTCCCTCTGCTTGGTGGAATTTTATACACGGGATTGTGACAAGTCAAAATGGGAAAACAGGCCCCCGATATTTGTCCTTGGAATACTGGAATTAAACCCACTCCGCATTAACTCCAACAGGAAGCAAACTCTTATCAAAGAGCCAGTACTGGCTGGCCACAGGAGCTTTTGATCCAAAACATGGGTGCTGCTGGCACACACAAACCCCACACCAGACACGCTCTCCTGTCGAGACCCTGCAGACATCAGAGAGGAGGACCTGACCAGGACCCAGGGATTTACTTCTGTCCTGTAATTTGTGTGACCAGTCTATAGCTACAAGACTCTACTCATCACCTTCTGAAAGGTGGCTGTTTTCCGTGCTCTGGGAACTGTACCAGAACTGTTTTCCATAACCACAGAACCCCACAGGAGCTTCTCTTTGCTTTCTGCATTTGGCAGAATTTACAAACTTTACCTGAATTTCTTCTTTCATCAGGTATGAAAGACCAACTTCCTCCTCCTCTTCACCTTCCCCCAAATCTGAAGCTCCATCATCTTCATCATCTTCCTCTTCATATTCTCCTGGAGGCCCAGCTTCGTTCTCATCATCATCATCATCTTCATCCCCTTCTGCAGTGAAGGACACACATATAGGCCAGAAGGTCAGTTCCATTCACTCCTCTCTGAATATAGCAGGATGGGCTGGCTCTAATAGTTTTTTTCCTGAAGGATTTGGGGATTTTTACTGTTTTTTTCTAAATCCAGGCAACACATGGGAAATGACCATAATTGTAACCAAGTTACATCTTGTCTTTTTTTCCTCTAAGAAAGACTCCCAGTGTTTTTCCATCACAAGCTTCAGGCAAAACTCTCAATGTCTGAAGGAGCTACAAATGTAAACCCCTGCCAGCAGAAGGGGCTGACAGCCAGAAGAGCCCCCTTTAAGGATTGCAACTAAGGTGGGACCAAAAGGAACTATGTATGCTTTTGGATCTAAAAATTGTATTATACTGAAGCAGGGGGCTGAAGCCATTACCAAAACCTGTAAAGTCGTAATTTTTTATTCAAAATAGCGTGCGTGTCCCCTCGCTCTGTATCACTCAGTAGCACAAAGGGCTTTACAGCTGGCAACAACTTTGAGAATATTTGTGCCTTTGCAAAAGTGTCTTTAGTCCAATTCCCTTAAGCCTAGGTGGCTTCTGCAGGACTGGAACCCTCTGATGGGAGTTTTTGCTCTGTATCAGTGCATTAATACCAAACACGCTCTGGGCTCTGCTCTTCAGGAGCACAAGCAGAATTGCACTCGTGTGCTCAGGAATTCCCTGCGCTACACTGAGACCTTTATTCCAGCATCCCATTCCTACCCCATTTGTTTCAGGAACTTACCGTCATCATCATCTTCTGAGTCTGGTGCCTCGTTGTCCTCCTGATCGAACCCATCCAGGTATGTGATCTGCTGGAGCAGCTCAAAGATGCTGTCCCTGTAGTCCTCAAGGTTTGTGATCTCACAGTTGAACAGGTCAAGGCTCTTCAAGTTCTTCAGATTTTGCTGAAAATAAATGAAAAGGTTTTTTCCCGTGGTGCTCCTGGATACAGCAGGGTCACAGCCCAAGCATAACTGCATTTACTTTGTCCTCATCCCTCATTTCTAGTCATTCTCCCTCAAAGTTCAGTCCAAGTTGCTGGCAGTGTCTGAATCCCCAATGAAGGCACTCGTGGAACAACTCCCCCACAGCTCCCGAACCCCCACACTCCCCCACAGCTTGGGGGTTGGGTTATGTGTGCAGAGCCCAGTTTTGAACAGAAACCCAAATCATCCAGAAAAACGGGCAAATGGATCACCACTGGCAGCTCCCTTCTTTGCTTCACTGTCCCACTCCCGGCTGTATCCCACCCGTGTCTGAGTCACTTCACAGTTTAATGAAAACTCATCAGACAAACACGCCTTAACGAACAAGCACAGGGAAATCAGCACAACACACCTTGGCCACTTTTTCTTCAAAAATGAAACAAGCCAAACCATCTCTGATTTGGGACATCCCATTTCCGACACAGAAGCATTTTCCAGTAGGGGGGTTACACAAGCTGTCCTATAACCGTGGCACAGAGTCCATCAGACCGGACCAACCACAAGATTGACGAACCTTTGTACCAATCCATTGCAAAAATACTAAGGGTTCTTGATAAAAAATCGTATTTATTAAATCTCCCCAGAGCCCCTCCCACTTCATACTCACAAGAGCTTCCACAGTGCCAAGATCTTTGATTTTGTTGCCACTTAGATTTAGATATGTGAGATTCGGACATCTCTCTGCAAGGACCTCCAGGCCTCCAGAAATGACGTTGTCACTCAACTCCAGCTATTGTACAGAAAAAAAGGAATTAAACAGTTGGATTTTCAGCCTTAGATTCAGCTGCATCATTGTTAATTGTTCTCCCTTTAAGAGTGTAATCACTTTTGAAGACTCACCCAAAGTAACAAGCTTTGGCTGTCAAAAAGTTCCTTTAAATTGAGAATTATAAACTGTTCCTTAAAAGTCTCACGGGTTTGGGCACCTCAGTTTTAAGTTACCAGGACTGGAGTTCACTGCCAGCAATGAGCAACCCAAGGGCCTCTTACCAAGGTCCCCTGGTCAGCAAGGCATGGCCAACCTTCACAATGTCCACAGCCAAGCAGCTACTGCCCCAAGAATCGCTGACCAAGCCCAACTCGCCATAACCAACTGGAGACACCCACAACTATTCAGATCTTAAAAATACATTTCAGAGGCCCATGAAGCACCTTCAGCGCCACACAAGTCCAACCACGAGTGCTGAAAGGTGCGACCACAGCTTGGCACCTATGAGTTTGCCGTCCCAAAGCACGGGCAGCCAGGAGATACCCACCTTCCGGAGCTTACTCAACGTGGGGAGTTTGGCCAGCGACGTCAGCTCAACATTGGCCATGCTGAGAAACTGGAGTTCCTTAAATGAGTCATTGAGCCCTTCGATTTCCCCGTTGCTGGACCGGCAGTTATCGAGCACCAACTCCGTCACCTGCAAACAGGCCAGCAAGGCACGTGTGGGTGCCACAGCAGCGAACCCCCACACTCACCTGAACCCCAACCCAGGGACTGGGCAGTGGCTGCTGGTTTGGGGCTTGATTTAAAATCAGACCAGACTTCTGCCCTGAAATCACCAACACCCACCTAATTTTAAAATTATGCAGCAGTTTCCCCTCCTCCAAGCACACATCAAACTCTGCAAAAACTGCCAGCTGACCCCAAAACTCCACCGATGGAGTACACTGGAACAGGTCCCCACAGAACCACTGCAGCCAGGGTGCATCAGCTGCCCATTACGCAGCCAACTGCTGACTTCTCCTCAGGACTCATCATTTAACTGTGCATAATCAAACTCATAAAACCAGTTTCCCTCTGAACCTAAAACCTTCCGACTCCAGATTATTTTCCCAGAGAGTCCTGGAGATTAACTGAGTTCAAATAAATAATTTCCTTGTGCCTAAGCCACTCGATAATCAATACAGGTTGCATACTTGCAGAAGCAGCAACAAGAAGCAGCCAATTATTTTAAAATTATTTTATCCAGAGTGGATCATCCACTCGGTAAAGGACAGGCACAAGGTGACTCTTCCCTTCCCTGCACACTAACAAGATTTTGGGAGTGTTGCAGACCCCCAGGGGCACGAAGCCAGCTTCCCACTACTACTTTATTTCTTTCATTAAGAAGACTCCATTATTCCATACAAACACCGAGTTTTAAGGAAAGCTGCTGGAGACAGAGCGAGGTTCCCAGCTTCGTCCCCGGCAGCCGCACGCTGGCAGCGCGAAGAGGCCTCTCCGGGCACCTGCCACCCGCAAACACGACTCGGTGGGTTAAATCAACAGTTTTGGGCAGATTTTCCCCCCAAAACCCACATGCGCCAGGTCAGGGAAAGCGAACGTCTCAGGACTTTACTCTTGGGACGAACCAGGCGCTCATTTCCTCAGGGGGAGGCCGGGAAGCGATGCTCCGGAGCCACGCGTGGGGCCGGGGAGGCGGCGGGGGCAGCGGGTGGCCCCGCCGCGCACGTGCGCTCCCGCGATTCCAGGGGCTCGGGGCTTCTTTTTTTTTTTTTTTTTTTTTTTTTTTTTTTTGGCTCCTTCCAAAGAAACGGGAAGTTGGAAGCGCGAGGGGACGCGGGAGGGCTGTGGACACCCCACGGCACGCCCGGCGGGGCGGCGGGCGCGGGAAACAAGGTTAATTATACTAATTAAAGGCGCCGAGATGAGCGACGGGCCGCGGCCGGGGCCGTCGCCATGACCTGTTTACTGCGGCCGGGGAGAGCGGCGGATTAACGTCGGGGGAAGCCGAGGCCGCCGCGCCCCCCGGGAACTTCGGGGCACCCCGAGGGAGGAGGCGGAGGGGGAACGCGGGGGGGCCGCGGGTCCCGGGGCCGCGCCGGAAGCGCCGCCCGCGCCCCGCCGGGCCCTGCGCCACGGCTGACCCAGATTC
>NW_024580655.1:160361-176140 GCF_017639235.1 Corvus kubaryi
CCCCGCCCGTGCTCCCTCTGGGGTCGTGCCCCGCCGCGCCCCGTTGCCCGGCCTCGGGCGGGGTCTGCCCGCGGGGGCCGCCCCCGCCGCTCCCTCCCCGGGGAGCTCCGTGAGCCTCGGGGCGCGCCTGGGTCCCGTGCTGGTTCGAGGTGGGGAGAGGTTCGCAGCCCCGGTCCTGGGCCGTTCGGCGCCTCCCGTCGCTCCCGCGGGGGTCACACGCCCGGTGTCACGGGCGGGGGCCCGGGGTCTCACTCGCCCTAGGGTGCAGCAGCTTCTGGGAATTTGTGCTATTTTTGGTTAATTTGGGCGACGGCAGGACTGCCAACGCATCGGGGAGGGGAGACTTGTTCACACAGCTGGGGAATAGCCCGATTCCTAAAATCTGAGCTCCTCGTGGGGGGATAGATGAGACTCACATCCCACTCTGAGTGGATACTTGGGATTCGTATTCCCCTCGGGGTGTATATATGGGATTTATATTCCCCTCTAGTTGGATATATGTGATTTAGATCTCCCTGGGTGGATAGATGGGATTTATATCCCTATGGAAATTCTTTTCCTATTTAAAATGAATGAATGTTTCTCTATTGAAGCTTTTCTCCTGGAAAATGATCCTTGAAAAGAGCCTGCGAGCCGCCAACATCCCTCATGTCCAGGCAGGACAATTCTGGGACAAGCAGTTCCAAATATTTACATGTTGACTCTTTTAACTTTGGAGGCACAAGTAACCGGAGGCATTTTGGCAACTTGGTGACAGAATTAAAAAAACACAAAAACCAACAACCCAACATGGGAATCTCGGGTTTGTTCCGGCTTTGTGTAAACTCCATGGAGAAAATATTTCCTGTTTCAGGATCAAATGTGGAGAGGTCAGCCAAGGACTTTGTCTTGTATTTTAGAAAAGGGTTAAAAATGGGGTGGAAAGGCCAGATATTGTGGATTCGGGAACGGAGGAAAAATGGGAGAGGTAAGGAGAAGCAGGTGAATGATTATCTACTTGTGTTCCGGATCCACAGGATGTGGATGGAAACAGTTCCTGTTGTCCACAGTGGAGCTGGAAAGGCTGACCTAAGGTCCGTGTTGATGGACAATAATCCATCAGTGGTGAGGATGAGAAGTTGGGAATTCACCGAGGGAAGACAAGAACTTGGAAATATTAAATGCAGGAGAGCAGCCCCAGCCCCCATCCCTAACTGCCTAAATCTGCGCAAAATCACCTTCACAGGTCACTAAACAGGGTGTTTGCAGGCCTGGAGCCGGTTCCCTCCTCACTGCTGGCTCTGGGTGGCTCTTCCCTGACTGTGTTTCTGTGTCCCTCACTGGTGCTTTTGGGGCTGAAACCCAAAAATAGCCCTCGTGGGCTGCGGCGCCCCCGGGACGTCGCTCCCGGATTGTGGGAGCTGTGCTGGGAGCAGGCGCGGCAGGATTTGGTGCCGGGATGGTTTGATAAGGAGCTGCTGGAAAACGCCAGAGACCTTGAGAGCTTTCTGCATGCTTCCTGCCGGGAGGTAGCTGGGAAAGGTTCTCACAACTGCAGGGAAAATCCTCTTGGCGTTAAAGCTGCTTATGCCGGCGGTTTGCCGGGAAAGCTGGGTGGCTGCTCATGGAGACGGTGGCTGTGGAGCCACCACCACCCTCCGAGTGGGGGGAAAAAATCTGGGAAAGGAGCTTGTGAAAGAGCTGGGAGGATGGTGTCATTTTGGGACTGAAGGGGTCTGGGTGAATATTCCCAGCTTTGGGAGCAGGGAGGGCATGTCCAGCTGTCCATCCCTGGTGTGGTTGTGTCAGGACATCCCAGTCCCGAAACACCACTGGAAGGTGAGAATTGGGTCGGGAAGGTTTGTACCTGGAGGATTTGCTCTGGAAGGGAGCGATACAATTCATAGTTAAGCCGGGGTACAACAAACCGGTTTATTTTCCGTGTCTGCATTAGAGGGATGGTTTTTAGGAATAAACTCATAACCTTCATCCACATCTTTTATTTTCCTTTAATTGCTTTTTACTCCACTCCAGGGTTGGAAATCTCACTGCTGTTTGATCCTAAATAATTTTCCGGGGCGTTCTTGGCTTTTTTCAATCCACCTTTATGGCAGCACAGAGCCAGGAGGTGGCACTGCCAGGCAGCGCATCCGGGCTCGCTCCTCCGGCCACTTCTGAACCCGTTTCGAGCCTTTCAGCTTCCCTAGGAAACAAAACTCTTCTTCTTTCTGAGGCTGGGGGCCTGGGTAATCTGTGAATGGTGGGACAGGCAGGGGCTGGCCCCGCTGCTCCGTGCGTGCAGAGGAGGTGAGCGAGATGGGTGGTGCGTGCTCTGGCGCTTCGGGACATTCTCCCGGGGTCTGGGAGGTGTCTGGAGGGAGCCGGGGGCTCTGGGCACTGTGACCACTGTGAAGCTCCTGTTGGCTTGACTCACCATCCCTTGGCTTGACTCAGCCTCTTTTGTCTTGTAGGGTTACCTGGGTATGCCTGGGCCAGTTTTCCATCCCTTCTTCCTCTTCCAAGGAAAAGCAGCATAGGCACCGAGCGTGGAATCACGCTCCTTTCCCCCCAAAAGGAGTTTAACTCCCATTTCTCGACCAAAGTCACCCATTTCTGCAACAGATTGCTCTCCGTGGGGGGGGGTTGGGGTGGTGGGACATTTTCTGGTCCAGCTTCTCATCGCACCCAGATATTGTGGGCGTTTCTGGAGAATAAACGGTGCAAAGAGCGATGTGGAAGGAGCAAAGCTGGAAGCTCGTGGCTGGGTTTAGAGGCTCGAGATGATCCTTCTGATGGGACAAGCGCTGCACGCGCTGTTTGCGTTTGTTATTCCAGTCCTGGTGGTGGTTAGGAATTATTTACCATGAGAGACCGTGCACCGAGTGTTGGGGGTTTTATTGGCAGAGGTTCTTATTTACAGCAGAATCCGAGGAAATAGGAGAGGACTGAGGCGTTGCAGAGCTCTCCGTGTTCGCGCCACAGGGCGGCACAGTCCCTCCAGCAAAACCTTTGGACACAAAGTCACGGCGCTTCTGGAACGGAGGCAGCGCCTCGTGGAGAGGATGCCGTTGTCGACGCCTGACAGTGTCCTGGTCACCATCCCAGCCGCTGTGTCTGGAACAAGGGAAAAGCTGAGGAAGTTCCCGCGTGTGGCGGGAGGGGGGTCGGCGTTTCCTGGGATGTTGGAGAGCTTCAGCTGTGGGAAAATGTCGGGCAGGTGGGACGGAGCTGTGGAGGAACCTGGGCAGGAGGGTGGAACCAGCTGGTCTGTGAGGTTCATCCCAACCCAAACCATTGCAGGGTTTTATGGAATGGGGGATTTGGGTGGATGAGCAGCGGGAGGTGCCTGGTTGCTTGCACCCTTGAAGGTCCCATTGAATGCCAAGAGGTCATTGGGAAAACGCCCTGGAAAGCCTCTGCAGGCCATCAGTGGCGATCAGAGCTGCTGGTGGGTTCCCTGGCTTCGCAGCTGGGTGCCTGGAAGGGTTTGTTATCTTTCCATTGCTTTGGAAAGTTGCTGCTTCAGAAAGAATTGGATTTCCCTGGGTTAAAGGACATGCTTTGAGTGAGTGTTGAAATCCCAGAGTACCTTGGGAGGAGGAGGCTGGGGGGGTCATAGCAGGAGACCCAGGAAGCTGAGGAGGACGATGAGGCTGAGGTGGCATTGCAGGGACGATCCAAATGACTCCTGGGAGTCCTGGTGGGTCAAGGAAAACAAATCAGTCCCAAAGTCCCACATTTTAATGTGCTGAAAACCCGTGGCAGAGCTCATGAGCTGACAAGCACCCACCTGACTGTCCTCAGCATCCCTGGAATCCCCTGGGGCATTTGTGTCTGGTCTTCCTGAAATCTTGGTGGTGGAATTCTCTTCTGGAAACAACTTATCCCAGTCCACTTCTCCAAGGGTGCTTGTCTGGATGTGGAGAAAAATAAATAACGTGGTAAGTAACAGCATAGGATTAACTCCTATGCAGACAGATCGCTCTTTGGGATGGGTTTGATAGTGTTTAATTGGGAAAACAAGGAATTTCCCACAGCTTCTGTGCAAGCTGGAAAAATAAATCCCAACTCAAACCATTCCATGATTGCTGTTCATGGATGCTCTGCTCAAACTCACTGGAGTTGTTCTGGGGTCTAAAAATCAGCAGGTTTTATCCATTTATTTTTCCTTGTGGCAGAGATTTGGGTGAGGAAAACCTGTTTTTTAGGGGAATACCAAGAGGAACCCAGCTCACCTCATATGAATCCAACTCGTACACGTACGTGGCGGGGGTTGCCGTGATGTTGTCGTAGTAATAATCTTCTGTGGAGTAATAGTAGTTGCCTGGAATGGAAACAGCTCCCGGTGAGGTGGCACTATGGGGGCTGGGGACACCTATCCAGCATGGGAGGGATGAGTCCCTCCTCCATGTCCTGGGTCGTGATCGCCCAGCTTTTCCCCTCTGAACAGCCAGTGGAACTCCAATTAATCTGAACAACCTGGATAAATCCCTGGAAGTGTTCATGGCCAGGTTGGATGGGGCTTGCAGCAGCTTGGGCTGGCAGAGGTGTCCCTGCCCATGGCAGGGGGTGACATGAAAGTCTTTAGGGTCCCTTCCCACCCAATCTGTTCCATGAACCCATGGAACCTGAATGATGGTCAGTGCAGAGGACTCAATTCAGTTGCTTCTCAGCGCCTTTCCGTGGGCAAAGCCTCATCTCCCTGCCTGCGAGAGGCTGGATGGAGACTCCCACAGCCTTCCCAGCCCCGGTTATCCCAACTCCCTCCCGTGGCTTGTGGAAAATGGTAAAAATGCTTTTAAAAAGGCATTTCTCACTTAAATGAGCCATGTAGTCATATAAATCCTGTGCGATCTCCTCCACGTCATCTTCGACCTCCGCCTTCCCTGAAAGCAAAGGAACAACACGCGGATCATCATGTGGAGCCTCGGGTCGAGCCGTGGGCGCGGGGTCGTGTGAAGTTTCATTGATTTATTGGTGCTTTGGGCAAAACCCATTTCCTGTGGGAGGGATGGATTTACAACGTGACCCGTAATTAGATCCCAGCTAAAGGTGTGGGAGGTCAGAGCAGAGCTGGGGTTTTCCTTCATTTCTGGGTATGGATGTGCCGGAAGCGAGAGATGCCGTGATGGGGATGGAGCCTCTGGCTGCGCTTCTGCAGCCCAGACCCAGAGCCGGGGTGGATCTCCCTTTGGGATGAGCCGCTCATCCAGGATCCAGCTGCTCCAGCGCCTTTGACTGTGGAGCTGCCAAGGGCCCAGAAGGGACCCTCATGTTTCCTTAGGGCTGAGCCACTATAAATAAATTCTGACCCATGTGACATTGTCACAGTTGGAGCGAGTGGCTCATTCCCTATCCCAAACAAAGGTTCTGTGGGTTTTCATGGTTTTTGGGAGGATTCTTTAAAGCAAATTAATCGGGAATGTTCGAATCGAATCTAATAGTCACAGATTAGTACACTAAGATACTCATGGAATAATGAGATACTTTTATAGTTTGATAGTTTGATACTCATTTTTAGTCATAAATAATTATAATATTGTCATTATAAGTTACACCATTAATGGCTGGACTGATGCCTTCAGTCATGCCCAGGGCCAGCTGCAGCTCCAGGTCCCTTTCCAAACCCTCCCACTTCTTCCTCTCATATTCCTGACTTTCCCAGTACCGGCAAAGCCTGAGGGAGAAGCCCGTGTCCCAGAATTCTCATTGGGGAATTCTCTGGAAACTGACCGAGACTGGAGAATCCAGGGCGGGATCGGGGCTCTGCAGGAGGGACTCAGTTTGGCACCCGTCGCGGTGCCAAACGCCTCGACCTGTCCCACTCCCACCCTGAGCTTTCGGGGAAATTTGGACCGAAACTGGGACCTGCCCACCCACCCCCGCTCCTTCTCGTGCTCATCCTTGGAAAACGCTCCGGCAGTGCCGAACTCGGGCTCTGGGGCACGTTATCCTGTGCGCGGAGCTTTCCCACAAACCCTTCCGAGTTGGCTCTTGTATTTGCGTTGGAGTCACACTAAGAATAATTGGGCAACTGTATCCCGAAAAGAGCTTCCAGCTGGGAATCCCCTCGCCTGATGTTTCACGTTGAGTCCGTTCCTTCGGTGAAGAGAAGGAGAAGGAGGAGAAAGAGGAAGGCTCTTGGCACGGCAGAGATGCAGTTTCCAGTCCCCTCAGCAGCCGGTGCTGCTCCGTATCCCACCTTCCCAGAGGTAGGGGATTATCATGCTCATCCCTAAGCAGCTCCGTGTTGGGGTTTTCCTCCCAAAATACCCTGATTCCACTCTTTCCCATCTACAAACTGCCCACGTAATTCTCAGGAAATCCTGTTGGGTTTTTTTCTCTGTCTCCTAATAGCTCCCAGCTGGAATTTGCGAACGATTTGAACACAATGCGGGAAACATTCACTATCCCACTGTTCTCCAAGCACAGGCTTCATGGAACCTTTAGTAATTACATCGTGTTTTCCCGGCGTTTCTTTCCCTGCAGCCCCCTTTCAGCCCAACATCTTTCAGCCTCCAGGGGGCCCCCCCCCCCCCCCCCAGTGCCCCGCGGCATCCCAGGAGCGTGGGAATAATCAGAGCAGCGAGCTAAAATCAAATTGCCCTTGGAAAACCCTGTAAGACCCGGGGAGCGCATTTACCGGGTAAGGAGTGAAGGACCAGGAGCACCGCGATGCAGAAGTTCATCGTCCTCCGTTGGGTGTCGGCTGCCGGAGCGGCTCCGCTCCTGCTCCGCGGGACCTTCCCGAGGGGACCGGAGGCAGGAAATGACTCGGGGGGTTGAGCCGAGCAGCCTCCTCGGCAGCGCGGGTTGTGCCCGGGCTGTGCCCGGGGCTGCAGCGGAGCCGCGCTGAGCGCGTCCCGTGCTCCGGCGGGGGAAGTTTCCCGCTGCAGAGGCGTTTCGGGTGGCCGAATTGCAAATCTGGGGAAGTTTTCCCCGGGGAGGGTTAGTGCCGCTGGATGCGTTCTCATATGGAGGGAGGATGGTTTTGATTACGTTCTAACGGAGCAAAGCAGAGCTATAAATAGCAAATTCTTCTGGGAGAGAAGGCAGAAATGCTGACTGGGAGCCAGAGTCAGTCCTGACTTCCCGTAAAATCTTGGGGGATTTTCTTGTCTTGGCTTCATTTCCCCGTACCGTGCCTCAGTTTCCCCATCGAGAGGAAGAAACGTGAGCAGTCATAGATTTATTTTATTTTATAGTGGGTGAAAACACCCTGGGGAGGAGAAGCCGACAGCGGAGCTCCTGCGAGGAGCCGGCGGGATCCAGGTGGGAACTGGTGCAGACTGAAGGGGGAAGGAAAAGGGGAAGCGAAGGAGACAGAGATGAATAAGGTGGTGAAAAATCAGTATTTTGGTGACTCTTGGAAATGGAGGTTATAAAACCAGGAAAGAGCAAGATGAGTCTTGGATGGTCCAGGAGGAGCTGTGTTTTGGGGCGCAGGGCCATGGAATGGGTTGGGAGTGACCAAAAAGTTTGTCTCATCTCCTGTTGATTTTAAAACAAGGATTTCTGTAGATTTTAAGGAATCTGATCGATTTTAAGCCAAAAATTCCCCAAAGCAGACTTTTTTTCCTACCAAGAGTGAACCCAAGTGAAGAACTTCTTCAGCGCATCCCAAAGCCAATTCCCAGCCTCCCTGGGCTTCTCTGTGCTTTGCAGAAGGAGCTTCTCCCGTCCGTAGGGAGATGCTTGGCAAAGGGTTAAGTACCAAGGAATGCCGAGCAGGAAGTGAATCTCTTCAAACCCTCCTCTCCACAAGACCCTCCTCTCCCTCCTCCACAAAAATAACATCGAAACTCAAAAGTCCCAACCCAAGCAGAAATCTGAACTCGTTGTGAAGAATCCCGCCAGGGCTCAGCCGGGAGGCACTGGGGGAGCGCGGGAGGGTTAAAAGATCATGGGATTAGAGGAATGGGGAGGGAAGGGGCGAGGAAGGTCCGTGAGGATGGTTATGGCTTATCCGATGGGTGGGTGGGGCTGAAGGGACAAACGCTTGGCGTGGGAGCTGGGAGTCAGGATTCAGCGGGGTCTGCTGGCTCAGGGCTGGGAATGACCCTTCAGGACAGGGTGTGATGGCGTAAGACTTGCAAAAATTGGGAAAAGATTGGGAAAGCTTGGAGAACCCACTAAGGGACCTGGATAAAATGTGCCATAAGGTGGTAAAAGGGGGAAACAGCTGCTCTTCCCTGGCTGTGACCAGCTGGAACATCCCAGCAGCATCCTGCATCCCAGGTGCAGATCCCGAATTGTGTTTCTGGATGGAAAAGGAAACCACTCTATTTTCGCTCCGTTTTTTTCTTTTTTTTTTCTTTTCCCCTTTTTTTCTTACCGATTCTTCACATCTGGCACCAGGGAGCAAGCCCATTGCAGCCACAGAAAGGAGCCAAACCAAGGGCTTTTCCATCTCCCATCCCAAAACCTTGTTTCCTGTTCCCCAAATCCCTATTTTGCTCAATCTTTCTGCTTTTACATCTTTATTTTTTAATTATTAAAGTTTTTGTGCCAAAATCCAACAGTAAAATCTGCCACAACAACAGAGCAGCAAGGGAGGGAAAACTCAACATGTGAACCAAAACAGAGGGGAAAAGGAAGGAAAAGGAGAAAAAAAGAAGGGAGAAGGAGGCTCCTGGTTCCTGCCGTGCTGAGGGGGCTGCATCCCAGGGATGCTCTGGGCATCCAGAGCCTGGTGCCGTGTCGGGGGATTCAGTCCAAGGAGGAAGGTGCAGATGAAGTCAGCGGTTCTCGGATGCGTTGTGTCATTTCCCAGATTTAATAGGCGGAAGCAAAACAAGAAGGGAAATTAATGCAACGCAGCCGGTAGCTCCGGTTCTTCCCTGAACAATGCCTCGTGCCCAGGAGGTGGCATTCGCAGGATTCCTGCGGAAGAGGCTGGAGGGGACATTGTTTGGAGTTTTCCTTGCAGGAGACGTGAAGGTGGATGAAAAATCCGACCCCTCATGGCACCAGTGCCCAGCGCTCCCTGCGGTACCATCAGTCCAGAGGGAGGCGGAATGAGCTGCCCATCCCATGGGATTCCGGAGGGAGGGGCTTTGGAGCCGGCCAGGCTGTTCTTGCTGGACGATGGAATGTTTATAGTCTAAATAAAGTTTTCCTGCTCTTCCCAGCTCTTCTGTAAACAGCGGCGGTGGGGGACAGAATCAGAATGGGAGCTGTGAGGGGCTTGGAATAGAGGAAAATGCCGGTTTAAAGAGGAATTCCTCGAAAAGAGAGGAGAGGAGAGGAGAGGAGAGGAGAGGAGAGGAGAGGAGAGGAACTGGGAGTGGGTGATACTGGGGACAGGTGACCCTGGCGATGGGTGACCCTGCGGACAGGTGATGCTGGGCACAGACCGTGTCAGGCTGTCCCCGCGGTGTCCCGCAGTGCCGCCACTGTCCCGGGTGTCCCCGCGGTGTCCCGGCTGTCCCCGCTGTCCCGAGTGTTCCCGCTGTCCCGGCTGTCCCCGCTGTCCCGGCTGTCCCCGCTGTCCTGGGTGTCCCGGCTGTCCCCGGCCCGGGACTGGTCCGACGCCCCGGCCCGGTCCTACCCCCGGGACTGGTCCGACCCCCGGTACTGGTCCGACCTCCGGCCCGGTCCTACCCCCGGGACTGGTCCTACCCCCGGCCCGGTCCGACCCCCGGCCCGGTCCGATCCCCGGCCCGGTCCGACCCCCGGCCCGGTCCGACCCCCCCACCGCGGGGGTCTCCGGGCCGGCAGGGGGCGGTTGGTCGGGTCCTCCCGGCCGGCAGGGGGCGCGCTGCCCGCGGCCGCCATGGGCGCCGCCGCGTTCTTCGGGTGCGCCGCGATCGCGTTCGGCCCCGCGGCCGCGCTCGTGCTGCTGACGGTGGCGGCGGAGCCGCTGCGCGTCCTCGTGCTGGTGGCGGGGTGAGCCGGGGCGGCCCGAGAGCGGCGCTGAGGGGCCCGCTGGGGAGGCCGGGAGCTCGTTGCGGGAGGTCTGAGAGGCCTTTGGGGGATGCTCTGAGGGGCCGTCGGCGGGCCTGGGAGAGCCCTGGGGGACGCTGGGTGCTGGTGGTGCCGGGGGCGGCTGAGGGAGCTGTTCTCGGAGTGAGGGAGCCCTGGGCTGAGGGGGCAGCACTGGCGCCGCTGGGCGCTCCCAGCCCGGCTGTACCGAGCAGCTCTGCCCGATGCCGGTGCCCGGAGCGCCAGCCGGGTGTCCCGTTTTCCCCCCAGGGCGTTTTTCTGGCTGCTGTCGCTGCTCGCGGCCTCGCTGCTCTGGTTCGTGTCGGTGCAGCTCAGCGGGCGGGAGGACGCGGCGCTGCTGCTGCTCGGGGCCGCCGCCGCCGTGCTGCTGCAGGAGCTCTGCAGGTTCGCCTGCTTCAAACTGCTCAAGTAAGAGCCCGCCCGGGGGCCCGGGGAGCTGTGCCGGTGGCTGGGGTGTCCCAGGGGTTGGGGGAGCCAAAGCAGATGTTGGGGCTCTGTGTCCAGAGCAACCCCACCCAGTCTGTTCCCTGTTAAACCCCGGGAACGAGCCGTCTCTCCTCGCCCGGCGCTGGCCCGTGCCTCTCCCTTCCCCTCTCCCGTGGGATGGGGCTCACGCTCTCTCTCTGGCGGGGCAGGAAGGCAGATGAAGGGCTGGCGACCCTCAGCGAGGATGGGAGGTCCCCGATCTCCCTGCGGCAGATGGCTTACGGTGAGCAGACCCCCGGCGCCGGGTGCTGCATCCAACTCTCCTGCCCTTCCCTGAGCCCACCAAGCCCGGGGCTGTGGAGGCCGCGGGGGCTCCCCTGACCCCCGGCTCCCCTCCAGTGTCCGGGCTCTCCTTCGGCATCATCAGTGGCATCTTCTCCATCGTCAACATCCTAGCGGACGACTCCAGCGGGCCGGGCACCGTCGGGATCCACGGGGATTCCCCGTACTACTTCATCACCTCCGGTGAGGTCCGGGGACACGGCAGGGAGTAGAAGGAAGAGGAAGGCTCTGGCTCTGAGGCTTCGTGTCTCTCCCCACAGCCTTCCTCACCATGGCCCTGGTACTGTTCCACACCTTTTGGGGCGTCATCTTCTTCGACGCCTGTGAGCGGCGCCACGCCGGGGGCCTGGGGCTGGTGGTGGGCGGCCACCTGCTCGCCTCAGGGCTGGTGAGTCCTGGGGGTCCCCGGGCTGGAGGAGGTCAGTGAAGGATTTGGGGGGCACGCGGGGGATTTGGGGGCACACAGCTCAGCAGGGGTTCAAGGTGGGTTTCCACAGGGCTGGGCCATGGCTTTCCCTGCCATGGCTGTTTGGAGGGGTCAGGAAGGTGTGACCCGCCTCTCTGTGTCCCCAGACCTTCCTGAACCCGTGGTACGAGGCCAGCCTGGGCCCCATCTTCATCCTCACGCTCTGCACCGGCCTCTGGGCCTTCCGCACTGCTGGCGGCTCCTTCCGCAACATCCTCAAGTGCCTCTCCTGTAAGGGGGGGCCGGGGTGTCACTTCTGGGGGCTGGGGGGGCCAGAGCTGCTGGGATGGCTCTTGTTGGACGGGGGTCACGTTCCCGGGGGCTTCCATGAATCCCCAAACGACCCCCACCTTCAGAAGTGCCCCTTTGCCCCCCAGGTAAGCAGGAGCCCGAGGGCCGGGTCATGCTCTACTCGGCGCTGCAGGTGCCTCCCAAGGAGTGAGGGAGCCGTGGAGTTTGTGTCTGACCAGTGTTCCTGGGGGGCCTTTGGGGTCTGACTGATGCTCCCAGGAGACTCTGGGGTCTGACCAGGTCTGACCAGTGCTCCTGGGGGATTTGGGGTCTGACCACCACCCCCTTCCCTTTGTTCCCAGATTCTGGTACACCTTTCCTTCAGTTTGAGGCTCTGGGCAAGGCAGGGTGGGCCAGATGCCCTGGGGGAAGTCCAGGCCTGGGGAACTCAGGGCAGCACCCCCCATTCCCTCGTGTTTGTCGCCCTGGGGGGGTCCCTACCCCTGGTGCAGCCACTGGTGCTGGGGGTGATGCTCTGGGGTGGGGGGCAGCGGGACTGGGGTGCTCTGCTCTCCTCACCCCTGTTCAGCTCCCAGGGGGGTTGGAGGTGCAGCGGGGGTTAAATTATTTTTCGATTCAGAGTAAAATCCTTTTACAAGAGCACGGGACACTGTGGCTGCTGGGGAGAAGGGGAGGGGGAGAGGGGTCGCTCCCCCCATCGTGCTCTGCTCCAGCCCTGGGGGGCACCCAGGGGGTCCTGGTTTCTCGGGGGTGACAGGATCCAGCCCCAAAGCCCCTCAAAGACCCCCACTCCCTCCCCACAAAGAGCCACCAGGAGGGGGAAAGGGCTTTATTTGCAGTGGGGCTGCGGGCGGGGGGCTGGGGGACAGCGGGAGCCCCTCCCAGCCCAGCCCAGGGGTCAGCGGGAGGGTCCGGCGTCCATGGGGGAGCGGCGGGAGGAAGCCTTGAACACGACGTCCTGCGCCTGCGCCCGCCTCGCGCTGCCGGGGCAGAGAGCGGGGTGAGGGGGGAGTCTCTCCCTGGAGATCGGGGCCCCCGTGCTGCGGGGGTCCCTCTGAGGGCTGGGGGGGGGTCTCACCGCATCCGCTTGGCCCCAAAGTGGACAGCGAGGAAGAGGCCGACGCAGCCGGCGACGGCGCCAAAGGTGATGGCGATGACCTCACCTGTGTGACACCGGGGGGGTCAGGGGGGCCCGGGGGTGACCCCCCCGCCCAGTCCCGGCCTGGCCCTACCTGTGGAATATCCCTCTGGCTCTGTAAGGGAAAGGGCGGATCAGGACCAGCGCCTCGTGCCCGGCGAGGGCTCCAGGAGCCGTGGGAGGGTGCAGGGGGCCGTCCCCAGCCCTCCACTCACCCCTGGGGAAGGACGAGAGCACCAGGCGCTGGTTCAGCTCCTGCGGGGCCCGGAAATTGTCCACCAGGAGCTGGGGCTCCTCGGGCTCAGCCTCCTCCGTGGAGTAAAGGCTTCCCTGGAGCTGCTCCAGCTGGAAGGGGAAGGGGGCAGCGCTGGGGGCATGTTCGCCGAACGCGGGGGGTTCCCCAGAGCGGCTCCTACCTGTGCCCGGCTGATGCGGACGGGCTGCGGGAAGAGGCTCCAGAGCACGCTCTGGAAGCAGGGCGGGGTGGTCAGGGACCCGTTGTACCGGTAGTAGCGGTCCAGGTGCGTGGGCAGCAGGTCCCGGATGCTGAAGGACGGGATGGCCACGGTCTGCCCTGTGGGGGGGAGCAGTTGGGGGTGCCGGGAGGGGGATTTGGGGTCCCCCCCTGCCTTCTGCCTTTGCCACCCCCTCCCTCTCCTCACCTGTGTGGCGGATACTGCCAAGGTGCCTCAGGATGTTGTCGTAGGCGGGGTGGGGGTCATCGCCCACCTGGGGGAGGGGGGGGGGTCAGTGAGGGGCTGGGGGAGCCGGGGGGGCTCCGTGGGTGTGGGGTCCGTACCTCCAGGAGGACACCGAGCACGGCCAGCCCGCCGGGGTGCTGCTGCGCCGCGCTGGCGTCGGCAAAACGCTCGGCGTCAAAGTGCACCACGTGCATCTGCAGCACAGCGGGAACCCCCTGAGCCCCCTGCCCCAGCTCCCATCCCAGCATCTCTCGCAGTGCCCAGACCTGCTGCCCGCTCCCGGACCTGCTCCCACTCCCATTTCCCACCCGTTTTCTTCTGCACCCCATCCCCTCCCTGCACTCGTTTCCCATCCCTGGACCCATTTCCCTCACCACGACCCCTTTTCCATTCCCTGCAGCAAATTCCCGCAGTGCAAACCCATTTTCCACACTGTTCCCATGCTATTTCCCACACCGACACCCCTTCCCACAGCCATTTCCCACACAATTCCCATGCCACTTTCTTACCCCAGGCCGGTTCTCGTGCTCCTTTCCCACCCCATTCCTCAGCCATTCCCCGCCCCCAGACCCATTTTCGGAGCTGTTCCGCGGCCGGTGCCCGCCGGTACCTCGGCGGGGGCGCGGTGCCCGTCCAGCAGGTGCTCAGCGCCAGCGGCGTGGCCGGGCCGGCCCCAGTGGAAGTGCAGCTGCACGGCAGCGAAGGTGTGGGGCAGCCCCCGGAGCCGCAGGGACGGCGGCAGCGCCAGCACGGCTACGGGACAGGGGGTCAGCAGGGCTGGGACACCGGGGACTCCCCGGCTCTCCCGCCCGGAGCTCACCGGTGTGGCCGTTGTTGGCGAGGGTCAGGCGGGGGCTCTCGGGGCGCTCGTAGCCCTCGGGCTGCAGCGGCGGCAGGGACGGGTCCGGCTGCGCCCGTGCCGTGGCGATGTCGATGGGTGACTGCGCCCGGCCCCCGCACTCCGGGTGTCCCTCGTGCCAGTGCTGCTGCCCGTGGGGCCCTGAGGGGGACCGGAGCCCAGGTGGGACCCCCCCCACCTCACCCCGGGGGCTGCTTCACCCAGCGGGGCCCCGTGACCCAAAACGCCCTCGGGGCCCCCCGAACCGGGACACGGGTGACATTCCCGAGGGCCTCGTTAATCTGCTGGGGACATTTTTTCCGGCCGGGGGAGCGGGGACAAAGCCGAGCCTGCAGGGCCGGGGGGGCACCCATGGGTCCCCTGGGCCCGGCAGGATGGGGCTTAGCGGGATTTGGCCGGGGCCGGATCCTAATTGGATTTGGCAGCAGGAGCCTTATGTAAAGGAGCACAAAGGGACCATTGGAGCGAGGGGGGCGAGGGGGGGGCAGGACGGGGAAAATGGGGGGCTGCACCCATTCCCCCCCCGCCTGTTTTAGGGGACCCAGGTGTGCAGGCAGGGGAGGGGGGGGGGTGTCACCCTCCCCACCTCCTGCCCATTTGGGGGGACCCAGGTGCCCAGGATCGAGAGGGGCCTGTCACCCATGCACCTCCCTACGTGCTGGGGACACCCATGTGAGCCCCGCAGCTCAGGGGCTGTGGGGGTGGTTTCGGGGTGTGGGGATAAATGGGGGCTCCCTGGGTGGGGCCCCACTCACCCTCGTACGTCCAGTGGGGACCTGCGGGGGACAGCAGAGGCATTGGGGTGGGCGCTCGGCTGAGCCCCCTGGCCCGACATGGGGGCACTGGGGGGGGCTGGGGCTGCACCCCAGAGCGGGATCTGCCAGGGGCACCCCGGGGGGACTCACCAGCGGGCAGGGCGGGGGCCAGGCCCCCGAGGAGCAGCAGCACACTCAGCATGGCGGGGGGCAAGGGGGGCCGGGTGCCACCGGCCCGGCCCTAAATACCCACCCAGGGGGACGGGCCCCCCCGGGGGGACGGGGAGGGCTGGAGGGGCCATGCCCGGGGTGTCGGGGTGTGGGGAGGGTGGAGATGGGGCTGTGGGCTTCCAGGGGCTCTGGGGCTGCAATCTCTGGGCTTATGGGGTGAGAGGTTTGTGGGACTGGGGTTTGGGGGACTCTGGGGGGCTCTGCGGGTTTGGGGGGCCGGAGGGGCGCCCCGGGCCTGGTGGAGGGTCGTGGGGTGGGGGCGTGGCGGGGTCTGGGGGTCACTCTGGGCCTCCTGTGGCGGGAGAGCCGGGCAGGGGGCTCTGGGCCCTGGGCGGGATTTGGGGGGCAGGTGGGGGGGTGGGGGGGGCTGGGGGGGGGGTTCGGGGTGGGAGCGCGCGGGGGGAGCGGCGGGCAGACCCCGCACGCGCTGCCCTGGCCCCGCCCCGGCCCCGCCCCCTCCCCGAGGAGCCCCGCCCCGCGGGCGGTCCCCACGCGCGAGCGCTGACGTCACGCGGGTCCCCGCCCCCACGTGAGGGCCCACGCGCCGCCCCGCCCCGGTTATGTAACGGCGGGGGGCGGGGCCGCCGCGCCCATTGGCCGAGACGCGCCGTGGGGCCGCCGCCCATTGGCTGCGGGCACGGGGGGCGGGGCCGGTGGGGCGGGGGCGGGGCCCGGGACCCCGCAG